>NW_020229916.1:1020000-1400000 GCF_003227715.2 Harpegnathos saltator
TTATGTAATTACACGTCGCGCGCTTTCGTACGACGCGCCGTGCAGCTCCGGAACTGCCGCTGGAACAGCAGCGGGGGACCGTCGACAGAAAGAAGAAAAACAGATAGACACACGGTCGTCGCTTTTATTTTTGTTCTCTCCCCTCCCCCCTCTCTATCCTTCTTTTTTCTATTCCACGGTTATTCGGTCATCCAGAAGAACATATTTCTTCGTTTACTCTCGGGCTCGGACGCAACGATGCTCTTTCGCTCTCCGTCCCCCCCCTCTCTCTCTCTCTCTCTCTCTCTCTCATCGACTTCCGCAAGAGAGAGCAAAGGAGACGCGCGGCTCCGTCAGGCTCGGCGTGATCGCTCCTGCGGCGATTCAATGTCGCGCCGTTTTAAACGGCAAATGCCGCGCAACAAAGTCCCAGCGAACGCGCGCGCCATCCCCCCGTCCGCGCTCGGCCACCCTCGGCCACCCCCAGCGATGCGAAGCGGGATTAAATATTCACGCATCAAAATGATATCAAACACACACGGAAACGTATACACGGCGAAGCCGCAAATTGGGTGCACAACCGCGAACGAGTAATCATTATACCTTCATCGTTTGAAAGTCCAAACATCCGACGATAATTATTCAGTTAATATCCCATAGAAATTTGAATCGCGCACTCGGCGATCGTATTATCCCCGATAATTCCGCGCGCGTGCGCGCGCGCTCGCGCGCGGCCGGATAAAAATCAGGGAGGAGGAGGAGAAGAAGGGGGCAGGAAAGGGGCACGTGGATTGAAACGGAACGAGCGGCGGCGGCGCTCCGCGGCGAGAAGAGATCGAGCGCCGGCGTTGTTCACGTCGAATATCGACGATCTCGTTCTCGCGGGCTCTTCGCGGGAACGCTCGTACGATTCTCGCGCACGGCGTCGCGACGGCGTGTACTCTGTTGAAATTAAAATCGATACCTGTGCGGTGCTACGAGAGATAGAGAACCGGAGAGAGAGAGAGAGAGAGAGAGAGAGAGAGATACGGTGCGTGGCCGTCGTGGAGTCGGGGTGAGGACAGGAGCGGCGAGGGGTGGCGAGAGGGGGTGGGCGAGGAAGAAATAGAGATAACGTCGGGATTTCATTCGATGCCGCTGGCGCTTGTGAGACCGTTTGTAAAATCGCCGAAGAAGAGGGAGGCGTTTGGATAAATAATCATTCTGCAGAGAGTGCGAATCCTCTTCCTCGCGCTCCGGCAGGCGCGACGAGCGCGGGGGCGGGGCGGGGCGGGAGGGCCGACGACCGATAAGGCGGGCGAATAACGAAGTGGAAGAAGCGAGTCGTAAAGCAGCGGGAATAAATAGTCGAGCGTCAAGAAGAGTCGCCGGCCGAAGTTTGCGAGCGCGCAAATCCTGAGGGAAGTCTTAAACGAGAATTCCGCGTGATCGTCGTCGTCGTCCTCCTCCTCCTTCTTCTTCTTCTCCCTTCGCCGTTTCCCTCCTTTCTTCCGCCATTCCCCTTCCCGAGCCATCCGCTTGCCGACACTCTCCGATTTCGCGCATTCTTCGCGTAATTATTTTATCGTTGCGAAACAGCATCGCTACACCTTCGGAACTTCGCAACGGCCTCCTCCCCCGCCCTCTCTCTCTCTCTCTCTCTCTCGCCACCTTTAGCCCGCAGCCCTGCCGCGCTGACGACGATCGTTCGGCGCACACGGCGACGCGGCAGGATAGATAAATATAAAAGGACGTCTTGTGTCTTCCATATTTCCATAATTAATAAATAAGCCGGGAATATAGAGGCTACGCACGCGGAGAATCGGGGAAAGTGTTAATAATGCAGCGTGATCGATATTCAACGGTCTCCCGAAGGCGGGGCTCGAATAATTGATACTCGATAGGGACGGGAATAGAAAAGGTTCGGAGTCATTCGGGAAAGTGAAGCGTAAAGAAATGCGAGTACACACATACACACACGAGCGCGCACGCACGCACGCTCGCACACAGTCGCGGCGAGATATAACCGCAAAATATTATTTCGGCGGCGGGAGCGCGTTAAACGTTCGGCGAACCGCCGGCTCATTGATGACCCTTTAAAGCGCCCTTAAAACAGAAGAAAGTCGAACGAAATTCTGAATGGGAGGTGGAGGAAAGTGCGAAGCCGCAGCGAGAATAAGCGGGCTGCTGGGCTGCGCCCGGTGAGAATTTACGAGCGACACTTTTCCCACCAGAAATTCCCGGGATATTCGCCGGCGCCGTCTCATCGCCGAAATCGCGAGCCGCGTTTAGTATACTTAATATACTTCCCGCCCTCGCTTCTTCTTCTTTTTATCGGCGTGTCTCGTTCGTGTAATTTGTTCCCAGTGGTGGTTAGAAAATAAAAATTTCCTCTCTCTCTCTCTCTCTCTCTCTCTCTCTGAATACATAGCGTGAATGAAGGTCGTTGGCATGTGGATAAATAATTTGCGAATCATCGCGTGAAAATGTTGATTAATCTGTGCTAATCAATTTTGGACGTTTCCATTAACATTTGTACACACGCAGGAGCTATTGCACGGATAATGATGTAATTGTTCTGCGTTAAAAATAATCGTCCATCGCTTCCTACTAAACGGTTCTACTATGCGATATAATCACGCTTTAACTCTCGGCGATATAAGCTCGTGTGGGGGGAAAAGTCGCGGAGAACGAAACGTTCGGGTGCTCCTCCCACGCACGGACGATAAAATCAACCCGGAAGCCGCCGAAAGCGTCAATACACGCGAGTCATGTTTCCTCGACGTCCTTTGTGCCCGCGAAGAGAGCCGACGCTCTACGAGCGGATCGATCTTTACGAGATCGTCATCCGCTGCCTCCGTAATTTTTACGTTTACGCAACGACGCGGGCTGCGTTTCCCTCCTCCTCCGCCGCGCGTTTCAGCGGTGGAACGTATCCGCTTGCGGGGAGGAAACCCCTGGCGTGATGGGGTCCGCCGCAGACGCGATATTCATACGGAATAACATTCAGTTTCCTGGCCGTCGCGGAATTTACGAGGAAGACGAACCGCGTTCGTCGGGAGGGAATTCGCCGACTGGCGATAGGAATAAATAGCATAGAGTATATGCGCGACGCGACAATTCCGATTTACGACTAATACAGCCCGGCGGAAATCTCGAACGACAGTATCCACGCACGTTCGTCCTTTATCCCTGCCGCCGGGAATGGTCCCTTGCGTTTATCGCATCGCGAACTGTCCCGAAAGCGCAGTTCGACTTCCTAAAAAAGGGAAGTGAAAGAAGGAGGGAACGAGGAGAAGGGAAGAAAGAAAGAGAGACCGGAGCGGCAACTTCTGAACTTTCTCGCTTCGCGAGCTTCTCCGCAAGAACAGAATTTTCACCAATAGGCCATCCTTCGGAGGCTTAAAGCGACTCTCGTGTCTCTCCGTTGCTAAATCCGAAATCGTCCGAAAAAGTCGGAGAAGCCGCGCGGTTGAAAATTGCTTTCCGATCGATTTAACGTATCGACAGTCGAGGAGCGATACAAGTCACGCCCGCAAAGATGATCATCTTCGAACTTTTGGCCTGGCAGAGACCGAATTTTCAATGGACTTGTGGAAACTCGTGTTTGTAAAAGTACTTTGAATGGTCTCAAATAAATGTATCATCCTCAAGTGGATGTTCACCGACGGAGAAATTTCATGGCGAGAAACTTTGGCATAATGTTGTATGTGCGCTGATAATATTACTACGACAATTAATCACTGGCTTTCGGAAATTCATCCAGAGAAATTTTTTTCTTTTTTCCTCTGAGAATTCGCGTCTGAAAATGAGGATATTTTCCGGAAAGACTCGATAAAAGCGACGTTCTTGGCGTCACTCGAGGTGAATGTTCAAAGCACAGAAAAGCATCATCTCTCGGTTATCAATGTACGTATTTCTTTTCTTTCCTTTTTTTTTTCTAGACAACAATATTTCCTTACCGCGAAAGTTGGCCCATTTCACGGAGCGGAGTTTGAGAAGCGCCGCATTAGAGCGGCGCGACGGCGAAAACGTCGCCCGGCGCCGAATTTCGGCCGCAGGAACTCGGCGCGAGGGCGAGTCCGCAGGCCGCGCGCAAGAACTTTCGTCCTGGGGGTTCCGCAATTTCGTCCTTATTGCCGCGGGCAAGAACGACGCGTTTGGACCGGTAATTAAGGAACAAAGCCCGTCGGCGCACACCGAGCCGCGGTTGCGGTCCGCGGCGGTTCCGCGCGGAAAAAAAATGTTTACGTTAAATTCGACGGACGGATAGAATAACACGAATAACAAAAGCGGAGAGACAACGCGTCCGGTGTTTGCGTTCGATTCGTTCGCGAGCTCATATAAACCGCGGTGTAATATCGGCCGAAAGTGGAAAGTGCTGGAAACGATACGAATCCGTACGCGTGCGGTAAACGACGCGAAAGATCGCTCCCCTTAAGTACCCTCGAATACAGTCTGACCTAAAAAGAACCTTGTCCATCTTTATGGTCGGTTCTGGGGCTGTGGCAACTGGAGGGACTTGGCCGAGATAAAAGATTATCGTCGGAGGATCAAAATGTCCCGCGGACACAATCTCCGCTAAGTCTGCTCGCGAAGATACACCGGCCGAAACTGGATTGGGAGATCCTATCAAGATGAATGCGTCCCGACTGTGTGACCGAGTCGCACCTCATCGTGAAAATAAATTAATAATATATACGCGCGAAGCTAAGCACAAAACTGACTTTGTCGAGCAGGTCGGATATCTGAGATTTTGCTAGCTTGCGGAAAGATTTCGATCTATCCGCAACGTCTTGCGTCGGAAGTGAGTCAAGTAGCATTTAGCGACAGGGCAGTTTGGCTTTGCTTCTTCGTTAACTACTGTCTACTGTTGAAGAAGCGAAAGAGAGCAGCTCTGGTGAGATATAGATGATTTAGTAATTCCGGATTGGAAACAGCGGATCTCTATTTAAGTTGGCCGGAAATCTTGATAATTTAGACTGAATTTTCTGATAATCTCAAACTCAAATTTCTGTTTCAGTCCATTCAACCGAACGTTCTTCTCCGTGGAGACCAAGATATCAGAGTATCTGCAGGAAAGGCAAACAACACTTCCGTTTCGCTGGAATCGCGGATGAGGAGGAGGCGGCTTCACTTTTCAAGCGGTTTACCGACTCCGGCGGCCTTTTCAGCAACGGATACGAGATTGTCAGCTTTGAAATTTCATTACTGCCCGTGAGGAGCCCAAAATGGACCAAAGATGGAAGATGGCCTCGTAAATCGGAGCGAATCTATCGACAGAAACAATTCTCCGTTGTTCGAAGTATCACCGTTTACTGCACTGCGCTTGATTGCGCATGTTGCGCGAGCCAAACAATTCGACACGCTCTCGCGACCTCGCGTCTCGAAATCTGCTCGAAGTAAATCGAAGGAACCGCGTCGTTCGGCAGGAATAATCCTTCGTCGCGAAATATCAGCGCTCTCTCGTCAGTTTGTTTCGCGCCGTACGGCTTCGCCAAGATATCATGCGTCGTTAATTACATTATCAAATCACATCGCGCCGCTCGTCCTTTTGTCCGAGAAGCGTGCGTTCTCAATTAGCGAGCGTCCACATTCGTCAAAGGCGGAGGAGGGACGTCATTAACGGAGCGCGCCGACGGCGACGGCGACGGCGAAGACGCCGAGAGAACGGACGGGAGAGTTATCCGATACGCCGTTCTAGCCGGGGCTTAACAGTCTACAAAATGGATAGCATATTGAATTCGTCACACACAGGAGTATATGTTTCACGCGCGCAAAAAACAACGGGCTCCCGTCAAGAGCACTATGGGAAAACGATCGTGCAGAGTGCGCGCGCGCGCGTACGTAAAAAAAAAAAAAAGAAGCGAAAAAAGAGAAACAAGTATCCGGGAGAGCGAGAGACCAAACATTTCGATTAACGAAGTGCTCGGGCACAGCGATGCGGAAGCAGCTATCCCCGCGTTTGATAGATTCAGCTAGAAATTCGACCGACACTTACGACGATTTGCGCGACGAGATCGATAAAACAGAGCATGAGAAAAAGAGACAAGAAAAGGAAAGCGTCGAGAGTCAATTTTAATCGCGAGCTCTCTTCGCTCGCTGCGCGCGATCGACTTCAGATGACGGCTCGGACGAGTATTACGAAGCGTTCGGGTTTCATCCGCTACGCGAACGAAGGAACACGACGGGATAGCTGCTCCTACATTCTCCTGCACACGGAGAAAACCCTCATTGGGTAATATCGCGTAACCGGGATCCGCTTGTATGACGAATTTATCACTTGTATCACGCGGTGTGATTCATTGTTTCTCCCGATATTTTTGACTTTACAATACGAAGATGTATGTCGTACGTAAGACAGTTTCTTGCGCTACCTCCAAGTTTTGAATAGTAGTAACGAGTAGTACATCCCTGCCTGGCAAGCTCTTCCGGGACTTTTTCGAGCTACGAATTGCGCTGGATTGTCAGCAAGGAGATACCAATGCCGAGACACGAATCTTGACGCTCTACTTCCTCTCTACTTGCTGTTATTTTCCAAATACGAATATTTTTTCAACTGCCAACACAGAATGTACGTATACATTCAAAATACATGTATATATATATATATATATATTTTTCTTTTATATTGAAAAATTAAATATTCCAATTTCGCAGCCAGAGCAACAGGAAAGTACATATAGTATGTACCTCGGCATTGGTATTTTTATCTCACAACATTTCCAGAAAAATTCCCCCCGCGTATGCGCGACGTCGAGAAAGAAAGGGAGGAGCTCGAAATTATGCTGTTCACATTATCGTTACTCTTGCGTTAAATAATTCGTGCGATAAATGCGCGTACGAGCGTAGCGGGCAGTCATACGGATAATTAATTTTTACGTTTGGACCGGACAAAGAAAGAGAGGGAGAAGATAGGGGGCGATAGCGGGAGGGGGGAGGGGAAGAGAGCGGTCCCGTCGAGAAGCGTTTCTCACGGCCGACTCCTATTTTTCTCCTCTCCGTCCTCGCGCGCGTCTTTCTCTACATTACGGCCGAGTGACAGCGAAAAGAGGAAATAAAAAATAGCGAATGTAACTTAAGTATTATATACCGAGGAAAGGAGAGAAATTCGCTGGGTGACGGTAACGCGAGCTTCGTCTAGATACTCAAGACGTAGTCCGGGAGTTATAATTGCCAACGCGACACTTCCCGCCGCGGCGGAGAGAAAGAAAGAAAGGTCCCCCCTTCTCTCCCGCGGGGGTGGAGGCGAGGGAGGCGAGCAGAAGGGAAGAAAAAGGGTGGAAGGCGGGAGGAGCGAGCGGACGAAGAGGAAAAAAAAAATTAGAGAAAGAAAAAAGAAACGCTTCATCCGTTCCCGTCCGCGTCCGTTCGTCGAACATACGACGTACGTACGGTATGTGCGGACGTGGATCCATGAAGGCCCATCGACACGCATCGCAGAAAGGGGACGATGACGGTTACACGGCGGATAATAAAAACCGCGATAGAGCCGAGGCGGAAAGCCTGGTTTATTCAATACAACGAGGATGAGCCAATCGGCCCTTTCACCCCGACCGGCTTTTTCCGCGCACTCCCCCGAACGTGCCGAGTGCGCGCAGGGCGAGGGACGAGAACGGCCACCGCCGCCCTTCGTGCCGCCCCTCTGCCCGCTGCACCCCCGTCTCCCGTCGTTCCCTCCCCCCTGCCTCCAGCCCCCGCGGTCCGTCCGTCTCTTTGCTCTCGTTTGCGCGCGACCGGCGGCAACTGTAATTGCCCTCTTCCGGACCGGCTCGACGTTCGACCGTGGCCGCTTTTACGACGGCCGATATGACCGGTTTTACGATTTTCCGTTCGTACGGCCAAGAGGGCGAAATCAGCCGCGGAAGCCGTTAAGCCGCGAACGAGCTAAACGTCGGGCTAAACGCGCCGCTGCGCGCGCCTCCCGTCAAGGGGAAGCAGCGATAATTGATACCGGGGCCAGATAAAATGTTCGATATCGCGGCCGTTTACGACGCCTTTACGTGCCTTTACGTGGTCGTCGACACGGCACGACACGACGCGATCCGCGAGGCACGGAAATCTCGCCGATCAAACGGGGGATGCGTGTCAAAGGTGCCGGATGCGGCGCAGCCCCGAGTCGCATGTTCGCGGAGCGATTAAAAGTAACGAGAACGAGTTATGGAGAGAGCGGTCCGTTTCTCTCTCTCTCTCTCTCTCTCTCTCTCTCTCTCTCTCTCTCTCTCTCCCCCCCCCCCTGCCCCGACCTCGAGCGTATTTTACTCAATCCCGCCACTCTCCCTCCGATGACCCCGCGAAGGAATCGGGGCTCGGGTATTTTCACGCTGTGTAATATTCCCTCCATTACACATCTGGAAAATTTCGTTACGCGGAACAACGCCGGCCAGCCAGTCAACCCGGCCGTCCCCGCGGACGTATTCGGTTCTCGATCTGCCATGTTACATACCGTGTCCGTCCAATTGCCCGCTCTCGTAGCGAGCGAGATTTGCGAAACGGGGAAAAAAGAGGAAGAAATGAAATAAAAAGAGGAAGGAGGAAACAAAACAAAACGCGCGCGATCGACGTTTTACCGACACCTGTCAGACAGAAAATAACTCTTGTCATTGTTTTGGTAGTCAGCAGTCGTGCCGATTCTAAAATTGTTATGTCATAGATACCGTATCGAGCGTGTAACTCGGACATCGTGCCCCACGCGGCCACGTGATGACCAATTTGTACGTCATACGTGTGTCTCGTCGCGTCTCGCCGTACGAGAGAGAAAGAGAGGAGGAGCCATTGTCGAAGATTTAATCCAACAAATATCGCGCGTGTTCAACGCCAAATTCCGTTCTCTCTCCCCCATCCCCACCTCTCTTTCTTTCTCAGCAACGCAACTCCACCGATCAACCGACCGACCGACCGACCGACCGAAACCGGAAACTGCCAGCAGCGTCCAACGGTCGCTTTTACCTCGTATCTCTCGTCCAAGTGTAACTATCGCAAACGCGTCGCCGGCCAATAACGCTCTTCTCATCTCGCAGTTCTCGTCTACAAATCGAATTAGAGACTCTGGCGAAAACACGAGACGGCGCACACGGTGCGCCAGCGCGACCGCTCGCTCCCCTTCTTCTGGAGGAGGATGAAAAACTTCCTCCCCACGCACGGTATTACCACGACGCCGGAGGATACATCAAGGTACATCAAGAGCTTTCTTTTGACCGCAGCTTTTTTCCGACGAGGAGTCGAGGTTTCCAGCAAACGTTGGAAAAACGCCATCTCCGTTGCGCGGCGAATTTCATAATTTACGACGTGCCTTCGCGAATCGAGTCGCTCTCAAAAAGCACATCCTATTAATATTTATACACGGAGAACATTTTTATTGAATAATATATCATACCGTGCATCGCGTATCACCGTAAAATACACCCGTACGCCAAGGTCCAAATTTACAGAAAAACCAATTAACATTTTCTCCGGGTACCCTCTTAATTATGTAGTATTAAAATTTATGATTTGGCCTCAAGAATTGTTACGATAATACGCCCTAAGTTTTGTTAACTTATCGACTTTTAAAAATTTCAAAATCATCAAATTAACAAAAGTCAGGACGCTATTGTAACAATATATTCTTGAGACCAAGTAGAGTAAAAAGGTTTGGTAGCACTTTTTCTTCCGACGAATAGCGAGATAAATGTAAGTTAAATGTTGAAAAAGTTATCAAGTTAAATATCTCAAAAAATATTATGCAATTAAAAAATGTTTCAGACAAAAGTTGTTAAAATTATTTGTCTCCGTTGAAACCATATAACTATTGCTCGAAATATTTTTCCGTACCTTCCATATTTCACGAGATATTTGCCTGGGACATTTAAAATGAAACACCCTGTATAAATCCTATATTTTTCATTTATGTGCGTCTAAAATTTTAGTCTTTATGAGTATTATATTGTGCGTTTGTATTATTTTATATCATGCTACATTGTAACACATCGTATTGTACATAAAATATATTTTATATATTATATAATGTACTAAAACTGTATGTATTATAAAATGTATTAAAAAGTTACAATAAAAAAGCATTTAAATGTGAACTTAGTGCTTCATTATTTATCTTGTCCACTCATCACACATTCCTTATATCTAACTACCTAAATATCTAAAGTCCTTCAAATTTCCCGCCATAAATACGGGAGTAGCTCCTCGCTCATTATATTCTCCTGATATTAAAGTGTAAAATTTCCGTAAAACGGAATATTCGAGATTCGGAGTTTTAGCAGATCTAGAAATTTCTCATTTTCTCAGTTTTCGGATCTTTGTATCAAGGACACATGATAACCGAAGAGGTATCCCGGATTTCTGGCGGGAATCTAAGAATTCCTCATTTTCTCAGTTTTCGGATCTTTGTATCAGGAACACATGATGACCGAAGAGGTATCCCGGATTTCTGGCGGGAATCTAGAAATTTCTCATTTTCTCAGTTTTCGGATCTTTGTATCAAGGACACATGATAACCGAAGAGGTATCCCGGATTTCTGGCGGGAATCTAGAAATTTCTCATTTTCTCAGTTTTCGGATCTTTGTATCAAGGACACATGATAACCGAAAAGGTATTCCGGATTTCTGGCGGGAATCTAGGAATTTCTCATTTTCTCAGTTTTCGGATCTTTGTATCAAGGACACATGATAACCGAAGAGGTATTCCGGATTTCTGGCGGGAATCTAGAAATTCCTCATTTTCTCAGTTTTCGGATTTTTGTATCAGGGACACATGATAACCGAAGAGGTATCCCGGATTTCTGGCGGGAATCTAGAAATTTCTCATTTTCTCAGTTTTCGGATCTTTGTATCAAGGACACATGATAACCGAAGAGGTATTCCGGATTTCTGGCGGGAATCTAGGAATTTCTCATTTTCTCAGTTTTCGGATCTTTGTATCAAGGACACATGATAACCGAAGAGGTATTCCGGATTTCTGGCGGGAATCTAGAAATTCCTCATTTTCTCAGTTTTCGGATTTTTGTATCAGGGACACATGATAACCGAAGAGGTATCCCGGATTTCTGGCGGGAATCTAGAAATTTCTCATTTTCTCAGTTTTCGGATCTTTGTATCAAGGACACATGATAACCGAAGAGGTATTTCGGATTTCTGGCGGGAATCTAGAAATTTCTCATTTTCTCAGTTTTCGGATCTTTGTATCAAGGACACATGATAACCGAAGAGGTATTCCGGATTTCTGGCGGGAATCTAGAAATTCCTCATTTTCTCAGTTTTCGGATTTTTGTATCAGGGACACATGATAACCGAAGAGGTATCCCGGATTTCTGGCGGGAATCTAGAAATTTCTCATTTTCTCAGTTTTCGGATCTTTGTATCAAGGACACATGATAACCGAAGAGGTATTCCGGATTTCTGGCGGGAATCTAGAAATTTCTCATTTTCTCAGTTTTCGGATCTTTGTATCAAGGACACATGATAACCGAAGAGGTATTCCGGATTTCTGGCGGGAATCTAGGAATTCCTCATTTTCTCAGTTTTCGGATTTTTGTATCAGGGACACATGATAACCGAAGAGGTATCCCGGATTTCTGGCGGGAATTTAGAAATTTCTGATTTTCTCAGTTTTCGAATCTTTGTATCAGGGACACATGATAACCGAAGAGGTATCCCGGATTTCTGGCGGGAATCTAAGAATTCCTCATTTTCTCAGTTTTCGAATCTTTGTATCAGGGACACATGATAACCGAAGAGATATCCCGGATTTTCTGGCGGGAATCTAGGAATTCCTCATTTTCTCAGTTTTCGGATTTTTGTATCAGGGACACATGATAACCGAAGAGGTATCCCGGATTTCTGGCGGGAATCTAGAAATTTCTCATTTTCTCAGTTTTCGGATCTTTGTATCAAGGACACATGATAACCGAAGAGGTATTCCGGATTTCTGGCGGGAATCTAGGAATTCCTCATTTTCTCAGTTTTCGGATTTTTGTATCAGGGACACATGATAACCGAAGAGGTATCCCGGATTTCTGGCGGGAATCTAGGAATTTCTCATTTTCTCAGTTTTCGAATCTTTGTATCAGGGACACATGATAGCCGAAGAGGTATCCCGGATTTCTGGCGGGAATCTAGGAATTCCTCATTTTCTCAGTTTTCGGATATTTGTATCAGGAACATATGATAACCGAAGAGATATCCCGGATTTCTGGCGGGAATCTAGGAATTCCTCATTTTCTCAGTTTTCGGATTTTTGTATCAGGAACACATGATAACCGAAGAGGTATTCCGGATTTTTGGCGGGAAATGTGAAAATGATAGATTTCTTATTTCTCAATTTTTATATTATCAAAGTGGCACATGTAGGAAAATACATTTGAGGAGGATTTAATAAAATAAAAGAATTTTTAATTATATTGAATATTATATTTTTATTTTTCTAATGTACATGTACAAAATAATTATGTTTGTATATATAATATTTATAATATATTAGAATACGATATGAGATAATATAATTTTAATTAGTACAATATAATATAATATAATGATATAATAATATAATAAAAATAATATAAATATTAATAATATAATAAAGTTAGTACAATTTTAGTTAATACAATGCAAAATATATATGTATATATATATATATTTATATACATATTTATATATACAATATATATACAAGGTGTCCCATGTCAAATGCAAATATCTCGAAAAATATAGAAGATACGGGAAAATGTTTCGGATAAAAGCTGCACGGTTTAAAACGGGACATTCTGTATATATTTGTAATATAATTTTAAATAAAACCAATTAATATCAAAGCTACAATTTATATAATATAATTCTGAACGAAACATATATATTCCGGCCGGGCAAGCTGGTACGAAACTTTCTCAATGTACGAGAAAGAACCTTAACATCTCCTGCAGAAATTCTCCTCGTGTATAAACGATGGGCGCACACGGTGGCGTCGGGGAGACTCGAACGTCCAAGGAAGATTAGCGCGCCGCAAGCCAAGTAAGTGATGATCCTCGATTTCACCCTCTCTCCGTTTCGACGTTCGCTCGGCAAAAGGCGACGATTAGTGATGGGGATGCATCACAGCGGACAAACCCCGAGACCTCGCGGGTTAACAATCACTACACGAGCACAGATGTCCTTCCCCTGCCACTTCGCCAACGGCCCTCTCCGCGAGGCCCCGGAGAGGCCGGCACAATCGCGGAAGCTGTCGCGCCGAAATGTATCGCACCCCGTGGAGATCGTCGCGCCGAGTATTACCGATAGCGTATCTCCCGAACGAATGCATATGCAGAGCCGCACGGCGCACCTGGGGCACATTTTGCGCCTTAGATTATATTCAAAAAGTAAGTGTAAGCTCTACATATAGAACTATATTTCACGAAACGGGACGCCGGGAAAAATAGGTCGTCGCTCTTATCTCGGCGCGCATTATAGATATAACCTTTTCAGACATGACAAATGACAGTAATGGACGGCTCTCGCTGGTAGACCGGGTCGGGGGTGCGGAGAATTTACGAGAAACAACGACGTCGGGGATTTCCCGCGCCGTACGAGGAGGAACGTGCGCGAGCTAACTGCTCGGCCTGCCCTCTCCGCCCTTCGCCTTCGGTGCTGAAGCCGCTCTAGTCGGCAGGCTGATCAATTAATTCGTCGGAATCAGCCGTCGTGTGTTTGTCGCGGCGGTCTCGTTCGTCGTCACCTTGTTCGTTTCATCCCCTAACGAGATGTAAATTCCGACGGCCGCCGGGCCGCTCGAGCGAGAAGAGAGCGTGTTGCGTCGTCTACGCCGCCTCGGGAATGACCAATTAAAGTGTTAATTAAGACGACGCGCTCGGCGACGTCAGCCCCCGGCTCGTCCATTGACACGCTCGATTGGTCGCCTCTTCGCGAGCGCCTCCCGATCGAAATCTATTCGATCTCCTCCACCCCCCCCACCCCCCGCCAATTCGAGTCGTCGCGAGAAAAAGATCGCCACCGCCACCGCCACCACCGCGGCAGAATATTCACTTCCAAAGCACTCAGCCGGCTCGGCTCGCTAGATTTATGACCGGCTGAAAGCGAACCATCGTCGATCCGCGTTCCCTGTACGGATATTATATTTCACGGTCAAACGTCATTACCGCGCTCGCCCCGCGCCTCGGCGGCTCGGATGTATTGGGAACGTCAGAGTCATAACATTTTTCTTGCTCGCGAAAAAACCACCTCCTCTTTTTCCTACTCTTTCTCTCTCTCTCTCTCTCTCTCTCCCTCTCTCTTCCTCTAACTCTCTTTGTTCTCGCGTTCCGGCTCTTTCGCTCGACCTCTCGCTCGATCTCTCGAAAAGTCATACGGATCTTTGTTATACGGGCCTGTAACGCGAGACCCTCCCCCCTCCTGCCCTCAAAACAATATCCTTCCGCATTGAATTATTTCGAAATCACAAAGCTGCCATATGCGCGCCTCGACAACGGCGTTCAATTGATGATGACAATGAACGAATCAGCCGCGTCTTAATTGAGGAAACGGAACTTCTGATGCTCGCGAAGCCCAAATTCGCTTTTGAGGAAGAAATTGGAAATTCCGTCTCCTCCGGCCAGAAAATGCGCGCGTCAAGCCGAGTTGCGAGTTGCTGATAAGCTCCAACCGTGTCTGATCCTTCTAGTTTTTACGGAGAGAGATTTTCACTTACATACCTACGGTATTTTCTCAGAAATGACGAAAGTAACGTGTTCAATGGCACGACAGTTTGACCTTGTTCATTCACTGAACGAGTCAAAGGGAATAACTGCACGGGCTTAACAAATAAACTTCCAAGATACTGAGCAACCGTGTAAATTGTCGTCGTTACAAGCGCGCTTGTTGTAACCACGAGACGCTCCGGTATTTGTCACTTACTTTCAACGCTACTCGAAACTCGTCGCAGCCGAGCGATACACGGAGCGCAGAACAAGGACACGCAATCAAGACGAGTATGGGCCCGTGTGAGCCGATTTAGCCGGCAAAACGGGCGCAATGGTCCCAGACAGGCACACCGCCGCTAATTGTAACATTCATCTTGCACCGCACCCGGCGACTCTTTCTCTCGAGGAAAAAGCGCGCGGAAGCAGCAACGCGAGCGCGGCCGCGCGCGCGCGCGAACAGAGTCGGTATGAATGCTAACAGAGTTTACTCTAACGGCGCGACTCGATTTTGCCGAGATACATCGTAAATTAGAAATGCCGCGCGCGACGGAGAGAGATGACATTTCTCCGACGCGCTCGCGTCGGGAAACACGCTCGCGCCGTCTGAAAGAGAAATTCGCGGTCAAAAGAAAGCTCTCCCCCTCTCTCTCTCTCTCTCTCTCTCTCTCTCTCTCTCTTGACGTACCTTTTCACATGGCGCGGTAATGCCGTGGCGCGCAGGCAGGTAGCTAGGTAGACAGGCAGACAGGCAGGCAGGTGAGAGGCCTCGAGAAATTTTTCCGCTATTCGCATAACCCCGACGGGCGGCGGCGGCGAGCGATACGCTTGAAATGCAGCGATGATTGTTTATGACGGCGATTTAATTAAGCTCAGTGTTAATTGAACGTACGTGTTCGGAACGACTAACGAATCACGGTCGCATCTGCGTGCCGGATTAGCACAGGGCGCCCCCTTCCCTTCCCCGCCCCCACCCCCGAGCGTAGATAGCCGCCGCCCCTGCGGCCTCGCGGCTAAGAAGCGTGTGTCGCGCGCGCGCATGAATATGGTTAGTAATTAACCGCGATTGTCGAGCGAGCGCGAGCCGCCGCGCCGCGCCGCGCGCTTTATCGACGCGAATCCTCGCGCGCCATGAGCCGCGTCCGTGAGGCGTGGAATATTTGCACCGGGACTATCGCGGATCGGGGCGGGGGGGGGGAGGGGGCAGACAAGTTGGGGAAAGTAATATTGATACCGGGTCGATTGTTTTGGAACTGCGAGCGAAACACGAGGCAACGATGAGGCAGCGAAGCTCCTCGAGCGGATTACACGCACGTGCAAACAGACCGACGCGGGGATTCTTTCTCTTCTTCTTCTTCTTTCTTTCTTTCTTTCTTTCTTTCTTTCTTTTTTTTCTTCTCATCGGTCAATTTCGCACGGACGAAATTGCTCCGACGGGATCTTGATTGAAACGTTTAATCCTCTTGTAATCCTTTGGCGATTGCGCATGTCTACTCTCGGCCACCGGAGCGCTCGCTCTACGTGCTCGCTCGTACGTTAATATCGAGCCTGCTTCGGAAGAATCGACGGTCGCCGAGTGTCGGGAACTCGCTTAGACTCTCGCCCACATCTGGCCGAGTCGAAATTTTAATCCCACTCTCGACCTCAATATCCGCTAATTTAATACTTTCAAGTCTACATCGACCAATTTTGATTCTATTCAACCGACCAACGTTATCGAGAGAGAGAGAGAGAGAGAGAGAGAGAGAGCCCATTAAGAACCTACAAATGGCAAATTGTGCGCGTCTTCTGCGCGTTCACAAGCGCTGAATAGAAAAAATTCAATCCCCATGTCCAGCGGGATCTATTTATGCGCCGTTTCTATTTTCAATCTGGACTATTTAACACCTATAGATCCTCGAGGATCGACGGGAACTTAATTTATACAGAAACTCAAGTGTCCCACTCAGAGAGAAAGAGCGCCCCCCCCCCCTCCCAGATGGCAGAAAATACGCGAATCGCTACTAAGTAAGTTTCTCGAGAGGACCACCCTCGGCGAAGTTGTATGTAGGTTAAATACGACCAAAATAAATTGATGCAGAAATGCGGGCATGAAATGAGCTTCAAATGAAATACCTGGAAGACCGGAAGTAGGCTCAAAATGTCGATCGGGCTGGTCCGCAGCAGAGCGCGGCCCCGGAGAGAGGCTCATTCTAACAGCTTGCGCGCAGCGTTAAATGTCGAGGTGCCGCGAGGAGAGGAGGGCAAGGTGTATCAACGAAATCCTGATCCTTCCGCGAGAGAGCCGTCGTTGTCTCCTCTCACTCCCGGCCGCCGGTGGTGCCGAACGCTCCGACGGCAACAATGAGCCTCGGTTCGCGCGCGGCACAATCGCCGCTCCGTCGCAACTCGAACGCACCCCTCCTCCGCCCCCTTCGCGCCCGCGAGAACCCATTGGAGCCGAATCCGCGAGTTATTCGGCGGAGAAGCGGCGGATGTCTGACGCCAGCGCGAACAGACGGCGTGTATAAACTACGTCTAATAACGGTTACCCCCCTCGTTATTCGTCGCTTACACCGAGGGTGGCGAGGGTGGTATAGTGACCAAGTAAACTACCGTCAGGTGTCGAAGTACGTCCTCGTTAGCGGGTTTACAGCTACAACGTCAGCTACCATTGTGCGCCGCAGCCACGTAGCCGCGGCGCGTTGCATGCGACTTCCTCGGCGAACGTCGCGGTCGCCGCGCGCACGGCGCCCTTCCCCCCCCCCGGGCCTTCGGCCGCCCTTCCGCCGCCCGTCTCGCGATATCGCACAACGGCGATATTATCTTGGTAACGACCGCGATATAACGAGAGCCTGCCTGCCTGCCTGCCTGCCATGGCCGCCGCGGACTTTTCCATCCGGCCGGCGCGGAACCGCGCGTGGCCGCGCATTAAAACGGCCCTTCGTCGGACGGACGGACGGACGCGCGTTCCGTGACAATCGTATTTCGCAGTCGCGTTCCCTGCCCTTGCTTCCCGCTTCTTCCTCTCTTTCCTCCCCCTCCGTTCGCCCTCCGCGCGGCGCGCGGCTTAACGACTCCGCGCAGGGTGGGAACTCGTGCGGATTATATCGTCGTCGGCGCGATACGTCGGCTGGGCTGGCAATTGCGAGCTGCGTGTCGCGCGAAGATCCCATCGGCCGCTCCGGCTCGAGTAATGCAACATTTATCCTGACGACTGAGTGAAGTGCGGCAGCAACTCTCTCTCTCTCTCTCTCTCTCTCTCTCCCTCTCTCGCTCTTGCTCTCGCTCGGACCAGCCGGACAGAAATGGGCAGAAGGAGCGGGGGTGCGCTGCAGTTGGGCAAAATACCGGCGGCCGGGCGCGAATATCCCGGCGCTTCGCGAGGTACGACGTGGATATCCCGCAGAGCGGCCATCGGCGGAGCGTTCGGGCCGTCAGGTGTCAGGAGGAATCCGAAACGTTTCCCGGCGTTCGAGCCCGCGCGCGGCTCCTTTGTGCCGCGTCCGCGTCCAAGAGCGAGAGGCGCGCGGCCGCTCGCTCGCTCGCTCGCTCTCGCAGGGAGAACGAGGCGGCAATGCGCGCACCCCCCCCCCCCAGCCACCCCGAATTCCGGCTGAATAGCGTGTCGCGCGAGCGCACGCTGGGACGTAAGACGCGCGCGGATCTCGCAGCGGGCGCGGGGGCGGACGGGAGGAAACGATGTCGGCCGACGAGAACGAGACAAATGGCAAATCGATGCCTCCATTCGCTGCTGCTTCCACCCCCGGGAGCCTTCCGCCTTTCGCCGGGGGGTGGCGGCGGGGCGGGGGGATGTCGCCTAGTCGTTGTCGCTACTAACGTGGGCTGACGGTTATTGTTAGTGAAAATCCGCCGCAAGCTTCCGCGCCACGATCGCTGGTGGAACGCGCGCGCTTCCACCGCACCCCTCCCTACGGCCGTGTACCACCCCCGAGTAGACAAGGACCGTCTGGAGCAGCCTCGAGGAAAACTCCACGGCGGTATCAGAGGCAACCGCCGCCGCCGCCGTTGCGACGTCGTCGGCTCCATTGTGGCAACTTGATTGGTTTGCAGCTTGATACGATACACCCTGCGAGAGCTTCGCGTTATAACCGACGACGACGACGATGACGAGGACGAAGACGACGTCGAGAGATCGGCGGCTGCGCCTCGCGCGGAAGAACGCCTCGTCAATCGTCGGCGCGATCCGATTATGGAATGCGGCGCCGCCTTGCTTTTCCGCGCGACGTCGTATCCCGACGACGGTGAATTATGTCGCGTGGCGGGGGGCGGGGGGTGGGACGCGCCGCGGATCCCGCCGGCTTCCGGTTTTCCGGGTTTCGACGAGCTGCACACGCTCGTCGTCATCGTTCGCCGATGGGATATCGGCCGGCCGTGTTCCGGATGCATGCCGCGCACGCTACGGCTGCCTCTTCGATTCTCACGCTGGAACGGGCCGAGGCGCGAGGGTCTTCTCACGCTTTGAGACGTCGCCGCTCGCCGCGCGATCCGAGTGCTGAACTCGCGCGAGGATTCGGAAGGCGTTTCGAGTGAATTCGCTGCTCAACAGGGTCGACCCGAGTCGAAATTTTCCGCCTGTTTTCCACCCGGACCCTCTGTCGAACCCTCTGTCTGCGGGTTCTGGAGGATCATCTGATTTCCGCGCTCACACACCTTGCCACTCGCAGCGGCAATGGTTCTTGAAGCCGAGTTTCATTCGTAGGAAGCAAAAATTCCGATCTCGGACACGAGATGCGTTCGTCTCGAGTTAATTCGAGCGAACTTTTCTCCCGGCTTACGAACGAACTGTGCTCGCGAGTGCCGCGGTGAAATTTCACCTGACTCGATCGGGCGAAATTAACACGGAGTAAAGGCCACCGCGCACAAATGAACGTAAGCAGCAAGCGTAAGCGGTGAGAGAAACTGACCGATCACAATCAATTATTCTCGAAAGTTTCGAAAAATGGCGTCCTTAAATGTCGATTGTGATTGGTCGATTTGCTTACTGCTGCGCGTCTTACTGCTTAAGTTCGTCGTTTGTGTGCGACGGTCTTAAACCGTGTTTACACGCGTCATCATTGTTTCGATCGATCGCTTCGGGACCTTGTTGATTCTACACCGATCAACAACCAACTTCGTCGCTCGACCAGGCCGATCATAGCCGCGCGTGCGCGGCAATCGATCGATTTTGATTTGTCGATTACTTCGGTCGACTCACATTTCTCCCTCGATCAATGTCCAAACGCTGAGATGGACACAATCGCGTTATCCAGCCAAGCGGCGCTAAAAAAACAAGACGTTCTTCACTTGTCTCGCTCCCGACTTCTCAACAAGTTATCTCACCCGCCGATCGATTTACGGCAGCCCGATGCGCGTCTTCTACGTGTCTCGGCGGCGGTAATAAACAACACTCCATTTGTCTCGGTCCATTGCTTGCGATTTTTCAACAAGTTACCCGATCGACTTACGGCGAGCGCAGTGCCCAAAGTGCCCCGCTCTCGAGAGCTCCGCACTCAAAGTGCGGTCAGCATACACACACACACACACACACACACATACGTGAACACGCCAAGCGACTGTCTGCGATTTTCCTAACGCTCCGAGTCGGCCCACGCGATTTGGCCCGCTCGAAGGCGACTTCTTGCCGAGCGCGCGATTGCACAGGAACTGAATTCGTTAGTCAGTGATATCACGTCGCCGCGCTCGATCGAACAATCGTATCATAATCGACGGGGAGAGGCGCACCGTGACTACGAACACGCTGAAGCGGCGGCGTAGCGTGCTGCGGGCGGCGCGGGCGGGAAAACGAGCTTTCCCGGAAATCTCGCGAATTCGATCCATAAATAAGCCCGCGGAGGCCTATCTCCGCAATCTACGGCGGAACTTGTAACCCTAAAATACTCCAGGAATAGCTCCTCGTCACGAAGTCTCCCGTGGCACTGCGCGCAGCGCAGCGGCGCCCGCCCCCTCCCCCGCGGCTGCGGTTTTATACACACGACATAATGTGCGTGATATAATCGATAGCGGAGCCGCACTTCGCCGAGATGAGAGGCCGTCGGGCGTTGTCACTATCTCGCGCGCCGGATCTCGATGGGGTAAATTCGAGATGAGCGCCGGCCTTGCCGGAGATAGCGCGCGCGGAATCGTCGATCGTGGGTGCGAGAGGACACGCGGGTGGCGATATTTTGCCTCGCCGCGTCCTTTTCTCCCTCTCGGGGAAAACGATACGCTCCGTAATCGGCAAACCGGCCTCTCGCGAGGTGAGCGTCTAATTAGCGCTCGCGAGAATAAGCGAAGCTGCGGACAAGGACTCGTCATTTGCGACGCGCGACGCCTCCTCGACGAGTGATCGATGTTACGCATACGTGTGTGATGACGGTAATCTTTCCCTGGATGTGCTTGGGTGTCTCTCGTGTATCCTGACCACGTGAAAAATTCCTGCAGTGTTCGGCGATACGAGGAGACGGCCGAAAAAACAAATGTTGCGCTGTTCGACGGGACAATTATTTGATGGTGGAAATTTATTTTTCGAAGATTTCAAGCTCAAGCTCGTTTTTCTTTTTAATGGAATAGTTTTGTTTGGACGATCACGTAGTCTGAAACATTTATGTTGAAAGATGATTAGATCTTTTAGATTTCTTAAATTTTCATACATTTCTTTCAATTGTTTACTTTTCCGTTTTTCTCAAGCATGTATCGTCAAGGATTGTATATATATATATATATAGATTGCTAAAATTACCGACTATAAAATCGTCGAAACAAAAACGTATGGTTTCGCTGAAAAAAACGATCTTGACCTTGAAACTTCGGAGAACGACCTTGAGAAAGAACGTTTCGCCATCACAACTTGATAAGCTGTCTCGAGCGACTTCATCTTCAGACATCTTTTCGCGCCTGCAAACACAACGGAAATATTTCATGTGGTCGAGAGATACGCGAAACACCCTGTATATTTAAACTTTCTAGACTCTTTTTCTCTCTCGCGTATCGGTCTCTCGCGGAGACCGACGAGACGCAAAATCGATGTTCCGGCGAAACCGATATACGTGCGCGAGCAGTTGAACTAGAAACCAAAGTTTATGCCGAAGATGAACTTTCAGTGCGCCCCACTTGCGTTATTTAAAAATTGGTCTCAGACCCGGAGCAAGTATATGTGGATTAAGAGGTTACGCGACTCAAGAAAGGTTAAGACCGTCTGAACTTTATCCTCAGAGGCTGCACGGGTCGTTTCATTGACTATGGAGTATCTGCAAATGAACTTAACCCTCTGCGCCGGAATATAACGTCTTCCAGACGTTGTGCTTTCGCAAGCCGAATGTACATATCGTTAATCACAAAGCTGGCTTCATCTTATTACTTCTTAATTATTGTTCTACTTTGTTGTACAGGGCGGTAATCCCTTTGGCGCTACGGAGTACAACACACGAGTGAACGGCAGGAATCACAAAAGCTCGTATATAAGAATGGAATATTTCTGTACATGTGCGTGATCAAGTGTTTCGCTCAATACGGTAAAACTGAAGTCTACATTTATATAAAATGTGCAAAAATACAAGATACAAGAACGACAACATGCTCGTGCTCAACAGGGAAACAGAGAGAGAGAGAGAGAGAGAGAGAGAGAGAGAAAATTTATAAAAAGAAAGAATCGCAAGTGAAAAGGTTTTCATTTTTTATATAACACAGCGTACTGTTCAATATTAATTAATATCTCAAGCTCCACTATGCAAAAGTACCTGTAATTAGATAGAAGAACAGCGCAAACTACAAAGAGCCGCATCGCGCCGGTATCCAGCATCCCCTCAAGCAAGCACCCTCGATGAATCGCCGCGCGTGTTTAACACGTAGAATCTCGCATCTTGAAACTCGTTTCTCAGCGAACGCTTCAGCCTAAGAGATCAACAGCGACGAGAATCGGCCGAGTGGAACCGAGCCGAGGCGAGTTTCGCGGATTTCGCAGAGGGTGTGGAAACCGCGCAGCGAGATGTATTCGTGTAATATCATCGCGATAAGGGTGGGGGAGGAGGGAAGAGAGCCAGAGACGCGGCTGATGCGGAGAGAGAGAGAGAGAGAGAGAGAGAGAGAGAGAGAGAGAAAGAGAGAGAAAGAGTGGCAGCGGGGCGGCGAGGAAACGCATCAAATTTTGACGGGCAAACAAAATGCAAAGTGGCTGCACTTTTAACAAATAATATGCATAAATTTGCATGCGCCGCTCTCGCACGTAAGAGAGCGTGCGAGAATCTTGAATGCAAGCCTCGCGGAAAAATGAGACCGCCGGGAGAGCTTTTCGCGGAATGCATACACGAGATACCGCGTCGCGATCCACCCTGAAGCTCGACGTAACGTCCAATTCAGCCGAGAGAGAGAGAGAGAGAGAGAGAGAGAGAGAGAGAGAGAGAGAGAGCAGCACCCTCCCGCACCTCCCGTCGCCCCGCTAGAGAGTGGTGCTCGTCGGATCAGAATTAACACGTTCGCCCCCTCGACCCACCGCCCGCCCGCGTGTTTTATTGTCTCCATCTTCCGAGAGAGAGAGAGAGAGAGAGAGAGAGAGAGAGAGAGAGAGACTTCTTCCCCTCGGCGACCTCCGGTCGGGCCGAACGCGCCGGATCGGCAATTTCCTCGACACGATTTCTCCCGCGAGTCGCTCGCGCGACAAGCGTCGCCCGCTCCTCTCGCGCGCCGCGCGCGCGAAATATCGTTACGCATTTGTCACCATAAACACATTTCTGAAGTGCTTTGCTCGCAGTTGTAAGGAAAGCCGCGCGACATAGCGCCGGGGCTGTGCATCTTCGCCGGGCGGGGCGGGGGGGGGGGACGTAGCGGGGAAGAGAAGGGTGTATCTGCGTTTCCCGCCACTGTATGCATCCGCGCGCGCACACAATGCCGCCAGTATGCGGCATTAGACTTTCACGTATTCACGCGGGACGTCGGGTGGTACCGCAGGAAGCACACAAGCCCATAATACCGGCTTGCAGTACATGCAATATGTACCGTCGCGACGTATCCGTACTCGCGCGGGCGAGTGTGTGCGTGCGTATGCGTGAGAGCGCCAGCCAGCCCCGCCCGTGTCGCGTGCGTGTAAACGGCATCAGCACGCGCGCGCGTCACTTGCACTTAATAATAGCCACAGAGAGCGGGCCGATTTGTAGGATGTGATTTATGCGCTACTTCTTGCACTTTCCGCGCGGTGAGGCTGCGCGCTACGCTGCCGAGATAAGCGACAGATTAGCCGGCGGCGATGAAATTTAATAGCCGGCGTCTCTCCCGCGCGCGCGCGCGCGCGCGCAAATTCCGCGGGTTTACGCGGCCAAGCCGTATTACGCGGGGCATTGAATCATTAATCCGCCCGGCGGAGGTATTTATTCCGTCCGCGAGCCCGCGGAACGTCGAGCCGACGTAATTGCGCGGCGCGATTGCGACTGGGCGATCGCGCGGATCGCCGTTGGACGGCAACGCGAACGCGAGGAGGCTCGTTCGCGCGCTGTCTCACGGAGCCGCTAATAATTTACGTGTTCCCTCGTCGATACCCCAGCGGCCCCGGAAATGAGATCGCGGCGCTGCGTCTCGGCGTCGACGTCAGATTGATCGGTCCAAGTTTGACACAAAAGGCGGCTTATTCATGTCACGGTGTCGGCCGGGAAAGAAGGGCGCGTGTATCGTCTGAGAGCGCGAAGGGAAAACTTGGTCGGCGCGTAACAATGGCTTTTTGTGAGCCTACCGGCGAGCCGAACCGAGTCGAGTCGGCCGCCGATATTATTATATGTACCCGAGAAAGAGAGAGAGAGAGAGAGAGAGGGGGGGGGAAAGGGGCGTACGAGAACCCTACAATCTGCCGTGCCGGCCTCTTCATTGCTCTCGTCAAGTGGCGATCCCGGCCGATATATCGACGTATCGATGCACGGCACATACGCGTCGCTACTCGCCCCTCCTCCCGCCCCCTGCCCCCAAGGCTGCTTACATTTAGGTCAACCCTTCCCTATGCGACCCTCGGCGGCGACGGTAATCACGCGCGTTTCCAGCGTCGGCGTTTCCGACTTTTTCCTCCGTCGCGATCGCGGCCGCCTGATATTCACAGAGTTACCGAAAGCCTCGGCTATTTCATCAGTCGGCCGCTGCGAAATAATAAACGCAATGGCGAATTCACGCGACCGCGTCGCGCCAGCACGCGTGTCCGCAACTGCGCATTCCATTAAAAGGAGCGAATAAATTAATAAAGAGGGAGAAGAGCGGAGGGAGCCCCTCACGGCGAGTGCGATTGAACGCCCCCTCCCGCCTCCGCCAATCTCCGCTTCGTAGCGCGCAAGTCGTCACCAGCAAGTCGCTCTGTCTTTGTTTCACATGCAATGAGTAAGAAAGATGGGAGATATGATGCTTGCGTGCGCCGACTTGTGTGTCGCTAAATAGAACGCGCCCCCCATGAATGCGACGTAGAAGCCGTCGATGTCGCTCGCCGGCCGGCAAAGTTTTACTTTTGAGAGGAAAGCGACGCGCGTCACTCGCGCGTTAATTATCTCTCGTGAAAAAAGAAAAAGTCGTTGCTCGTTACTTATTAAAACGAGCAACTCGTCAGCGTTGTCCTCGGCCAAGATGTACGACGAGTCCGACTCCAATTAGCGGCAATTGCGCCCGTTTTTCTCGGCAAATCGGCTGATACGAGTTCGCGCGTAATGTGAATGCACGCTCTTCGTCGAAACGAATAAAATTAAAGGCCGCGGTAAATGCCGCGGGAATAGCGAGCGCACCGCTGCCGGCGCGTAAATTCGGACAGTTACTGTCGGCCGAAGTGTTAGAAGTTGGTAATTAATATCAAGTGCCTTGTTTGTTAGAGAGATCCGCGCGCGCGCGGTTGTTCCCTTTAACTCCTTCGAGACTAAACTGACGCTGATCGGTGAACCGGCGCTTTAGGTCATTTCCGAGGCAATATAACACGAATCGATGAAAATCTCGCCGCAAGGAAAGATATAATTGAGCAATTGAGAAGCTCCGGACTCGTGCGAGCTTTCCGGCGGAATGAACTCTGTGTACCTGGGCTTGTGTGCTTTCAGCGACTTGGGCTGCGTTCCGATATTCACTGCCAGTACTGAAAATCTATAACATATGTGACATATAAGTATATATTTTCAATACTGGCAGTGGATATCGGAACGCAGCCTTGGTTGCTTGGTCGCTAATTGAGACACCTAACCTTAGCAACGCAAAAAGATAACTCGTCGTAACTTGCAACGACGCGTCGCGTTACTCGCCAAGCCTCTTGTACGGTTCGTCAACGTGGAATATGAATTTATCAATTTATCTTCGCAACGAGGTTACTCGCTTGCCAATTTCGACATTACCGCCGCTAAAAAAGGGAAAAAAAGAAATTAGCGTCGTTACTGAATCGGTCGCTGAAGAGAAGTAACAAGTGCCGCGTCATTTCCCAATCTCATCGGTCGCGACGAGCCTCTCAATGCTAATAAGAGAGTAGACTCGTATCGGAATTGCCGGCGGAGGTACTCGTCGACAGCGTCGTCGCGAGTAACGTGCACACCGCAGCACACGGCCGACGTTTTCTTGTCACGTGAAGAAGTTTCCCCCGTGACGGATAGCGGCGGCTTCTTTGTCATTCCAACGGTGAAAAGGCCGGCGGGGGTCTCCTCTCTCTCTCTCTCTCTCGCTCTCTCTCTCTCTCTCTCTCTTTCGGCGCGCGCGCGGCTTCCTCCGGCGCGCGCCATTTCTTTTCAGACGAGATTTCAGCGGGCGATAAGAGGACGAAACTCGCGACTGGGTTTTTAAGAGAAGAACCACCACCCGCGCGCGCGCGCGCGTTCAATATCGCCAGAGTTTAATATGAGAGGCGACAGGCGTCGGAGAGCTACTTTGTGTATCCAGGTCGTTCTACTTTTCCGCCGGCCAGTCCGGCTCCCGTAATATCAGATGTTAATAATGTCAAACTTCTCTCCGCTCTGCGCTCTTCAATGACGCCCACTGGGGAACGTTTTATCGAGCATAACGTCGATATCGAGCTCGGATACGCTCTTTCTCCCCCTCCCGCGCTTGTTCGCGCCAATAAATAAAGCACAGTTTACGCGGCGGCAGCGAATAAAACACGACGTTTCCGAGGAACGGCCGAGCTGTCGTTGTCCAGGACGATGGTGAATATTTGCGTTCCCCGTACCCCTCTCCGCCCTCCTGCCCCTCTCTAGCCCGCGACTCCGCGTTTCCTTTCGCCGAGCGTGTCGCGAATCTGACCAGTCCGAATTCTCACGCGGCTGCTCGCTCTGAAAGGACCTGTAGCGTACACTCGCGTTTCATCGCAATTTGCGAAACTTGCGATTTGACGAAATGCCAAGGAAATTTTACTTCCGGCTTGGAGCCGCGCGTTTTACGTCAGCCGTTGTTATCCAACGCCTCGTAAATGCAGACTGATAACGTTGGGCTATATAACGTCGGATAAAGCGAGAGCTGCAATTTTCGCGAGGCGGTTGGCAACGCGTCCGCAAGAAACGCGGCTGCAACCGGGAGCCCCGGTAAAGATAGCGTACACTTGATGAAAATTATACACAGGGTATGCGAGAAAAGCCGGTCAGCGACTAGAAAAAAAGAAAAAAAAAAATGCATACCCTTCAGCCAGGTAATACATGTTCAAAATTCTCTTTGCTGCCTGCCCCAGAAACCCCTGGGAAATCCGACATGGCGGCCGGCTGTCGTCGAGTCGGCCTGCTCGTTACACGAGTACAATGGAAAATAAACATCCAATATTCACGAAGGACATCGAGAGCGAGACCGAGGCGAGAGGTATCGGGGCGAGTCTCGGAATTGTAATTACGCGGCCGAATTCGACGTGGAAATTAAGCGACTTCGCGCGCCGTAGCGACACGCGTCGCGTCACGTGAATTCTCAAAGAAACGATTAATTGCCAGCGACAGCGCGGCGCGGCGCGGCGCGGCGCGGCGGCAGCTTTTTGCGCGCTGCGGAGCTGTCGACGAACGCCGCTCCGGATGGAACGTCCCGACGAATCAGCCGCGACGTCGCTTCTCCGCGCGCTCGCTCGCATGGAAATCGATTATTATAGCTACTCGCTCTCGCGCCGCCGCGCTGACCGTCGACAATTTCATTTTGGCGGTTGCTCAACCGATGCCCTTCGCGCCTCCCCGTGACCCTCCCTCGCTCCCTCTCGCCGCCATTTCTCTTCTTCCCTGTCTCCCTATCTCTGTCTCTCCCTCCTGATCAGCACATCTCCACATTTGGAATCTGCTGCGGGGCGACGCGGCGGAGCTCGAGTGCCGCCGCCGCCGCGGAGAAATGTTTCCCGCGCGCGAATTACAGCCGCGTCGCGCTCGTTTACAAGCATTTATTCCGAAATGCTATTTTCCAGAAATCGCCGGCCGGTATGCGCTCGGATTTCCAAGTCGCGCGTGGCCACGCGCGTCCACCCTCACTCACTCACTCACTCACTCACTCACTCACACGCGCACGCACGCACGCTCGCACTCCGTTCGCATTCGATTTACGCGCGTACGCGTGTGTTCGACAAACGCGCCTCGCTCGTGCGCCCCGGTGACTGGAAGACGCGCGGCGGGCATACAGCCGCGTGCACGTGTCGCCGGATTTACAATCGTCACGCGATACGCACGCGATACGCACTCCGATTGCGGCCCGATGCACCCCCAGCGGCGCACATGCGTCCGCAAATCTGTGTTCACGCGCGCGCGCGTGTGAGCGCAAACGTTCGCACGTAGTAGGATTTATTCCACGGCGGACAATTAGCGAGATATTTATGTGGCCTGTCCGGCACGCCATCGTCCGCGGCAATACCCGCTGCGATATAACTCTGGCCGCGCCAACAAACACACGCACACGCCGCGGACAGTAACGTGTCGTCGTCGTCGTCGTCGTCGTGATCGTCGCCGTCGCCGTCGTCATCGGTGAATCACGATCGCCGTGTTGTCGGCGATGAATATGACGATGTTGCCGTCGCACAATGGCGTGACGCAATTGAGACTCCTCCGTCAGCCGGCGGTTTATCAACGGCACGCACACGCGCGCGCGCGCGGATTCATAAATCGAAGGACGAACGGGCCCGCCATCGCGAGCTGATTTATCTCGGGCTAATTGCGGGTCACACGCGCGACCGTCGACCGGCGAGTGGCCATTCGCGGTGTTCCTGAGAGCGTTACTTGAGAAGGGGTGAGAAGCGCCGAGGACCGACCGCCGAGTCGAAATCTAGGCCCTATTTCGACCGGGATCGTCAAAATCTGTAGATTCTAGAGGGCTAATGGAGATCCAGCTGGTACAGAAACTAAAGTCCCGTCTCGCACAAGGAACATCCGCGATGTGTGTGTCGCTGATTTCGACGAAACTTGGCATATTTGTAGAGTAGGATTCGTATTTAAATAATAAAAAAAATAAGAGACTCATATTTCTTTTATCGGCGATCTGGTTCAGGTTTAAGGAGTGAAACTGCCTCTCAAAGTTTCATCCCCTTTATGCTGTCTCGGTAATTACTGCAGATAGAAAAAAACTTCTTAAACAGAAAGGGTACGGCATAAAAAAGACTCTACAATTTTTGTTTAAAAAGTTTTTTCCCTATCTGCAATGATTATCGAGATAGCATAAAGGGGATGAAACTTTGAGGGGCAGTTTCATCCTTTAAATCTGAGCCATTGCCGATAAAAAAAAATATGGGTCTCTTATTTTTGGCTATTCTATAAGTATGCGCCAGTTTCGTCAAAATCGGAGACACGCACTTCGCGGATGTTCTTTGTCAGTGCTGTTCCAAGTGACGGTAGACGCGCAATTTGCTATTCGCAGCTTTTCGGTAAAGTAAATTAAAGAGAATCGGAATAGGTGGATAGCCGAGCCGAAATTTAGTCCCTGTTTCCGAGGTCCCTGGTCCAAACTTGGAGATCCTAAGAGACTAGTAGAGATTTAATTGTTGCAAAAGCCGTCAAGTCCTAATCAGCGTTTCCAACATGAAAACGCGCAATTTGCAGACTCTCGGCAAAATAGACTGGAAGAGAATCAACTTGGGGGTGACAGCAGAGTCGAAATGTTGGCCTCATCTTCGACCTGAACTGACTCCAACATTTATAGATTCTGGAGAGCCAATGGAAGTGTAAACTATATGGAAAGACTAAAGTTCCATTTAAGCGCCTCTAAGGCTCGGAAAACGCACGGAAATCTGCGTTCGCAGGTTCTCTTGAGAGAGAACCTTTCGGCAAATCTGTAAATTAAATACAATCCAAAAATACAAGTCGATACAAGCTTCATAGTATTAGATTAGCGTTAAGGGGAATGCTGAAGTAGAAAGGGGGATGAAAAGTTCAACGGAATGCCGCAGCTCGTGAAATCACGAGAGATTGAGAGTGTTTCACTCGAGCCGAGTATACACTCGCCTTCGAAGCGGTTTCCATACATTTTTCCGATGAACTTGGAAGCGCATCGACTGATCACAATCGCGAGCCGCTGCTAATCGATTTTCGACAGGAGTCGACGTGACGGTGTTTTGTCGATCAGTATCTTATCCGACGAGTGAGAATAAAATGTAAAGATCAGGGAGAAGAGATTCGGTAGTCGGCGCTCCTTGCACTCGCGCAGATTTCATCAAACGCTACTGCGCGATATGATCAAAAATAAATAAATAATCAACTAATATCAATCAGCAAATAATTAATAAATCTCCATACACTCGCGCGTTAATATTCGACAAACTTCGCGCGAGAGCGCCGGCTATCGCTCCACCCTACTTACCCTTTTCCCGAATCCTCCGTGACAGTTGTGACATCGGCTGTCTCGTATATATTGTCACTTCGGCGCCTTTCACACAACGAATCACCGCGCGGGCTCATGAATAGTAACTCGCAATCCATTCGACGCGCTCCCAACTTGATCGGAAAAAAAAAATAAAAAAAAAAGAAAAAATTTGAGAACCGTCGCGCGAATGAATGTACATATTAGATTCACTCTCCAATTTCGAATGAAAGTGCATCAACCGACGACTCGGAGTGGAGAATTCACTCCGCAGGGGCGAAGAAAAATCACTCGTATTCGCGTAACTCGGCGGTCGCTCTACCTTTCCGCCGACGGAGATCTCACTCCGAGAAGAAACTCGGAGAACACGATCTAGAGACGTGAGAAGACATCTGGAAAAAGCCAAATTGCAGTTCGACCTGGTGAACGCGCGCGCGCGCGCGCGCACACATATACACAAACACGCGCACACACGGTCATAAGTCAGCCATGCTGGGCGTATCGCGGCAAAATTGCGCGCAGGACGCCGCGAATTGCGGATTCCGAGTCGCGAATTATGGATCGCCCGAAGCGGCGCTATAGCCTCGTCTCAATTAACGTTGCGATTAATCGCAACGATGCGGCCGCGGCAACGGCTACGAGCAGCCTGAAACGAGGACGGACCTCTCCGCCCCCCCCCCTCCCGCGCGGCTATTTAAATGACGGAAATAACGTTACCGGCTGGTGGCGACGGAACGAGGCGGAAGAACGCGACTTTGTCTTGGTTTCATTGAGAACGCCGCCGCCGCCGCCGTTCGTCAACAACGTCGCTGCAATTTGTCAGCTTCTCGGGAGCGCGGCCCTTTCCCTCCATTCAACGGCGCCCGGGGATGTAATGAAGCGCATTTTCGCGGTGGCGGTGACACGTCGTCGTACTGAAGACGAGAAGCCACGAAGAAATGGTCAGGGCTTTGTCAACCTCGGCGACCATTTCCCTCGGCAAGCTGCGAGCGAGAGAGAATTCGCTCGCGCTGATAATGCTGCCGTTTAATTGCCTCCGCGACGACACTCGCCGTGAAGTCGACTTATTTGACGGCCGGAGGGCGGCGAGCGCTAATGCATCGGCGTATGAATAGCCGGACGGGGCATTCCGCGAGGGGACGGGGGGAGGGGGTCTATAATTGGCGGTGAGGGCGAAATTACGGTACTTCCGTGAAGTCGGCTGCCGCGAAATCGGCTGCGCGCGGCTTTATTGCGGCGCACGCTGGAGCCGAGTTTTGACTGCGTCGATTCGTCATTTTAGCGGGCTGTCGATGTGTGCGTGCAAACAAAGCGAGTAGGTCGCAGCGCTGTTTCGAGAGCGGGAGGATTTGTTTCCCGCTCGCCCCCGGGCGGGGGTGCATCGTCCTCTCGGATGCGGAATGCGTTGCGAGACTCATCGAGGAGAAGTGTCGCGACCTTTAATCAGCCGACGACTGCACGTGCGAGCGGAACGCTGGCGGCGAGTCGACCCCATTGACCCGAAGCGCCGTAACTTTACCTTTCGCGAAAATTGGCACAAACCCCTTCGCCTTGATCGACGGTGCCCCGTGATAGCCGGTATAATGGTCTTAACGGGGTGCTGAGATACCGGCACATGCAGCCTGAAGGGATTTTACGGACAAGATTTCTCTTTGTTTTTTTATACAGCTCTCTAAAGCACTCTTCGCTGATTCGTATCAAGCGAGTGCGAAAGTTTTGACGAATTTCGCGATAGAAAAATGTGGAGGGAGCAATTTCGATGCACTAGGAAAAATGTTAACTGTTGCGTGAACCCAAATTTTGTTGTTGCAAGAAAATAATTTGATTAAAATATGCCCGACAAAACTGTTTAGTTCCTGCAAACAAATATCTTGTTTGATTACGGTTTGTTCGTGTAACGTAGTACTTTTGTTATAGCAACCAAAAAGCTTTAACTGAATGAATTCTGTTAAAAATGCTATAATTTTTTCTTAATATATAAAATCTAAATTTTAGTGCACAGAAAGACAAAATAGTATCCACTGGGCGTTATTTTAGTTTATGTAAAGTAATATTTCGTTATTATGTAACCTTTATGGATAAAATAACTAAAATGCTTAATTTTTATGTCTGAAGTCTAAGAACAAAATCATTTGGTCCAGAGAACAAAGCAGAAAAATATATCTAGTTGAGACAACTAAACCATTTTGTTAGGTATATAAAACAAGCATATTTGGTTGCTATTAAAAAATAGCCTCGACTAAACAGTTTTGTGAGAGATACTAAATTTTTTTTTCTGGTGTGGTGGAAACGATTTGTTCACTCCAAGTAATCATTCCGAGTAATCGCCATTGTTTTTTTATTAGCCGACACGTACACGTGACATATACAGGCGCCGCTATAAAACTGGATACAAAATCAGTCGCGACTCTTTGAGAAAAGCCGCCGTCGAAACTTTCGCGCTCAGCCAATACTCGCACCCTGTACAAGCATTTGCACTCTTACACAGCCAGACAGACAAACTGTGCAAACTACGAAAGCTGCATTATACGTCGGTATCCAATGTTATGCATGTAAGTCACACGTTAGAGCGCGCGTGTGATGTATGTTGGAGACGCGAGCGACTGCACGACGTACGAACTGAAGCTGAGGCGTCTCGCGACGCGAGCTCGTCGTGAGCGGTACAGGGAGAATAAACAGTTTTAGTACCGACAGTGAACATTGGAACGCGGGCCTTATATCGTCTAGATATTGCCTCAATCTGTTAAAACAAGCGGAAAAGCCGCTTGCCGTAGCAACGGGAAACTATTCTCCGAGTCTCAAAGCATGATACTGAAGAAAGCCATTGTGACGGCGTGTCGTTCTAAAAGATCGCTTAGCGGGGGGAGCCGCTATGGCGACGCGAAAAGTTCAATCAGCCGGTCTCGCGTACGGTCCGTCTCAAAGTTGGCCGTCGATCGATTGGAAAAATCTTCGGCTGAGCAAAGTGATGAAAATTAGCATCGAATCGTGTTTGCACATAACGATTGCTCCGACCTGATTACTCAGATTTAACCGATTGCGCAGTGATTAGTAATTAATCTCGTCAACCGACTGAATAATTCATAATTATATATTGACCGATTAATTTCGATTATTAATTTGCCGCTTATTTCCCTCGGCAAAGATTTTTCTTCTAATCGACCGACGCCCGTCACCGCTCCGCAGAAAGCTATGCTGCGGTTAAAGAAGTTTGCACAAATGCAATGCCTAAAACGCTTAGTTAGAAAGTTAATGTCGAGTCAGGATTTTAGACGGACTGATGTCGATGTGTTAACGTAACACAACAATATTTATCCAAACAAACTTCAAAAATTGAAAAGAGATCAAATTAAACGATGTGCTCAAAAAGTTGTCGTTCATCGTCGGTCGGAACTCACTAAACGATTGTTTTGATTCTAATGGCGTCACAAATAAAAGCCACTCAACAATTTAAATAAATAGTATCACATATTTTTCAACTAAGCGTTCCAGGCGGCCAGACGTTCGCAGGAACTTTTTGGCTCGCCTTGTTTGGCTTGACAAAAAAAGAAATGTAATAGCCAACTCTTATAGCCACCTTTTTTCGAAGCACCCTGTATATGATTAATATCGCCGGCGATGCAGCGACGTTATTCACCGCTGAATGAAGCACAGATCGCGAGCGATTCAACCAACGAGCGTCTCGCATGCGGACCGGATTCTCAATCGGCCGATCAGGCCGATCTCCGGTGAATGCCAGCAGACGGGGGAGGGGGGGATGGTGGGTCCCGCGCAAATCTGACGGCGAAATCGCGGCGGCGGCGGAGCTCCTCCGCGGCTTTGTTTTCGGAGGTTGCACACTCGTTAGGCCGGACAATGAACATTCGTGCCGCGGATCGGCGCATCGCGAGCGGTACACTTCTCGTCATGCGAGCATCTCTGCAACTCCGCAACGGCTCCTATTGTGCTCGCCCCGCGCCCGCGTCCGCGCCCGCGGATTCAAGGGGTTAAACCATCAGCCCTCAACGGTATCGCGTTATGCAGCTTTGTGCGAGCGGATATACAAGGAAAAATTTTGCTCGCCCGGTTAAGAGGCGCTTTTACGGGCGAACGATACGAGGGAGAAAGGGAGAAGGGGAGAGAGAGAGAGAGAGAGAGCGGGGAATGAGGGGGGAGAGAAAAAAGACACGGGGGAAGATGCTAAACCGCGCTGCGCGCAACGGCGGCGTGTACTAACCGATATCCGTTTATGCAAATCACCGGCGTGCGTATCGCCGGTCGTAAAAGCAACGCGTGACTGCTAATCGAAAAGCGCTAAAATGTATCCCGCCTATGCGCGCCCGCCCTCCCTCACGCGCAAGAGTCATTGCCGTGTATTATTTCGCGCGAATACGCGTCGCGGCGCAAACAAGCGCGCGAACAACAAGAATAATATTTGTATATGGCGGCGCAGGTGCAGCTCGCCGCATTGTGTAACGAGCGATTTCAACGGAGACGCGCCACTGATTTGACTTATTGAACTTATTCATTAAGCGGATTTATCGAAATCCAATCGACGTCCTGTTTACGATGCTCTCGCGGTGGAATCGATTCGTTTTAGTTAAATTACCCATCGGCGATAACGTCGTTGATGACGGAGTGCCTCGCGTGAGATAAATGAGCATCGCGTGATCGTGAAACCCGATAGGGATAAATGTAACAATCCTCGTGGTAGTCGTGAGTGAGAAAGAGGGAAAGAGCATGAGGGTAGCGGAGAGGGGAGAGAAAGCGCCGAGACCAGCATGGCCGTTGAATTCCAAAAAACGTGAAAAAAAAATTAAGGAAAAGAGAAAAGCCGACACTCACATACACACACACACACACACACACACACACACACGGTCGGCTTTCGTGATCGATTCAGAGAGCGCGCTCTCCAATCGGCCGCGCAGGCTGCGCGCAATCCCGGGCGACTTAATTAGCTGTGTTATTTCGCGGGGCTACGCGCTCGTTAGTAGGAATTTTTGCGATAAATAGGTAATCGTAGACGACGCGTAGTGCTCGACGAAAAATATCGCGGGGACGTGGAAATTCCGTGCGGCGCGCGGAATATGAGATCACCTCGCGGTTTATCGCGCGTCCCGCAGGAGGAGCAACGTGGCATGCAGATTGCATGCAAAATTCAAGACAGCGCCTTTTTTATCGGGCCACGTCGAAGGAACGCTAATGAGGAATCGTGTGTAAAATTAAACACTGCTCATGCGCGATCCCTCCTGCGAAAAGCCAGTCGACATTTCTCATCCCACTCTCGATCCCGATGCACCATTTAGCTCTAACTTCAATGCTCTCACGCCTACATCTCGATCTCTATTTCGATTCTGTCTAACTTGCAGTCTCGCCGACAGGTTCCCTAAGAATCTCTACGAACAGCTAGTTGCGCGTTTCCGGGGACGCCTAGTGGGACTAGTGAGTCTCTCAAATCAAATAAACGAAACCTCCTTAAATTGGTCCTCTCCCGGATCGACAAATATTCAGATCGAAAACGGAATCAAAACTGCGACTCGGCAAGCCCCGACGTCGAACGTTATTGTGTCCTGCGGCGAAGAGAAAACGCTCGGCATCTTCTCGCGCGCTTCGCCAATTTGTATCACGCTGCCACGAGGACGGAAGCACGTTTCGTTAGCGGCTCGCGCGTAAAAAACGGGCGTTAATTCTCCCGTTGTCTCCTCCGACTACAAATGTCTGCTCGCTCTCACTCTCTTTCTCTCTCTCTCTCTCTCTCTCTCTCTCTCTCTCTCTCTCTCGCTCCAAGGACGCGGGTGTCTCTTCCCATTTCTTTCATTTATAATTTTTTTCTGCTCATAGTGTTTTGCCTGCAAAGCTTCGTCTTTCAATCATTTCCCTTCTCCCCCGATTCCTCACATCGTTCGTTAATCTCTGATCAATCAATTTTCTGAAACATGAAACTGTCGTTCTTGGAGGATTAACCTTAGAAGGCTTGAAGGCTTGACCTTAGAGTGTTCAACCCTTTCAATCCGGGAAGCCGTTAAAGTGGCACGACGGAAGTCTCATATTTTCCCGCCGCGCGACACGTTGGGGGAAGTTCCAGTTCAAAGGCCGCGGGGGTAGAAGAATTAATAAACGTTTCGGCCCAACTATTAGGTGTATAAATTAATTCTCGGCCCCTACAGTAAATCGACTGCTCAAGTTGATTTTTTTCCCGCCAAACAGTCGTTTTGAAGCGCCATCTTTAAGCTTCAAAATGAGCTGTAACAGTTGATGGTACTACTGACATAACCTCAAAAAATAGCAAAAGCAATGTCGTTCGAAAATCAACACCCGAGGCACTGCCTCCTTTTCCTATTCCAACTTGAAAAAAATGCTAGAGAAGCACAAAAAATGATTTGTTCGACCTTGAGCGAAAATGCTGTGTGCCACAGCACGTGTAAAAAGTGGTTCCAGAAGTTTCGGGATGGAAATTTGGATCTCCGGGATGAAGAACGCCCTGGACAACCGCAAAAAATTGAGGATTAGGAATTGGAGGAACCGCTCAACGAAAATCCTTGTCAGACGCTGGAAAGGAGCTTGCTGAAGAACTGGGAGTCACTCAACCGGCTATTTCTATAGGTTTATCGAAGCTCGGAAAAATACAGAAGGAAGATCGTTGGGCCAAAGAGGCCGAGAATTAACTTACACACCTAATATTTGTGTCTGTGAAACGCGAAAGTTCAGCCTCGCGTTTCCGACTTCCGGCGACGAGGAGATCCGCTGGCGCGGCCGTAAGCGAGTGTGAATGCGGCTTTAGTAATTTCGGCCGAACTGTCCAGGCCTCTTGGCCGTGCCGAGGCCGCCCTGTCGTCGCTGTCGCTGTCGATCGCGTTACTTCCGACTTCGCGACACCTCGGCGAATCGAGGATGAGCTTGACGTCGGACATGTTGATGAAGCTCGATGGGACATCCGCGGCGCGGTCGCCCGTCGACCGAGGCGAGACGAGCAGAGTTACCCAAACCCCCTGTCGAAAGATGACGAGGACGACGACAGGATCCACTGTGCCCGAGATTGAATCTGCACGAACCGGTTAAGAGGAGCGGCTGCGAGGGTAGCTACCGACCGAGAACAGGCGGTGGTCGACGGCGGGAAGGAGGAAGGGGTTGCACAGGCTGAAAACGTGGAAGCTGCAGAACGGCCGAGGAAAGGAGGTCAACGACGTCCTTAAGGATTTCGACGAACTCGAACGAACGGGTCTTGGACCCGGGAATGCCATCGTCGCCCGACGTTATCCCGTGAAGTATGGAGGTGAGAAGGGGGGTGGGGCAGGTGAGGAGAAGAAGAAGGAAGTGGCGGAACGGGCGAGGGGGAGAGGAACAAGAGGGCAAAAGACGGAGGAGACATTGAGATGGAAGACGCCGGCGGCGGCGGCGGCGGCGGCGACGGGACTGCGAGGGGCGAGAAGCATCCTTCGACGGACCACGAGTACCTGGGCTCCCGCGGGATCTGACGCTGACCGAAAGCCAGAAATAGAAGAGAAAAGACGAAGCGAGACTAAAGCGATACGACGAGAGAGAGTGGCCGAGCGCGGAGAGGGCGGGGAGGAGGAGGAGGTAACAGCGCGAGCGGGAATCGGGAACGGGAGAGCAGACGTTGCTGGAGAGAAATGCAAAGTCCTCGTGCTCTCCCAGGCCATCGACATTTCCTTTCGCTGCTGACAATCGTCGCGCGCGGCACTTGTTATTATGAAAAATAACGTCGAGAGGTCGCCGGTTTTAGTGAAGATCGCGGGAAAGCTCTTCCGGATCATTCTCGTTGCTCACGATGCCGTAAGGGGCAATATCGTGTTTATCCGTGTACGCGATCTTGCATAGAAATAAGGAGAGAGAGAGAGAGAGAGAGAGAGAGAGAGAGAGAGAGAGAGAGAGAGAGAGAGAGAGAGAGACGATCTATAAACAACGATGATGACTAATCGATAATGAGCGAGAGAACGCAGCGACCTTCGCATTTTGCAGCGAGTTAAACAATTTACCTTGCATCGGAATTATTCAACTTGCTTTTCTCAACACACACAGCTACCTATACATGTTTGACTATACCCGTAAAAAAAACGAGAGATCGAAAGAGTCGATATTTGTAGAAATTGTTTAACATGTTGGACGTTTTGGTGACATTTCGAGGGCAAACGCGAGCGGTCGCGTTGGCGCACCGCGTGCGCCGTCGCGTTTTCGTCTCGCAACGATATAGCCGTGAAATGTTCTTATATAACTTTCTCGCTTACCGAATCCTCTCGCGTCGTTCGTCAGGCGACGTTGCAACGTTCGCGAAGCTCGAATCGCTCGAGCCGTGAATTTCATCGTCTCAAAGAGAGGAGTACCGGACGAAAAGATTGGATGATGCGCGTGTCTCGTCGGAGCGTCTGCTCCGGAGCATAAAATTAAGAAGCTACGGAAACACAGCGACGAGGCAACGGTTAAAATTAAAGGAAGCAGTGAGGGAGGAAACGTGGATTATCCTTCAACGCACAGCGAGTAGCTGAACTCCCGCGGGACTCGCGTTGACCGGAAGTAAGAAATAAGAGAAAAGGAGAAACGGGACTAAAGCGATGCGACTCGGGTGTAGCCGAGCGTGGAAGGGAATAGAGAATAGGAATCGAGACGAGAGAGCAGCCGTTTTCCACGAAAAACACGAAATTCACCTCATTTCCTCGTGTCGCCGTCGACAATTCCGATCGGCGTTTTCTTTCCTCTTTTTGCGACAATCGTCGCGGCGCTCGCCGTGAAGAATTACGTTAGAGGATCGTTTCTCACGGCGAGTAGCCGTAAGAACATCATTTGGCTACCGAGAGAGACCGAAGGAGGAGAAGCAGAAGCTCGAGGAGGAGGAGGAGGAGGAGGAGGAGGAGGAGGAGGAGAAGGAGGAGGAGGAAAATGAGGAAAAGGAGGAAGGTGCCGGAAAAAATACGGAACAGCATGCGGAACAGAAACGAGCCAAAAAGCGAATTTAAAAATTGAAGGTAGTAAGCCGGGGGCGCCCTGGCCCTTACAGCCGACGCGCTGACGAGCGAGACAAAGGGAGCGAAAAACGGGGAATAAAGAACGAGATTGTAATCGGAAGGAAGAGAGTGAAAAAGTTCCGCGAAGTAAATTACGCAAATTCTCGTGCTTACGTCCTTATGCAAATATTTGCAGTACGGTCGCGCACGCGCGGCCGACGGGAAGAAGGAGAGCGAGAGAGCGAGAGAGCGAGCGAGCGAGCGAGCGCGAGAGAGAGAGAGAGAGAGAGCGAGCGAGCGAGCGCGAGAGAGAGAGAGAGAGAGAGAGAGAGAGAGAGAGAGAGAGAGAGAGAGAGAGAGAGAGAGAGAGAGAGAGAGAGAGAAAGAGAGCTACGGTGTGTCACGGGAGAGCCGCGCCAAGCGACAACAGCGCAGGGCCAGACTAAGAGTAAGGGCTAAAAGGCGAAGAGGGTAAAACGAGAATGTCCCTCAACACGACACGGATAGCCGGGCTCTCCCGCGGGATCCCGCGACTGACCGGAAACGAAAAATAGAGAGGGAAGGACGACGAATCGAGATTAAAGCGAATGTACCGGAGCGCGGGCGGGAGGAGCGAGACGGCCGAATCGATGGCGAAAGATCGCCGCGTTTCCGCGGACAAACAAGCTCGGTCTATCTCTTTGTGTCGCGCGATCTTCATGCAGAATTCCCATTCCGCGCCCCGCCAAACTTTATGACAAAGAGTACATATTTAAATTTCCTTGCATACGCATGCACGAAACATATTGAATGCGCCGGCGGTGGAAATATCGATGAATACCGTAGCGGGAGGAGCGAGAGGAGCGGGAGGGGCAAGTACTTTCGATAGGCGACGCGAGAAGCGATTTTACAGCGAGCGAAAGCGACGAGAGGCAAGGAGAGGAAAAGAAGCAGGCGTTACGACCGAGCTCGTAATAACCCGCATAGAGAAAATTTCGGATCTAATTGAGATCTACCGGGTGTGTCGAAGAGAGTGGGTTGGCTACTTGTGCAGTTATATTCTTCTCATCAAGGTGAGGAAAAAAGACTCGACGAACGCAGCGCGCCTTGCACGCTCGATCGAAAAGTTAATGTCGAGTCGAGATCGAGAGAGAATTCGTTTCGATGTAAATGTAGTATCGCGGAATAATATGTAATACGGAATAATATGTTAAATTGTTAAATTTCCATTTAGCTTTCAACTGTGGGATCGTTTGGAAACAATTGTTTACTCGATTTCGATAACGAACGATCAGTTTTACAAAGAATAAGAGATGAATGTCGAGCGATACGCGATATTCTAGGAATGTTTCAATGCGCAAGAGTTACTTCTCTTTGACGTCCGTGTTTTTCTAATTTTTCAAATTCATCTGCATAAATATCGTCTCTCGTATGTGTGTGTCATCACGCTAACATGAAAATTAATTCTTTTAATCTTGACTCGACGCTCGACGTTTTAACCGTTTTTAGGCGTTTTAAGGTCATTCTACAATGAGGTTGTAGTAGTATGCAGTAAGCAAATTGACCAATCACGATCGATTGTTCTCTTTACGATCGAAGAATAATCGACTATGATTGGTCAATTTGCCTACTGCATACTACTACAACCTCATTGTAGAATGACCTTTAGGCACCATGCTTATCAAAACATTTCGTTTGTCTTGGTGAGAACGATATAACTGTGTACAACCAGCTCGTCCGTTTGGAAATATCCTCTGTAGTCCGATCTCTGGGAATCTGCACAGATATCAGTTACAAATGTAATCAATGCGCCAAACGCGCGATTCTGAGTGAAAGACCGAAGGTTTCCCCGATATTCCGCTGATCTTCATGTTACATTAAAATTTATTCTTTTGATCTTTTTATTCCATCGAATACAATAGTTGGGATATAAAAATGGAAATTCCAGTTTGATATTATAAAAATACACCGACTGACAAAAAGCGCGGGTTCTCATAATATTTTTGTTTCGCTTCTGAATACTAATCCCTGATTCTGATTCCGAATAAAAATCCATGTTTATGATAAGGATACACGCGTTCTCTATCGGCTTCGTAATCGGACAACCAATTTTGGGAACTCTCCGATCGGACTCGAAACACGCTGGAAAAATTCTGAGAAATTTCTAAAGCGACGATTACGTATACGGGGAAAATATCGCGACCAAAAAATTGCGACCAAATCATTTCGCAATCATGAACCATACGGAAACACGATCGAAATTACTCGTTCGAAATTACTCGTATCGATCGAAATTACTCGTATATTCGTTTAAAACTATTGTGCACCTTTCATTCTTTACCGCACACGATATTGTGAATGTAATTAATTGAATGTTTCATTGTTTCGTTCTACTTCATTATTTATTATCGCTATGACGACGCATCATCAATATCGCTCCACAGCTTCCACTGAAACATTGTCAACAGAAACAGAACGTGATTCAGTTCGCAATGCAGTCAGAACATAATTCTTACTGCAATATCTTCTCCGCGCGAAACAGGAGCCCAAACGCCGGCGAGTTTCGCGAGGAAGCGCCGCTTCTCCTGCTCCTCCTCCTCGCGAGAAAATTCCGCAGCGGTCTCGAGGTCCGCTTCAAGAGTATCGCGCGGCGGCAGAATCTCACCGTGAACGAACAAACGAACGAACGAACGAACGAACGAACGAACGAACGAACGACCAACCGACCGACCGACCGACCGACCGACGAATGTGCAGCAGTTACGTCGAACGTGTTAACGCAAGAAAGACGGGAGGGCTGGAACGAGGACGCTGCGCGGGAGATAAAAGGGAGCCAAGGAAGCCGGAGCGGAACATCCTACGACGGACTACGGACATCCGTAGTCCCGCGGGATCTCCGCGCTGACCGAGAGCCAGAAATAGACGATGGGAGAAGAGAGCCATAGAGTCTAAGACGACACGGGAGCAAGGAGGGGGGGGGGGAGCGCTAGAGCGTTCGAGGGCAATGGCGAACGCGGGAGACGACGATGAAAACCGGCAATTCCGACGGTCAATCCCGCGGAAATTTGCCCCAATTTCGCCGCGCGGCTTTGTAATTTCTATTCGGGAGTAACATGAGCGCGCTCACTATAACAATCGGATCCCCGGGAAACCGCCCGGCAATTTCGAAGCTCGCAAAATGCACCCTCACGACTTCCTCGCCCCCTCGCCCCTAAGGCGAGAACACAAACATCACGGCTCGACGTTTTGCATGAATTTGATAAAACAAGAAACAAGAGAGAGAGAGAGAGAGAGAGAGAGAGAGAAGGAAAGAGCAACTGACTGAGCGTGTACAAAAAGAAGAACAAGGGAGGTGCGGGAGGGGGGGAGGGGGGAGAGAAGTGGCGGAGCAGTCCGGCGCGCGCTGCAGAGCACGGCGGCGTAATTATAAATCCTCTGTGAGAACAAGCCGCGGTTTACGTAGTATTTTACATGTATAAAATCGCACGCATAACCGTAGAGAAGGCGGTGGAGGGGGAGGGGGGGAGGGGACGGAGGGAGCGGGGGCGGGCTTACGGAGGGGTGGGTTACGCGGCGCAGCGCGAGCGGTACAATGCGCGCAAGTTCGCGAAGGGAGAGGAAGTCTAGTGAAAAGGCGGAATAATTTACCGGTATGAACTGAATTCCGTCGTACAAGTTGGCAACTCCGCCCCGACATTTACGAAGGCTGCCAGCGTTAAAAGCGATATTCCGTAAGTATAGCCCAACTTTCGCCTTTGATACTCTTGGACCGTGCCCGCTCGGCGCGCCACGCCGGGCTACTAACAGCTCGAACTTTTCCGGAGGAACGAAGTTCAAGATGAAACCACTCGTCGAACACGCCCGAGTAATCCAAATAATCGACGTCCCGACGTGCATGCACTTCACTCGCTCCTCCCCGGAATATCGATTAGTCTCGGTGCCCTGATAACTCGATTCGCCGTCGCATAACTTCTTTAAACACAGCCAACACGCAGCGTACACACGGCGAGAGCCGGGGAGATCCACTTAGCCCGCGCGATCCTCGTGAATACGGTATATCATCGCCCGACCGTTCAAACAGAACCGGACGGTGTCGCGGAAGCGTGCCGGAATCCATTCGTATCGAACGCTTCCCCTGCCCCTGCCCGCCTGCCGCCGCCCGCCGTCGTCGCGACGCGCGGACGTCTCTGCCGGCGTGGCTTCTTTCGGAAGCTTCCGACGCCGCGCCGCGCCGCGCCGCTCGGAAAAATGGGCAATCAAGTGATTGCGAAAGGAGGAAGCTCGCCGCCGCGGCGTTTCGTTTTCACACGCCCGCTTATTTAGAATAATCTTCAGTGAATTATTTAACACTTACTTATCGGGCCGCTCTCTCCATCCGCAGTTGAACGATTTATCTCGATTAATACATCACCTGTTGGAATTAAAGATTCACGGGGATTAAATGGAGACAGACCGAATGAGATGATCGAATATTAAATCATTACCGAGAGCCCTCCTCTTGGCCTCGATACAGAGACTCAACATGCAGACCATCGAGATGATGGCGCATCTATATACCGCGTAGTCCTTTCCAACGAATCCCTCGTTAAGCCGCGCTACAAAATGGCGATAGATCACCACCGATATATATATATATGTATATCTTTCGAGATTCTTCACTGATCCCGCAGGCTCGACGTAGAAGTGATAAGTATATTAATTATTTCACGCGGTACTAGTCCCTTACTTTCCTCCCTCCCCCCTCCCCCTCCCAGCCGATCCTTTTATCAAACATATTACAGACACTCTCTCGTGCCGGTGAATGTTCAGGCGATTCAAAATCACCCGATAACGTCGTTCGGAAGAGTCGTGGGGGTTCCCGCGGGTTGTTACGACTTCGCCGCAACAGTCGTGTACCCGAGGAGGGCGGGAGGGGACGGCTGTAAGGGCAAGCCAGCGTTAATAGAACTCTATGCGCGCGTTGCCGAGTAGATCAGGTACGTACGCGCCGTTGGAGTAGAAACTTCTGCTCGCTAATCGGAAGAACAGCTTGCGTCCGAAATCGACCCTGACTGGGATCAGCGGAGCCCGACGAGCCCCGGGAGTCACATTAACACTCTTAACACGGGCTCTCTATCGCGGCTAATGGAGGTTCTCGGTTTCAAGCGCAGCGGGCCATGGGTACGGTGCTTAACCCGTGCCTATCTGCGATTACCATGAGAGAAGGTCGGGGCGAGAGTGCGCGCGTGACCGCGGAGCAGCCGGAGTGTTTGCCAGAGCCCGAAAGGACGATCCACTTCCGGCTTGCCGGGTTCGACGGTTCCGGTAGCTGAGCGTACACGTCAGCGCACCGCTCGCGAATCAGCATATCTTGCGGGGGCCGAGGAGGAGCGACGCGTTAACCGCGACAGTTGGACGGGCGGGGGAGGGGAGGGGGAGGGGACCCCCGTTCGCGAATCTCGCCGGGCGAAGGCCGCGAGTCGGTGAGAAAAGTTCGATTATCCCGAGTTCTCGGGAACGAACGAACGAACGAGCGAGCGAGCGAGCGAGCCTTTGATCGGCGAAGTCGGACACAGTCGCGAATCGGTTGAAAATATTATGAGCAATTAAGCTGACGCTCCTCATAGGCAGCGCGCGAGCTTAAGAGCGCCCCGCCAATGCGCGGATAATCCGGCGAGTAAAATTTTAGCGAAATCTCAGCGAGTTTATCTCTGCGCGCTTCCTGCGGCGACGGCGGCGACCTTCGTGACATAATTAAATATTGCATGCGCTCCTGTTAGTACGCCTCCGCCGGTCCTCAGCGCGAGGATTAATATTTCACGGCGAGACGGAACGGCGCACACGTCGGACGACATCCTGAGAAAAACATTACGCAAGAGAGCGCTGAGACGAGGGCGAGGACAGAGAGCGAGCGTGCGAACACGAGAGAAAGAGAGAGAGAGAGAGAGAGAGAGAGAGAGAGACTCGATCTTGGCGGTTCCGACCGACATGCTCGGGCTAAATATCTACCTGAGACGACGAGTCAGAGATGGAGAGAGAGAGAGAGAGAGAGAAAGAAAGATTTTATATAGATCGTTGTAACGGAGAGAGAGAGAAAGAGAGAGAAAGAGAGAGAGAGAGAGAGAGAGAGAGAGAAAGGGAGGAAGGGACGGAAAAATGTCGGAAAATTTTTAATTTATCGTAGATTACGACTATCTTCCCGTATGACTCGTCGCGCGATAAATCCATTTATCTCGCGACGGAGTTAACTCTTTGCACTCGTAATCATTTGAAGCCGATGTATCTGCCAGCGGCTCGCGATAAACCGTGTATAAACGTTGCAAGTTGAATGATGTCTCTCTCTCTCTCTCTCTCTGCTTTATTATTTACACATCTGCGACATTTTTCGTTTGGACGTCTTCGCCGTTTTCTCTGTCTTTTAAGCAACGGTTACCTCTTCAACAGAGAACATTTCCTTCGCACAGTGCGCAGCCTTCAAATACACTCATTTCAAATTTTAGAGCAGCTCATTGTCGTGCGCTCGAAAGAAGAATCTCTCTGTGAATACTGTAAAACCTGTATTTTACATAAGGAGCAAGCAGAATTCTTGCTTTAATTTGTTAAATTGTAACAAAATTCTCATTTGATACCCTCGATTGACTAATTTTGTAATGAGCTCGCGATAGGACTGGGGATACACAAACCCCGATGAAATTCGCGCAGCAAGCAACATTTACTTGAAAGCGGCAAGTATTGTCCTGTCTACGCATCCTTACTCTTTCTCTATTAGTTCCGATTTTCTCTCCCTTTGTACAGAGAATATGAAACAAAAGCGGAGGTTTCTTTTTTCTTAGTTTCTGCAAGATCCGGTTCTTGTACGCGTCTCCCTAATTACACGACCTTTTGAGTAATTAAAACGCTTAATTAACATTCCTTCAGCTCCGGTAACTGAGAGAGCAGAGATACGAGAGTGCAGAGAGTTAATATCATTCTCGACGATCACGCGGTGATCATGGCCGCTAATAGACACGACGACGACGGCGACGGCGGCGACGGCGGACCATCCCCTTTCGATATCGCGGCGTTGATAACGGCAATCAACGCTTGCGACTCCGCGACGCAATACTTTTGGGGAAGGCACGGGATGCCACGGCGGAGTTGTCACAGCCGATGTGATCGCAGAAAAATCGCTCGCAGTGTTTGTATCGTACATGAGAGAGAGAGAGAGAGAGAGAGAGAGAGAGAGAGAGAGAGAGAGAGAGAGAGAAAGAGAAAGAGGAAGGACGCGCCCGATTTCCTAGGATCTCCGCTCCTCGCGCGAGTGCTGATCCCGCCGGGAACTAGCGGGTGTCCCATTGTCCGCGTCCACGGGAGCATAGTGTGGCGTTTATATCCGTTGCGCTGTAGTACGCGAGAGACAAAGTGCGAGAACCGGCAGGAGGTCATAGATCTCTCGATCCTCCCGTTGTTCGAGATTCGCTCTCTTACGTGGCCTTTTCTTACCCATAAATCTCTCACTTTCGGATTGCTTCCACGAGTATCGTCGCGCGCGGCTATTCGCGAATCTGCTCTCCGTGAGATCGCGTGTGTCCCGCCGACCGATCGGCCTAGTTCTTCGAATCGTGGACGCACCGTTATAATGCGAACGACATATCGACGTGTTGTCGCGTAGGAAAAAACGACAGATCCGTGGACAGAGTCGCGCGCACCGACATGGCGAAGCTCCTCGTTGCCGGCGCCCCTCGCGACAAAGTTGCGACAAAGTGGGCGTGCGATGTTCGAATATTAATTATTTAAATTGTTTAAATTAGACTGTCATTTAAATATCGTAATTCGAGTGTCCCATAAGTGTTTAAGGGATGGATGTCGACTTGACTTCGGCGTCAGCAACAATCGCGGCAGGTGTCCTTTGAATATTTCAGGGTGCTCGATCTTCGCGCCGTGCAATGGTCGCGGCGATAAATAATTTCGGCGGGGTAAATAAATCCGCGAGCAGGCGCCGCAACAAGTCGCGACACACAACGTCTGAAACGTGCAATTAAACTTTACCGGGGCGCGATCGAAGGAGGACACATTTCATCGTATCATATCGATATCAGATAATCAGATTCGACTGCGGCGCAACTTATCCTTCAGATTGCTGATAAACGAGCGGCCCGACCTCGCGCGAGGAATGCGGGTCGCGTAAAATTGATATCTCGCCCCGTTGCCTGGCGCGTCATAATAACGTTAAATTTGACACAAGAGGTCTCTCGTGCCGTCGCCAAGACGGTACAACAGCTTTAAAATCCAGTCTCGCTCGGCTCATGATTAATATCCACTCATCTCGTAATGTCGGCTCTGATGGCTTGACCTTTCTCATTATGCGACGACGCCAGCCGATCGAATCAAGCGCTACCCGCGTCGCGAGTAAATCGTAGAATTATTCACGACGTATGACATTCTCGAGTGTCTCATGCAAATTTTATTCAACATTCGTAAACTCGAGGTATATCATTAACCTCCTTCTTACATAAATCATCCCCCTCGCGGGGAGAAAAAGGAAGGAGGAGAAAAAAAAATTGGCATGCTCCGTGTAAAATATTGCGGCGCCTAATGGCGGTGTAACGTAGTACGAAAAAGAGCCCACCATAAAAGATATCATGAATATCTATGCCGGCAGGGCAATAAGGTGCTTGTGAATTTAGCTCGCAAGAATGCATATCGCAGAGAGAGAGAGACAGAGAGAGAGAGAGAGAGTGAGCCGGACCTAAATCGCGGCGCGATAAACACTCGTCGGATTCCAGTGGAAATTCTGATCCTGCATGCGACCTCGATGTTCCGCATCACGACAATTTGATACTCGAAAGCCAATATCGACTTCTTTTGAATGCGCTTAACCCACAAGTCTGCCGAAAAGAAGTCTCTCTTAAGAACGAATCTGCAGGTGGCAGATTGTGTGTATTTTGTCATTTGGAGGCGCTGAATGGGGCCTTTATTTCTATGAATCAAATTTCTATTCCATTCCATTATCCTATGAATTAATTTCCACTCTGTGAATTAAAGGTTCTATTAAGTGTCTAATTAAATATCAGGCAGTTTAGGCGAAAAATAAGCTGAAAACGTCGACTACGTTAACCTATTTTGATTCTGTTTAATCCACAGCGTTGTATGCCGCTTGCAGGTTCTCCGAAGAACCTGCAAGCGGCAAAGCGTGCGTTTTTTGCCATTTTCAGAGTAAGCAAAACTTCCGTCTCTACATAAGTTAAATATCCACTGATCTATCAGCGAAATCTAAACGATGGACGCTGGACAGCTGAGACGGAAAATAGGGTGAAAATTTCAACTCGGACTACCGCCCGCTTTCGCAAAGAACGTCTCCCCGAATTTGAAGAAACCATCAGCTCGTCATTCGGCGGGATCGAACATCGAGCCCCCCACGTAGGGATCGAACGAAAACGTTATCTATTTACCGTTGCCCTCTCTTTCTTTCTCGCGCGCTCACGCGCGTATCATCCTCGAGTATCGATCACGCGCGTTATATTAAATCGGTCGGACGGCGGACTTACATCGATGTCTACAAGAATTTTTGAGGAGCTTCTCCCCGCAACGCCCAAATGTGTTGAATTCCTGTCGGCGGCTCCCGCAGGAACGATAACGGAAGCGGATAGTTGGCGCCACGCCAGACGACACCCCGGCTTCTTTCTCGCTAACTTACGAGGCGCACACCGACTAACACCAGCTAACACCAGCGCGCTCGATATGTACGAGGGAGAGAATACGTGTACGCGTCTGGTTCCCTCTCTCTCTCCCTCCCTTCGCCTCTCTCTCTCTCTCTCTCTCTCTGTGTGTGTGTGTGTGTGTCTCGCTTCTCCGCTATTCCCGTACCCAGCAGACCGAGCGCGAGTAATAATCCTAACTCGCAGGTTAGCCCGGCTTAATTAGAACAGGGGTTAGTGGCTTGGTACGTATAGTCACATCTCTATTATCGAATATCGTCGGATATCTTGCTGCACTTTTCACCCTACCCGAGCGGTGCGCGCTCGGCAAGAATACTCCGAGTCTGAGCGAACAAGGCGTATCGACGAGCCACTCGTTCGTTAAGCCTCGGATCATTTGATTCGCGTAAGAGCAAATTTCGGCTGGAATTTCGGAATGAATTTCGCAAGGGCAACCGCTCCCACCCCCACGTGCGCGCGGTCGACGCAACCGAACGTACGATAAAAAGGCATAATCAGATAATTTGCGAGGGAGCGAAAAGGGAGAGAGGGAAAAAGGGGGAGAGAGAGAGAGAGAGAGAGAGAGAGAGAGAGGGGAGATTAGCGGAGTATTTATCATTCGAGTTGAGACTATTAACTCTTGACTGCGGTGAGACCTCGGTAGAGCACGAACACACGAAAAAGCACATTTATGCCGGTTAACGTAGTGCGAAGAAACTCACTAAGTCAATATGTTCTGCACATTGATTTAACGAATTTTTCCAGCGAATCGACGGGATATCCCGTTCGGCGGGTCTTCTCGTGGCCGGCTGGAAACCCCCAGGAAATGACAGAGAGAGAGAGAGAGAGAGAGAGAGAGAGAGAGAGAGAGAGAGAGAGAGAGAGAGAGGGAGAGAGAGAGGGAGAAAGTAGAGTGTAGAGTGGAATAGAGTAAAATAGAGGATGAGAGAATGAGAGGAGATAAGAGGGCGAGAGAGAGAGAGAGAGAGAGAGAGAGAGAGAGAGAGAGAGAGAGAGAGAGAGAGAGAGAGAGAGAGAGAGAGCAAGAGAGTAGGTATCCAATTGGATTGATAGAATGGCTTTTCCGAGTTTTGTCAAGGTATTCGAGTTATCAAACGTCGATCACCGCGGCACGTCGATTCCGCGCCCCAATGGCGGCGGACCTGTCAGCTCGACGAGATGACCGCGACGAGGCCGAAAAACGAGAAACCTTTTATATGTAACACGCGACCGACAGCGGGGGTCGCCGGCTAGCCCCGGCCAGGGGGAGACAGACAATGCGAGGCGCGTCCCTTCTCGAAAGGGGGTTAAGCGAGCCACAATGCGACCGTAGTTGGCGTAACTTAACTCTCGAATTTCACTGCTTTTTTTCCCTTTCACTCAATTTACCCCCATTGATACGCGCTCGAATACACGCAACAGACGCCGGGTCCCTGGCGTTTTATTAACAAAACAACGTGCGACCCTCACTCACTTTCGCTCTCTTTCTCGCTCTCGTTCCCTTTTTCTCACCCCCTTCCGCCCCCCCCTCTCTCTCTCTCTCTCTCTCTCTATACGCCCACTGGGTGGATATTAAATCAGCACGCGGTATATATTTTCCGTGGGTCTAGTCAAGTCATCGGATGCTACGTCGAATCTTTTATGAGGCTTCATGAATGGCGGAGGAACACGTCACAAGGGGTAGAGTAATAGCTCGGTGCGGGTGAAAATCCTGCGGTACAGGCGAGATCCTTGCAAAGAGTATACGCCAACGACGGAGGTAAAAGCGCCAGCCTGAGTCGAAATTTTGACCTATCTGTGGTCTAAACTGTGGTCCAACATTTATAAGTTCTGAAGGACCGATGGAAATTTCACTTATATACTTATATACGAGCCGAAATTGTACCGATAGTATTCAAAAGGGTAGAAATGCATAACTTGACATTTGTGTCCTTAAAAGGATTTCTTGGCGAAGCTGTAGGTTAAGTAAAATCAAAATTGGTCGATTCAAGTATTAAGTATTGAGAGTATTAAATTAGCGTTAAGTGAAATATCGAGGTCGAAATCAAAATTTCTGGAATTACCGGAAGATTCTGTGACTTGATCCTGAACTTTCTTATCATTTTGGCCTTGAAATTCTCATATTTAAATCTTCTACGTAGAATATATTCACACATATTGAATACATCACACACATTTATTCTCTACGTCGACGGTCGTCCGTCCAATGTTCGTATTCAGAGATATAAAAATGACAGGATACAAAATGGCCAAAATGATCCGAGTTAAACACGTGTGCAGTATCGATACTTTTACCTTAATTGTGAACAAATAAAAAAGCAACGCTAAAAACGTCGACCTCGTCTCGTCTCGTCTCGCCTCCTCTCCTATCCTCTCCTCTCCTCTCCTTGGTCGGGTAACGTTATTGTTATCACGGAGCTCACGACTTAATGTACGTACGCTGACTACCGCGCGCGCGCGCGCGAGAGAGAGAGAGAGAGAGAAAGAGAATGTGTCCGATGATCCGTTTTATGTCATTTTACGACTTCCTCGGCCGTAATATTCCATATCGTTGAACTGTCGCTCGTATCGCACACGGCGGCGACGATAAAATCTGCTTCGCGCAGACAACAGACGCGCCAAGATGTATCTCAATTATTAACCGTGTTGCCGACTCGTAATAATCCCGTATAATTATATTCCGCATAGTTCATCTCTCTCTCTCTCTCTCTCTCTCTCTTTTTCGCTACGCATTTGATCACATAAATTTAAATTCGCCCGAACAGGCGCACGTTCGCGGTGAAATAATACGTCTGCGTCCATATGCGCGAGCGCGCGGGCTTATTGATAATATATTAATAATATGCTCGAGATAAATGAGCGCTGTAATAATTAAACAAAATAATCGTTTCCCACTGCGAAAACAAACGTGCATTATGTCTTTATTGCGTTATTACTGTCGGCCTGCATGTTATTGAAAGCTCACGGAATTGTGCCGGCAATTACCGCCGACGAGACTGGATATTTTAATTAATTGGGTCACTAACATAAAGCGTTCCGGCGAATATTGCTTTCGCGCTAACTCCGTCGCGGCGCGCGTAACTCGGCCGAAACACGCATTATCTCGAAACGCGTCGGCGGCGGCGGCGGCGGCGGCGGCGGGGAGGGGGAGGATTATTCGCGCTAAAAGGTCGGTAATAAGCTACTGCTGATAACCCGAAATACTTTAGCCAGTAACATTACCGAAAAATTACGCCTTTAATGAGAAGATCGAGATAAAAGGCGAGCCATAGGGGGAGAGAGGAAGAAGCGGGGAGGGGGGGGGGAGAAAGAGACTTGGAGGACCTTGAGGAAAGATTCTTGCTTTAAAAAGCAGCGATCCGCAATGATCCTTTTCTATCGCGATGTTATATCACGTAGCAAACATTTCAGGCGCGATCAAGGTGTCGTTTCTTCAAGTTCCTTCGTCATCTGATAACTGGCACTCGACAAAAACAATCCGAGAGGCCTATCCCTCAGATTCCCCAGGATACCAGAAAAAAGAAGGAAAAAGAAAGGAACTCCGGACACTACTCTCTCGCTGCAGCATCGAGTTGCGGAGAGGGACGCGACGTTTTAGATATTTACTGTCGCGTCAGGTTCAAGCAGCAGCTGCAGCGCCGACAGTGACCGACAAAACCATTCGTCCGGTCGTGCGACCGGCCGGTTGCTCCCATCGGTGTGTAATTAACGCGATGCGACACGGCATCGATAACGCGCGGCCTCGTCATTTTGTTCCACGCGAGCGGCCTCGAGCGACGGCGCGAGCCCGTAATAACCCGCCGCCGTGCGCGGAAGCGCGACGCGAAAAATGAAGGGAAGAAAGCGGAAGCAGCGGCGGCAACGGCAGCTACTACGGGAGGAAGATGAGCCGGGCCACTGTAGCGGGCGCAGATACTAAATGCTTTAATGAGCAACGAGAGCGACGACACGGGGCGGCCTCTATAAAATTCCTCTGATGATGGTCATCCCGGCGGCGTCGGGGGAGGGACGGGAGGTCCCTCCCGGACGGAAAGAAAGCACGAGGAAGAGGAAGATGAGAGAGGCTGCGAGCGAGAGAGTAGGTAGGGGAGGAAAGAGAGCCGGGCACATTCGCGCGGCAGGGAACAACAGGGTGGCTCGACTGAAAGAGGAGGTGGAGGTGGAGGTGGAGGAGGAGAAACAGCGGCGGCGAGACGTCGCGGGAAAAAGGGCGCGGGAAAGGAAGAGGAGACACGACGGAAAAGAGACGATCCAGCCGAGGCTCCGTGCATCGCGTACGCTCGACAAAGACGCACAGAGCGGAGGCACCCACGCCGAGTACACCCATTACGGCACTCTCTCCTTCTCCCTCCTTCTCCCTCCCTCTCTCTCTCTCTCTCTCTCTCTCTCTCTCTCGCTCTCTCGCTTGGCTCTAGCGCTGATAATAATGCACTCTGTGCGCCACACGCTGACGGCGACGCCGTCGGGGTTAGACCGGCTGATTTGCGCCACTGTTGCCGCCGCTGCCGCGTTCCGTCGTCGTCGGATGCATCGATTCATGGCGTATACAACGTGCGCGGTAACGAGGCGCGTTCCCATAATGAGTGGCACACGATCGAGCTTGCGTTTGATACGACTCGCCTAATGAAGTAAGATCGCGCGAGAGCGCCGTGCTCGGGGAATCGCGGCGGGCGAATCGCCGAGGCGCGCGAGCGACACACGGGTATTATCTTTGATAAAGCGGGCTTGATGAGCGAAGGAATGAAAACTCGGAGAAAGAGAGAGAGAGAGAGAGAGAGAGAGAGAGAGAGAGAGAAGAGACCGATATAAATTCAGCCGACGAAAGACTCGATACAATAACCCTCCTCTCCTTTCGTGTCTCATCGAAGCCGTTTACACGTAAATACATATTTATGTTCGTCCGAAGGAAATAGATCTCACGGAGCAAGAGAGGCGACGGGGAGGAGGGGGAGGGGAGGGGGGGGGAGGAGTGATCCGTTAACGCGGCCGTATTTGCTACACAGACGTTACTCATTCAGCGTCCTTCCGCCGTGCTCGAGATGAGCTTCTTTTTCCGCCGAACAACTCCGGCCACCACACAAAGGAACAATCGCGGAGTGCGGGCTATCCGCCCTGCTGCCGGGAATAATGCATCTCGCAGCCACTACCGGCAGGTTTCAATCGACTGATTTGCGCTGCCGCATTGCCATTGCGCGGCATCGCATTGATTCCGATACAAACACCGCACGGTATACGCGCGTGAGCGCACTCGCCCCGCGCGCGCGCGCGCGCGCACGCTAATGCCATCGTTACGCTAGCGGGCGGACCGAGCGACATTCGTCCGTCGCGTATTACCATGAGAAACCGATGCGTAATGAGTCGATTAGCGGCCCTCCTCATTAGTAAGATCGGAAGCCGCTGTAAGCTACTGTAACTGTTGATTCCGAGAGGGAGAGAAAAAGTATTCGTCGGTATGAGAAACGGCACAATTGCAAGCGCTAGGCGTTAGAGCAACGAGATCAAAATCTGAGCTCGAATATATATATATATATATATGGATTAATTAATAGATGAGAGGTTGTTATAGTTGATAGGTTAGATGCACGAGCGTATATCTGCGTATACAAGTGAAATTGAGACAGGAGAAAATATTGTAGGAAACATTGCGACAAAATTGTTGCAGTTATGGGCGATGTAGATGAATATAAGACCAAAATTACGTATTTGTTAAAAAAAGAATACTATAATACCAGTACGGTCCAGTAACTCCACGCAAAATACCGCGGAATCCAAGTAAGTGCAATTTTACGTCGTCTTTGCTACGACATTTTCTCCGTGTGATGAGTGCGATTGTCGACTCCGCGGCTGAGGCGGATCCCGTCTAATTCCGGGGAGAATATTAGTTACGAAGAAGAGGCGATTAAAGAGGCGTCCTTCCGAGCCGAAGGACGAAGAGGATCCTTAGGCCTTCATCACGAACGGAGCATTCTTACAAGTAGGAGGACTCTGCATCATCATGCGACGAGTTACACGGCACTCGCGTATTCATCCATTCATCTTCGATTCCCGACGTTCATTTTCGACGCGATTGAGCGCGTTTTCGTTGCCTCCGCGAAATTTAGCGCCGAGCGGTGTCGCTGGAGCCTCACCGGAAGCGGAATCCACCCCGTGTTACGTATCGGAATGTAATCGCAGCGTCTCATCGTGTAATTAAATTAACTTCAAAGTACCATCTGGCAGAGTAGCAAAAAAAACTAGATATCTCTCTACGTATAACGTCCAATCTAACTTTTTTAATTTTAATGAGCGCGCGCGCAAGAGAGAAAGAGAGAGAGAGAGAGAGAGAGAAAGAGAGAGAGAGAAAACGAGAGCGAAAAGGAGAGCGAGAGAGGAAGGGGAAGAGGGGAATTTTTTGCTCGTCTAAAAAGTTTTTGATAGATTACTGTGTTATCGTTTTCAGCTAAGGAAAAATTTACGATGCCCGTCAAGTTGCCGGGTTAATATTTTTTTTTCTTTTTTTCAGAAGCTAGGTCAAGCCGCGCGTAATCGCGGGGTATTTACAACTTTCTTCCTCCTCCGAAGAATATCTTACGGCGCGACGAGCAGGGGGGCCGGGCGATGGGTGAGAGAGGGCGAAGGAGGAGGAAAGCGGAAAGCGGCGGGGGGCAGCGAAGGGGGCGAGCGAGGGCTACAATTATCCCATTTGTATTGAGAATTATTATCCGCGATAACGCAGTAAACTCCAATTCTCCGCCGCGACTTCTCGACAGAGTCGTTCGTCGGGATTACCGGATTATCCCGCGACTGTAGTTTGCGCCGCAATTCGAATTAATTAATTATACTTATCATCCACTCTGCGCCGCGTGCGCGCGCGGCCGGGATATCTAATCTAGCGCGCACAAAGGGGGCTGAGTGCTACCGGGGTGAAATTGTTTTAAGACACTTCCGAAGAGGCCGAACACGGCCGCTTCGAAAGCCGCGTAAAGAGACGGAGATAGAGAGAGAGAGAGAGAGAGAGAGAGAGAGAGAGAGAGAGAGAGAGAGAGAGAGACGGAGATAGAGAGAGAGAGAGAGAGAGAGAGAGAGAGAGAGAGAGAGAGAGAGAGAGAGGGAGGGAGGGAGGGAGGGAGGGAAAGAGGCAAACGGAGAAAAGACGCGTCCGAGCACGACGAACAGGGCCCCGAACCAATCGCGTTTCCGCGCGAAGAAAGCGCACACGGAGGAAGATTTGAGAGAGGAGAACCCGCGGAGGATGCGGAGGTGGCGGAAGTAGTAGAGGAAAAGGTGGGTCGCGGCGAGAGTGGCTATCTACGCCATTAAGTCCGCGCCACAAAACTGCGGCGCCGGCCGGGTGGAGGGAGGGCTCGGGGGGGTTACGGGGGAGGGGAGGAGGGGGGGTAAAGGGGGAAGGGACGGAACTCCACTGCTATCGGGGGTCTTTGTGTTATTCAGGGTATAGACCCGCGCCGTTCGGTTTAAATGCTCTCTTCCGCTCCTTTTTTCCCGTCCCCCCACCGGCTGGCTAGCAGCCCTCTTTAAAAGCCACGGGGGCGAAAAAAGGCCGCAACGACGACGCGCGCGTGCTACGATGTCACGCGCTTTTCTCCGCGCGCGTGCACGCGTGACGCGCCCTCTCCCCCTCCCGGCTCTTCGACCCCCTGTGTGCGTGCAGGAGAGATTTTCTATTTCCGACAAACACGCACACATACACACACGATAGCTGAGCTATCGCGTCGTCAACGACCGCCGACGCGACCGCCGCCGTCCCCGTCGCTGCTGCGCGTCCTGCATCTCGCCCCTCCCCTGTCCCGTAACTCCCCGCGAGATTTTCCGCGTTTGCATTTATTCCAGCTCTCGGCGAGCCTAACCCGGCACGAAGGACACATCGCCCCGCGCCCGCGAAACGCGCTTTTTGATCTCCAGTTTTGCGACGAGTCCCGCTGAAAACGCGACGAAATTCCGGCCGGTCGCCTCTCGCGCGCGTCCGACGGACGTTCCGCATACCACCGTCGCGTAATTCGCGACGGAAGCAGAAAGCGAGAAAAACGGGGCAAAAAGCGACGAACGAGCGCGGGGCTGCGGGCGAAGGGGGAGGGAGGGCCGGTGCTCGGGGGTGGAGAAAAAAGGAGGAAACGGGAGAAATAACTGGCGTCGCGGCACACTGTCAGCAAAGCGTCGCCACGTGAAACACGACTGACCCCCTCCCCCCCCGTACTTTCGGAATCTCGTGCGTGGCGTGCAGCGACGGAAGCCGTTGAACACGACGGACATGAAACCACACCACTTTCGACCCTCGCCCGGTCGGTCCCGCGCGACCGCCCGGTTTTATGCACAGTTCGTGTGCGTGCTTCCTGTACAAGCCGAGGAATGCAAACCCCCTGCCCATCGCTCCCTCATTCTCTCTCTCTCTCTCTCTCTCTTCTCCCGCAACGGACTCGAGAGGGACGGCTAGTCCACACGTACCCATCTCGCTTACCCGACCGACCGAACGAACGAACGAACGAACGAACGAATGAACGAACGACCGAGCGACCTGGGGCTACCGTTACGCGGAGGGTTGATGAATTTCGTCCGGACAGCGTCGGATTTGCGCGGCCGGCGGTTGTCGGGCCGAAGGGGGGAGAAAGAGCCCGAGAAGGGTGGGCGGGTAATTGGAGCACGCCGGAGGAGGAGAAAGTCAAGTCACTACGCGGGAATGATACTCGTAATATTCCGCGAAGGGACGACGAGATAACACAGACCGGGCTGTGCTGCTGCCACGCGAAGGGGCAAGGGGGGCGCGGGACGGGGTGCGAGGGAGCGCGCTTGGAGAAGAAATATTTTCTCTCTCCTTGTGCGCGCGCTAAGTAGAGAGCCTCGCATCTCGCGAGGCGCTCGGCTGTTTCGCGACGCCACGCATTCGCGCGCATTGTGCACCCCCTCGCGGCTGCTTTTACCGGCTGCTTTATTCGCTCGCTCGCTCGCGTCGTTGAATTATCGCTGTGCCTCTCGCGGATACGCAATTAGAACAGCAACGGAAAAGGGGAGGAGAACGTATTGTCCAACAGGTACGCGCGGACGGGCGTGGTGTGCGCGGCCTTAACACGCGAAGTTATGTCTTTCTGGAGGGAGGATCGTGGATTTTTTGCGGAGAAGTCGGAAATGCTGTAACTCCGTACGTTCTCGGGCAACTCTTGATCGGTGACGTCGGACGCGAGGAAATACACGCTAAACATTCCTGCGAGACATGTCGAAGTAAAAAGTCGCGACGGTAAGATGACACTTGCAACAGTCCGAGCGTGTTTTCGCCTCTGCCTTAATAACTGATGAGTTGTCACATAGATATTAACGCGACCTGCCTTTTCAACCGATCTTTTCTTGCGACTCTGTCGTGTGAATTTGAAGATTATTTAATGATCGTCAAAGCAGAAGAAAACTTGTATTCTTACAAGTCCGCTCGTTCAAGTCATTTCGTGGACGCATCTCTATTTACTCCGTTACATATTTCGCATGGATTTTTAGAGTGTATCTTTCTCGTTTCTGACGCCGTAATTCAAGACGACGGAGCAGACAGGAGCTTTAAAGTTACTTCTATACCTTAATATATATACAAAGTATATCCGAACCCCGACAAGCTCGCGAAATAGGGAGATCAGATTCTGCATAGAAAAATAAGCAAAAAAGTATTGATAAATATATATATATAAACAAATAAATAAATATATATACATATATATCTCAGAAACTAAGCGTTAAATTTTATTTATTAAATCGTGTTTTATAGATAAGTAACTAGACATACGCTGTTATAAAAATGATTGAAAATTTCTCCGATATCTGCAAACGCCTCGAAAATATAAGCATCCATGACGTCAAAGGGAAAGAAATAAGTCTTTTTTTAATTTGACTCGCGACAGATAAATGATTCTTCAATTAGCATTCAAAAATTAACAAAATTAACGGCTGTTGAAACAGCTTTAGAAACAGCTTCAGAAATCCTGCATCTTCTGAAGCCACATCTCATAAACCAAGCTTCTACGGGCAAAAGTTTACCAAGACTTTTTTACTTGTTCGCCAACGTAGAATGTTGGTCTGTGCTGTAAGCTTGTCGACAGATTTCAGATACACCCTGTATATTGCATGTGTATAGTTACACTCTCACATATATTTCTATCAATTATACCGGCCTGTGAATAGAGAGATTCGAGAGGCGCAATCTGGCATATATTTTTCTCCGTGTTTGTACACCGCTCGAAATGAGGAGGCCGCTCCTCCGGATGCCTGCATTGGAAGCATTGCGCGGCCGAGCCTCCACTTTGAATCTTTAGCGGGCGCATTCATATTTCAACAATCTGCTCTTACGCTCGACTGAAAGCTACGGAGCCGCTGAGCGGAACTGATCGCTGAACTGATCAGTGAGACCTCCTAATTCCTTTAAGCAGGCTACATACCCGCGCTCTCGCCCGGTCTGCCGTGAACGACGGGCCTATATACCGCGGGAAAGGAGACTAAAGGCCTCGAATAAATAATGAAGGGACCAACAAAGTTCGTCGGAGCGCGCGCGAGAGATGCCCGCCTTCTCTCAGACATGTCGGTCCGCTGACGTTTATCAAATAATGCATTGATCTTGCCGGCCGGCCCGCACCGGTCGGCCACGACAGTTCAGCCAAGTCAGTCCCGGGGGGAGTTACCTGGTCACACCTGAGGAGCCACGACGTCGGCAACCCTTGGCAACGTTTCACAATGACGGCGGCGAGAAGGCGGCGGCGTTTCAGCGGCCGGGCGTAGCCGGGCGGCAAAGTTGCGCGGCGGACACGGTGTAGCGAAAGTGCGAAACTTGCTGGGAACTTTGACGTAGCCCCGACATCAAATAAAACGCCGCTGCACGCGCTACATGCTGCGTTTATCGACACGTCCGTTACACCGGCCATGATCCGGCAGGATCCGAACCGTAAATCGACAACTCTCTCTCTCTCTCTCTCTCTCTCTCTCTCTCTCTCTCTCTCTCTCTCTCTCTCTCTCTCTCTCTCTCTCTCTCTCGCGAGCGCGCTATTTAATTACGCGGCCCGGCGCGGCGCCGCGCCGTTGCGTCACGAAGCACGCGAGCAAACAGACATTACTGCCATTAAGTCGATTATTCTCGCCGTGATTATTTTATCATTTCATCATTATTATGATTAAAACGCCGGCCGGCCGGCCGGCCGGGGCAAAAAGCAGCGCGCGGGAAAGCGCCGCGGAGGCCCCTTCGGCGCGCAGCCCTATCGGCTGCCCGTTAAACATTATTATCCGCTCGCGAATTAAATTAAATCGCGGCCGAAATTCCTTTCGCGCCGACCGCCTGATTTTCCCACGCGCTTCGACTGACGGACAGAACCCAACACAAGAACTCGTTTAATAAATATCGCAGCGATACTCCCAGCGCGAGAGCTCCTCGTCGTCGTACCTCTCGCGACTCTCCGACTTCCGCTCGTAACTTCCTCACGTCCTCGGTGCGCGCGAGGACCGCTTCGAGCTGGCGTTACGTAGTTTTACACGGCGAACTTGGTAGCGACGAGTACAGCTGCAACAGCGGGAGCAGTGTGACGACGATACTCGAACGAGAGCGACTTTCGAGAGGGTGGTGGAGGAGGAGGAGGGGGGCATCGGAACGAGCTCGCGACGAACGCGCGCCGAGAAGTTGAACGGCTCGAGAATTTAAACAAACATATTACGGCCACTAAATCTCTCTCTCTCTCTCTCTCTCTCTCTCGAATCGCCGGCTCTTCGATCGCCGAACAGCCCACTTCGCCGATCCTTTTGTCCCCCGCGATAAATTACGCTCCTCGTCTTACGGCCACGGGGGCTGGACGATTGTCCAGAGCAACACGCGCCATCATCGTAAATCACGCCCCCGCCGCCGCCGTTACAGCGTGCCGCCACAGTTGCGCGGATTTTTGCACTTCCCTACATCCCTAGCGGGGATATGTACGCCTGAGAGAGAGAGAGAGAGAGAGAGACAGAGAGACAGAGAGACAGAGAGAGAGAGAGAGAGAGAGAAGGGGGAAGAGAACGATAGGAAAAGGGAGGTGGGATTGGGAAAAGCGGACGGGCGAGTGCCGGTTATGTAACCTTTCCACGAGCAACTTTTTCGTCCGCGAGCCGCCGTCGACTCAATTTCCCAGGGAAATCGCTCCTCGCGACGGGCTTCTCCTCGGCTTTTTACGAAACTCCCTTTCCGTCCTCCAGCCCTCCGAGCCCCCACCGACGCGAGCCGCCGCCTACCGCGGGATCCGCTCGCGCGCGCCAGTATCCGCGGCGAGTATCGTCCTCCAACTTTCAGCCGGGCGGAACGGTATTATTGTTCGCGAAATAATTCCGACATGGGGATACTCGATAAACAAGCGCGGCGGTATCTCCGCCGCGGGAAGTGGCTTATTAATTTCGCGGAATGTTCCGCAAATTGAACCGTCCACCACCCCGGGGACACGGGGCTTAAGACTAACTCGCGCGGCGCGCGTTTTTACACAATCCTCCCCGTTCATTCTTTCATCCCCTTCTTCAGTTATTACCGAAGGCGGCCGCAAAGTTGCGTTGCAAAAAAACGCAGCGCGAGCGAACGGCACGCGCATCGGCGCGACGGCGAGTGTAACGCGACGACGTTGAGCGAGATCTCCAGCGGAGGTTACACGCATTCACGCACGTACGCACGTAAAACGCTACCGCGGTTGAGAGGATTAATTACCGGCTTGGATCCCGGTGCGCTCGCGCGCTCGCGCAGAAATATAACGAACTTAATGAAGCCGCTCGCGTGCGAATCGCCCGGCCGGCATCAGGCCGGTTCTTAATAAAGCGCGCAACAACTCGCCCGTTACTATCGCCGGGAATCTTGCAGCACTTTGTAGCGGCGTTACTCAACTTTTTCCCGCCCACCGGCGAAACTGACCGCTCGCTTCTGCAAACGTTTTTGCGTCCCCCGCGTAAATCGCATGATGTATGTAAATTCCATCTGCCGATTTCCACGGACTTTTCCCTCCAGCTTCTCCCCCTCCCCTTCCCGTCTCTCTCTCTCTCTCTCTCTCTCTCTCTCTCTCTCTCTCTCGCTCTAACCCGCAGTCTCTCTCTCGTTTTTATGCGCGCAACATGTACTCGCTCGTGCACATGAATTCCCCCGCCTCGTCCTTGTTTCGCCGCCGGTCTCCCTCTTCCTTCCACGCGACCTCGCTGAATGGCCGACAGCAACAGAAATGAAATTGTTTGCAAACTAATCTGTCCTCGTGCCAGCTGAGAACGAAGTGCGCGTACATATGCCCGGTATACACGCATACGCGTGCACATACGCGCACACACAAGTACACACGCATACGCGTGCCATACGCACACACACAAGTACATACGTACCTACGCGTGTGTGCGTGCGCGCGAGCGCGCGCTGCGCGAGCATGGCAGCAATATGCGGCCTGGTGGGACTGCCAACGGCAGAATCGCGATGCCGAGATCATAGCCACGGCAGCGAATCTCGGCCATGGTGGGATGGAGGCGCACAATTAAAATTTACTGTCCCCATAACCACGTCTATCCGTTCTATCCGCCAGCGCCGAGCCGCAGGGAGAATCTAGGAGGAGCTCGGAGCAAAACTGAAACGCGTTTTCAGCAGCAGGTGAGCCCGCCGATTTTCCGCGTGTATCGATTACGCGAAACGGAATGGCAGGAAGAGAGAGAGAGAGAGAGAGAGAGAGAGAGAGAGAGAGAGAGAGAGAGAGAGAGAGATAGGTAGATTAGATAGATAGATAGATAGATAGGAAGAGAGGGAAGGAGAGACACACACAGGCGAATTCGGTCGGCCGTCGGCGGCACGCGAGATAAAAGCGCGCGAAAAAATGCGCTTCCACCGCGAATAATGAGATAAGTTTGATAGCTCTATGCGGCACGCTCTCTCTCTCTCTCTCTCTCTCTCTCTCTCTCTCTCTCTCTCTCTCTCTCTCTCTCTCTGTCTGTCTGTCTGTCTCCCTTCCGCTATCTGCCCTGCCCCCTCTCCCCTCTGCCACCCCTCGTAGTCGCGTAAACAGGCCGCGATGGAAATTCTCACCGGCGCGCCTGAAACGCTAAAGCGAATCGCCAAAGCACGGCCGGGCGAATACTTTCGCGAATGGAGTATCGCGCGTTATCGCGCGCCCACGACGACGCGCATAATTAGAATACTTTGCAGAATTTCAATTAAGTTCTTTATAGGTCGTAAAAGCGCGCTATCGTTTCTACGTGGTCGCTCGCGAGCGCGAACACGGCATACCATACACACACAAACACAAAATCGCGCGCGCGCGCGCACACACACACACACACACACACACACACAGGCTAGATAGGCGGGCAACAAACACCGCGGCGACAATGCTGTCCGTCAACAATAAATAACGATCAATAGTTCGCGCTGCGCGCCGCGCGCAAAGTACGGAAATAGTCGAATACTTGCCGGTGACAGGGAGGGCGGTGGGCGGAGGGGGGAGGGGTGGAGGAGGAGGTGGAGGGGCGGGGGTGGTTTCATTAAAGTCCGTGACGCGTTTCAGCATAATTGCGCGCCACAAAGCGAAACGCGCGGCCCTTTGTGCGGCCGCCACAATGATACATTTTGCAGCGGTATCTATCAACCGATTTCCACTTGCCGGAACGAATCTTTGCCCGCTTTAATTAAGCAAACCGTTTGCTGGAAATGGCAAATGTACGCATTCCTGTCTAATGTCGCGTGCACAATCGCCGCGCGCGCGTCCCCGTCGCCGGCCGGCGCTTCGTGACCCGGCCTCGTTTATATCACTCGCTCGCTCGCTCGCTCGCCCGCTCGCGCGGATCTCTCTCTTCGTGTACACTCGTTTGCGCAACGGCTTTCACACATTTTCTCCGATGAAGTTGGGAGCGCGTCAAACGCTCGCCGCTGTTCACGGGCTCGCGTGCTAATCGCTTGCGACAGCACACGGCGCAATTATTGGCCCTTTATTGCACTTTGCTCCGAATGAGAGAGAGAGAGAGAGAGAGAGAGAGAGGGAGACAGATGAGAATGTAATAAAAGTAATTTTGTGTTTCTCTCGTCGCACCGTTCGCCGCGCACTCGCGACGACGCGAGTGTCACGTATATTGTCACTGCGGCTCCTTTGCCGTAATTGTTGAAAATTTATTTGCACACTCATTTACTCCGCTGTAATAATTTGATTACTCTTCTCCTGTCTGTCGTTATTATCGCAAAGTGACTGCCGTAACGCGGCACTCTTCTTCCTCTTTGTCTCTCAACGATGCGTTCTTCTCACTCGTTATCGCGCTATCGCGAGATTTTGGGAAGGAAATATCTAACCTTTAGCGTTTCGATTGCGCGTACGTTCTTAGGCGCTGATTATGCGCCAGAATGGTTGATAATATTGTGGTTAATAGTAGCGTGCGAGGATATATCGCGGACGCGGAACATAGTATTCGTTAAGCAAGAGGCGTGTACTAATCTGCGATATAAGGGGGTTTAGTCACGTCACTTAACGCGCGTTCAACGTTGTTAAATTATAAGCTCATACGTTTCAACGAGGAGAAGCGACGCGGTTTCAACGCGGCACGAAATTTTACCGCCTATTGTCGACCTGAACCGTCTCAAATCCACAGATTCTGAAGGACCAATGGCGATCTAATCTCTTACACAAACTGAAGTCCCATTCGACGTCTCCGAGTGGCAGAAAATGCACAATTTGCCACTCGTAGGTTCTTAAAAGCCTCTCGATTAAGCTACGGGTCAAGTAGAATGAAAATCGATCGATACGGACTTCAGAGGATGAAATCAATGTTAAATGGAGCATCGAGGCCACGAGTGGGATCAAAATTTCGACTCGGGGACTCGCGGTAGCGGCCACTCGACGCGCTCTTAATTTCGGGCAAACTTTCGAAAACCAATTACGCCTAATTGATGTCACATAATTGCTGCCAAAAGTAAGTAAATAACATGCGCGTCGCTGTTAATATTGCACTACTTTCCCAGATCTACCGATGATTGTACGTTCGCACGATAAATAAATATTTATTTGGCGACCTAACGCAAAATCACTGCGATGAGATTAAGAGATCAACACCGCGCGCGCATAATTAAAAGACAGTTGCGCCATCTTTCAGTTTCAGAAAGCGAAAGGGAGCGTAATATCATCGGCGATATACAACGTGAATAAATATTTTCGCATGAAACTTGTTCGTCGGTGAAAATTCACCCAAAAGCCGCTCACTCGAGATCATTCCGAGTATTTTCACAGCAAAATTCACGGGGCGTGGGTGGTGTTCGAAAATTCAGCCCTAATTCCATCGGGGAGAACGCATGTGCGTTTTACGGAAATTGCCAAATTTTCCTGCCACTCGCGCACATTGAGAGATTGGTGATGATGGGGAGCGCGCTGCGGCGCGCCGATGCAAATGAAAGCCGGCGTGCGGCTTTAAAACTTACGTCGCGACTCGCGGCGCGTATCGCGCGTCGAGAATCGCGCGCCGGGCTTTAAAGAGCGGGTTATCGACCGGGCGATAATGACTGACGGCGATTATTTAGCATTCGTCGCGTGCGGCCGATGCGGCCCGGCTGATTAACCGCTGCCCGAGTTGCCTCTCGTCCGCGCGTCGTGGCGTTTTATTTCGATTGCCCTTACAGTTCGTCGCGTCGCCGTTGTTTGGCTGTTGTTGTTGTGAACTGCACGCCACGCGAGGACGCGTATCGTCGTCGTCGTCGTCGTCGTTGTCGTCGTCATCGTCGCTGACGACAACGATCCCGCACGTAGCGCGGCGCACGATGCATTATTCAGACGTCGGATCCGCGCTGCGGCATCGTTGAATTACCGTTTACAGATGCGATTTGTTCGCCGTGGCGACTTCCGCGCGACCGGTTTAACTGCGGGTTAAACGAACGCTTCGGCTTTTGGGAATCGGCGACGCGCTTCGTCGCGCTTCGTCGCGCTTCGTCGCGACATCCGGCCGACGAGAGCTCGCGGAGTTTCAGCCGCGCGCAAGAAGCGGATTCTTCGCGCGAAATGAACGCACGCTCGAAAGCAACGAATGAACCTCCTCTCTCGACCAGCGATTCAGCGAGCTGAGCTTTATCCGAGTGGATGATGATTGTTTCCAGCATTTGGCATAAGTTTGCGCAGCGTGACTCAGCTTTTAACGGTCGTGCTGCGCCGGCGTGTCCCATGGATGAAAATAGGAAAAAAGTTGCATACGCATACATATGTCCGTGGAAGCTTTATTAAAAATTTACAAGAGAAAAATGAGGGAACGTTGTTTCAGCCCGCAGATCTTTCATGCGACAAGAAGTAATGCACGCATCAATTTAAAGGATCAATATTGCATTTGCTGGGATAAAACACGGGACGATAATGTGAAGTTCGTAGAATGATTAATTCCATTTTTATTAATCCCGTATTAATCCTGTATTGACAGGCCAACATTTTGAAGTGATAATTAATTATACATTAACAAACGTATAATAAATATATAAACAATTATAATAATAAAATAAATCATTGATAATGAGAGCGGATTTCCTTCATATTCGCAGCACATTTCATTTTCCTGTTGTAACATTTTAATCGAGCTTTTACGGACATATGTATAATATGACTTTTTTTTCTACTTTCATTCGTTTTTCTTTATCCACAGGATGCAGGTGCAGTTTGACGCTTAAGACACCCTGTCTGCGAGTCCATCACAAGCGATTCAAGTCCAAATTTTGACTTCGTACTTTCGCGACCTTTGAGAAAGTATTCTGAATATTTTGAGAACTGTGTCAATCTATTTTGATTATTTAACGTACAGCTTTCTTCGCTGAATAAAATTGTCTCAGGAAAGCTGCAAGTTCCGCATTTTTATCGCTCAAAGTAAGCCTTGAGTAAGCCTTGACAATTCTTTTTGACAAATTAAAAAGTCCACTTCAGAATCTATATAGACATCAAACAGCTCGAAGAGTCGCAAAGTTGGAGCCAAAATTTCGATTGGCTTGTCAGAAGCACGAAATTGCCACCAAATACGTTCCGAATTCAAGCGAGTTTAGCGACTTCCATCCCACCACCGTCCGCGAGATTTCGGAATTCCGGCGAGAGCGGACGCGAGCGCGGATTGCGATCGCCCGGATATTCGACGGGTCGTCGGTGTACTCCGTCATTATTGCAGGACGAGTGATCGAGCCTGAGGGTGCCGACGCGGGGCGTTTCATAGCTCTCACGGTCGATTCCACCCCCGGCGAAGATTCGACGCGACGCTCCGCTCCCTCGCGTAGTCATTGCGACGACGTTCGCGTCGAAATATCCGTGCAACACGCGCGCATCTCGACGACACCCTCGCGCTCCCCATTCAAACCACCCCCAGTCCGCGAGCTCAGATCCGGTGATCAGAAAGCACGATCTCAGTTCCGTCTCGCGGCGAACGAAGCGAGTCTCGCGCTCGCGCGCGCCAAGTCCGACTCCCGCGAGACAAGTTAATGCGAGATATGGCGTGCGGCCAAACCTCGCGGCGGGAAATAGAAAAATCTTTCGTCGATTTAGAGGGAGCCCGACGAGCTGAGACGGGAGATTCTTCTTCTTCTTCTTCTTTCGTTCCCAGACTTTCGGTGCGCCAAAAATATTCCCGCGTCCCGAATCGCGCAACGGTGACGTTAATTGCCGTCGCTCTTGAAATAACGCTCTCTCCGCGGTACTTTTCGAAACACCGGCTAACCGAAGCCGGGGCGGGAGGGGCTGAGAGGAGGTGGAATTCGGAAGAGCGGGCCCGCGAGAGCTCGAGTGCTTCGCGCGACCAATGGTACGTCGCCGAGCGAGAGGAATAATTATTTTCCGGAAACTCTCTCTCTCTCTCTCTCTCTCTCTGCGCGAAACCCCGCCGCACGGGCGGCCGTCGTCGGACTCTTTCTATGAAGCACGCGCCGCTATTCTCTCGCGACTTGAACTTCGTCGTATTTCAGCGATCTCTACACCGCCGGCATGCGTGAATTTCCGTCGAGACCAGTTGACGCGGTACATACACACGAGGAGCTTTCCGCGACTCCGAGCCACGGTGTGCTCTAATATGGTGCTTTCAATTTTCTCCATTTAGGTCCTAATGAAGAGCAGCCCTACCTACGAGCTATAGCAAAGCGCGGCGACGAGGAGGCCCTTGACGCGGGCAAACGGTTCCCTGCGTTCGCGCGTTTCCGCTCTTCCGCTGATATTTCAGCGGAGAAGGCAATTTTCGACGGGCCGCTCCCTCGTGCCGCTCGCCGAGCGGCATGTAAATACGGATTTATCGGCTCGCTTAACGAATCATTAACCGACCGCCCAATAATTATATAATACGTCAACTGCGGAGGTGAGCAATGGCGACGCGCGCGCGCGCGCGCGCGGAGTCTCGGATCCTCAGGGGAAGGAGGAGGGTAAATGTTGCAACAATCTTTCGGCAAATTTCTCCACACCGCGAGAGAGCCTGAGATATGAAATCAGCTTGTCAGCTCGCGGACGCGCGCGATTTTCCTTCCCGTCGCGGAAAGTTTCACCACATTTTCGTCGAGGAAAGATCACACGAGAGACGCGAGAAACGTTAGCGTGTCGTTACGTCGGCGGAGAAACCGGAGAGTATATCGTTTTCACGGAGACGGGGGAGGCTAAATCCCGCCGCAGGCGGAATTGCGAGGGCGGTCAATTAAAATTGACCGGAGCGTCGCGACGCGAAGATCGCCGGGAGTGCCGCGGCCTGAGTGATACGGCACTTTCAATTTTCTCCATTTGGCCCGTAATGAAGAACCGCCCGAGCAAGGGCGACACGAAGAAATACCCTTGACACGGGTAACCAGTTTCTCCTCTACCCCTTGTCCTAAGACTGTCGTCGTCCCCCGTGGCGCGAGAGCGCAGTTTCCACCGCACTACTTCGCGCGACAGAACTTATCTAATATACCTGCTGCTCCCCCGCGTCACCAACAAACCCCTGCCAGCCCTCGCCCGGCAGACGGCTCGTGCACCCTTTACGCCACGTACTCGAAGAACCCTCGGGAAGTTGGCTCTTCCGGGAGGAGGACGGAGACGCGGATAGAGGCGCCGCCGCGAATATAAAGTAACGCAGCTCCTAGTGAATATTATATGCGAGCCCGGGACCAAAGACAAAGTCGTCGCAGGGAACTCTTTTCCCCCGGTATTGAAGGCGCGCGCGGTAATTCATTCAGAGGCAAACACACACGAGGAAAGTCAATGCGCGTCGGATTAGTCCCGCGCCTATGGTCGTAAACAGCGCGGGACGGGTGCGTTCCGTTCTTCCGACGACGAGCCGACTCGCAATTTCGACCTCGATATTTTCCTCCATTTCGCGCTGACCTAACACACCGAAAAACTATTCTATAACCACCACAATCTTAATTGTATTTCGCCAGCATTGCCCTCTTGGAAACCTAAATTGTGCGCTTTCCATTTGCCATTTGCCATTTTGGGGGTGCTCTGGCTACCGGACTTCTGTTTCCGTATAAATTAAATTGGCTCTCCGAAATCTACAGATATCAGAATCATTTCAGGTCGGAAATAGGACCGAAATGAATCGACTCGGAATCGCAGATGCTTATCGACGATAACAGCGGGCTAAAGCTGGATTCACACTGTCCGTCTAGGCGGTTGTGTGTTAATCGATCTTTTTTCAGCGAGATTTTATTGTCTGCCACGTTGTAATCGGACCACCAGTCACTCGCATCTCAGCAAGAAACTACACAGATTGTAGTTCAAAATTATCAGTAAAATGAAAAGTGTTGATAGTAATAAAATAAAGGAAGATTCGACGGAGAATTTTCACGAAATCCTGTTTAGCGGTGTGTCTCAGACGCATGTCAGTGTGAACGGAGCTTAACACTCGCGCAGAATCGGGAGAATCGAGTCGTTCTTCGAGTAAGGCGAAGAAGCGCGAAACTAATTGATTATGGAGTCACTCGATATTGCGATTCAAGCTCCAAAAGTATAAACGCGACGAAACTTCATTTGTCAATTAGTCACGAGAACTTTATCTTAATAGAGAGGCCTCGGCGTGCAGTTTGTAATCACCGAGTTATTTAATATCTCTCGAACTTTCGGAAGTCGCGCGCGACAGAAGATCGCGAATTAAAATATTTACCGGGAACGAAACAAGGCGGCCGCCCACCGCGCGTCTTGAGAATTTTATGAACAAGACGCGGCGACCCGGGAAATCGTCGCGCAACATTCATCGAGATACGCTCACGGCGAATCCGATAAGACGCATTCCTCGCGTCGACGATTTACCTTGAGATCTCTCAATCACGCGCGCGCATGATCGCGCTTGCCGCAATTACGAGATTGCACAAAACGGAATCGCATGCGAGACACGGCGACGTCTCCCTCGCTCGAAAAATCCCATCGCTTTTACCGTCGGCTGCGCCTAAAATGCACGAGCCATTATAGGTCAGAGCGATTTGGCGAAAGAAATTCTCGCGTGCGCGCACGCGCCCCCTCGCCCTCTTTCGCTCGCTCGCTCACTCTCTCTCTCTCTCTCTCTCTCCCTCCCTCCCTCTGTTGGATCGAAGGTAGGCAGAGGCCGGAAGTGGCTCGTTGCGGCAGGAAGTCAGGGAGTGTGGAGATAAAAGAGATTTTCCACTGCGGAGAAAAGGCTGACTGAGGATCCGTCGGACGTGACAGTAAGTTTATTGGGGCGGATACAGATTGAAGAGATCCGACGTCCCGATGCGACGCGGAAGAAAATTATCTACTTCGTCTCCGCGCGCGCGCGCACGCGAGAGCTCGGAGGATCGGCCGAATGAGCTAAACTAACCTATACCGGACCAAAACCACTTCCGAAGATTTTCCTTCAGACGTGTCCCGGATTATTCGGCGCACCTGTTTCCCCTAAGCCGCCGTTTACTCTTGCGCGTGGCCGTTCTTCTCTTTCTAAAACGCGTCTACGCGACGAGCGAAGACGGCGCTCCGCGTACAAACGCCCGGAGCGCGAGCGCGCGAGCGAGCGAGCGAGATGGAGAGAGGACGCGGAAGGAGGGGAGGAAAGGAGTTCTCTCCCGCTTTTTTCCCCGATTCATACGAGATATGCGCATATTTTTGTACAGGGCGTCTCGCGATCAAATCCCGCCCATATATATGAAAACTGGAAAACATATTTATGCACGTCGAGTCTTCGGACGTGGAGTTTCTCTTTCTCTTCTTATATTCTTCTTCTCTTTTTTCTTTCTCTTCTCCTCCTTTCGGAGGTTTCTTTTCTCTTCAGACGCTCTTACAGACCGCGGGCTCCGTCGTTCCTCGGCGATGAAAGTGTCGGCGCGCTGCGGCGCTCCGCGTCGGATCCGCCGCATTTTCCTTCGCGGAATAATTCGAGAGTAGCCGCGCGCGCGCGCGCGCGCGGCACTCGATACGTCCGCGTCACGTAAGTATATTAAATAAGAGGAAGCGAGGGGGGAAGGAGCGCCGACGGCGACGATGAAGAATGCCGGCGAAGATTTCTCAGGAGATCGCTTACGGACGAGGTCGCGCCGCTCAAATTACGACACGCATCGCCGTTCGAATTTTCCGTATCATCAAACAACTTGTCTGATACGCGAGAGAACGAGAAGTGAGAGAGAGAGAGGGCGAGGCGGAGAGAGGCTCTCTCGTCATGCGCGCGAGGTTAAACTTCCACAACAATTTAAATCTCATCCCTTCGCAGTCCTGAGAGGGTTCGGATTTCCTTTTGAGAACGTCGGAGAGACCTAAACACGTCGGATACCGGAAACACACGGACGCGGACTCGAGGACAACATCGCGGGGATTCGGCTCGTTTGGTCTCGAGGTATCACTCCGCCGGAATTCCATTAACGCCGCCGGAGCTCCCTTCTTCAACGTCCATCAGCGAACGTCACACTTCAGCGATCGTCCACGACGTACGATTGACATCTCGCGTTTGCGCGCGCGAAATATAGCTGGCCGCTTCGCGCGCCGCTATAATTGCGAAGCATCAGCGGCGCGTTTATTGGGAAATCGTTTCTTCGAATCCGTCCGTATCATCTACCTTGTTATCTTCTTTCGTCGTCATCAGCGGTCCGAATATAAATTTGAAGCGTTAGCGGCGCGTTTAGTCGCGCGGAACAATTGGGAAATCGCTTCTTCGAATTCGCTCGTATTCGTCCGGTGAATATCTACCTTGTTATTCTCTTTCGCCGTCGTCGGCGGACCAAATATAAATTTTTCCCTCAGAGACAACTTGGGCAAACACACTGTCATACTGTGCATTCGTTAAGTTCAATTCAATTATCCGTGGAAATTTTCCCAGTTTGGAGCAAAGAGTTCGCGACACGCACGCTCCAGCGACTCCCGAAAAGATATCGAACGTTGGGGACAATTTGTTAATTCGGATAAATAAACGTTTACGAGTCCACGATGGGCGCTTTGAACATTTAACAAATTGAACAACCGTCACACCGTCATGTTTTTTTAATTAATTAGGTTGATGCAAAAATAATTGGCGGCTTTTATCATTTTAAGATTGGTGCCGATTTTTCTAGTTACCGTTATCCTTTCCAGGATTCTACACTAGGAAAAATGTATTGTTGCGTGAACCAAAATTCTGTTGTTGCAACAAAATAATTTGGTTAAAATATGCCCGACAAAACTGTTTAGTTCCTGCAAACAAATATCTTGTTTGATTACGGTTTGTTCGTATAACGTAATACTTTTGTCATAGCAACCAAAAAGCTTTAACTATATGAATTTTGTTAAAAATACTGTAAGTTTTTCTTAATATATAAAATCTAAATTTTAGCGCACAGACAGATAAAATAGTATCCATTGGGCATTATTTTAGTTTATGTAAAATAATATTTCGTTATTATGTAATTTTTATGGATAAAATAACTAAAATGCTTAATTTTTATACGTGAAATCTAAGAACAAAATCATTTGGTCCAGAGAACAAAGCAGAAAAAATATTTAGTTGAGACAACTAAATATTTTGTTATATAAAACAAGATATTTAGTTGCTATTAAAAAATGCCTCAACTAGACAGTTTTGTTAGAGATACTAAATTTTTTTCTCCTAGTGTATCTTGTAGAAACAAACAAACATGTTTCCTCTTGCAAGAAACGTGTGCAGGCCAATGGTTCTTACTTTGATTAATAAATATAATTTTTAACTGATGTACTTACTCGACACGTAAAAACCGCAATTATTTTTGCACCAACCTGATAGAAACGTCTGACAAGAAAATGTCTCGGATGAAACCGACACGTTTTGTCTCTCCTTTCGCGGAAACAAAAAATCTAACTTTGCACAGGGATTCCCGTTCGAAACATGCAAATTAACCCCCGCGCAGCCGGGAGGACTAAGCCCCTAAGTTGCAGCAGTTTGAAGATCCGTACGACGCAAGTCCTAAAACCTTGAGGATCGACGAAATGCTTGCCGAGATATGTACTCTGCAAAGAGTTACATGGGCCACCACCCTGTATATACGCGTATAGTTAGATATAAGAAAATATATCGTATCCGAGCGAGAGAGTATCCGATATGATATTTCCTCAATATACGAATATTAATATCTGCCCGAGAAAAATCGCCCGGGTGCGGTGTTATCGAGCGCGCGTCGCACTGTCGCATCATCATCATCATCGTGCAGACCCGATGATGGCTGGGCTTCGATTCGCACCAGCTGCAATATCGATCCCGGCCGAGACTCCCCGCTGAGACGCGCGCGCGCTGCCGAGCCGATTCAGTCAACAGCATAGATCGTTAATCGGAAATAATTAGCTCTCTGTGAGCCTCCTTGTCGCGGAGTGCTAGCAACTTGCGGCCGTAAATGATAACCCTAATGCGGCGTCAAGTTTAATTAGCCGTACAACGACTAAGTATACAATTAAGCGTACAATTAATCATGCAATTAAGACTGCAGCGAGGCACCGCGCGCGGCTAAATAGCCCCCGAAATAGCGTTGCGCGGCTGCCGACGAATATTTCGTCGCCGTTCGACCCGATAAGTCTTACATGTGCAATGCGTATGCATATGTGTGCGTGCGTGCGTGCGTGTGTGTGTGTGTGTGTGTGTATGTGTGTGTGCATATCTCGCGATCGACCGAGCCGAAGCGAGCGAACGTACGGAAATCAGGCAGACGTTTGTCATTAGCGGCGCGGAAACCGGGTTTAAAGTAATCGGAACTCGGTCTCTCTGATGGCTTGAAAGAAGAGGAGGAAGAAGGCGGCGGCGGCGGCGGCTGCCGAGAGAAAGAGCGAAAGAGGGCGTAAAGAGGATTGGAGGCGGAGCGAGCTTCCGGAAAAGGGTAGCGAAGGGTGAGATTTAATAAAAGATTACTATGTGCCGGGGAGAGCGATGTAGCCGGTGTTCGACTTTGCAGGATTTAGCGCGCGGCGCGGATAAGATCCGCGCGATACCGTCTGGGCGCTCCACTTTCGTCTGCCGCGACCGAGATACGCGTACGTAATATTTGATTAGCGTGCGCGATCGATTAGCGCGTGTCCCGCGCGGCCGGTGCGTGGTCGACGTGGACGTGGGGGACGAGAGAAGGAGTCGGCCTCTCGCGCGCGAAAACATCGTCGCGCCACGCCCGACGACGGAGAAGAAGGAGACGAGGACGAGGAGAGACGGCGACGAGTAAATTACACCCTGCGATCTTCCTTCCGGGTTTATTAAAGGGCTTAACTCCCTTCGCGGATGTAATCTGAACTTCATTATTTAAAATTCAGCCGGTGCAGCGATTGCATTCTCGCGCGGGACGACCGCATGAAAGATTCAGAGAGCGGGGTCGTGCCGAGAGAAATTGACCGACATAAATTATTTCAGTATTCTCTTGGCGAGCGAGCGAGCGAGCGAGCGAACACGCGCGCGCGCGCGCGCGTCCGCGCGGACGGGCACGGGAACTCGGTCGAATGATGCTTACAATTTTAAACGCGCAGCACGCGCGCGGTCTCTGCATAATATAAGTAATTCCTGCGGCAAAGAGCATCATCCTTCGTAACGAAGGAGCCGCTTAACGCGGCCTCGTCGGCTAAACGTATCTGCCCCGCGAGGAGCGGCCGCGATGTTTTCCGCGGTAGACGCGCATCAGCGTGAATGATCGGACGGGAAATAGCGTTAGATAACTTTCGAGTTTACCGCGCCGGAGAAAAATTCCCGCCCGTACTCTCTTTCGGAATTTTTCCTCCTTCGCCTGCTCTCCTCCTCCTCGCTCCTCCCTCTCCCCCCCCTCTCTCTCTCTCTCTCTCTCCCTTGGAAATTTTTCTGCTCGCGCTCTCGCGCACACGCCGAAGCGAATATCTCGCGCGCACACACCGGTGTAATCTGAAATGCTTTAGTTAGGGAGGTCTTTAACGTCGACATGTTTCCGCTTCACGTCCAGCCACGTCCACCGTCGCTCCGGAATCTTGGAAACCACCGGCCAGAGATATCGTTTATACTATATATGCACAAAGCTCCAAGTGGAGAATGGCGAGGGGGAGTTGTAAGCACCTCCTCCCCAGCCTCTGCTCGCCACCCTTTCAAAATCCTCTCTCCTCCCCCTCTCTCTCTCTCTCTCTCTCTCGCTCTCTCTCTCTCGCTCTCGCTCTCGCTGTCTCGCACCTATTCCGGTTCACGAAACTTTCCTCGTAAAATCACTACGAAGATTTCATTAAGCGAACGCTTACTCGTCATCTGTTCCGAGATAATGGACCTCCCTGGTGTCGGGGCGGGAGAAAAAGGGAGACGGATAGAAAGAGAGCGAGAGCAGGGGCGAGAGCGGGGGCGAAAGGAAGCGTGGGAGGGAGGGAGAGAAAGAGAGAGGCGCGGAAGAGGAGCGTGGAAATAGAACGAGCGAGCGAGCCGAAAAGAGCAGAAAGGCATAAAGAGGGTAACAGGAATCGCGAAAGCTGTCAACGAGATGAGTTTACCGTAACGTCACGATAGCGGCAGAGAGATCATAGACGACGGCGTTAGATTCCGCGGCGGATGTCGCGGAATATTGTCAAGCGCGAAAGACGTCGCGACTCACCGGGGGGATCCGCTTAGTCGCGCTTAGTCACTCCAGAAAACTTTCTCGCGGAATCTCTCTCGCCTTTCGCGCTCTCGAGCGAGCGGGAAACCGCGTCTTAACACGAAGCGCGCGCGCGCGCGCGCAAAACGCATATTACTGATAGCGTGAAGTATCAGCGGAGCGGAAACTCAAGCCCGCGACTCTGTCTAGCCGCGAGGTAATACGTAAATTCGCGCTCGACATCGTCGCGTTACCCCAGCAACGCAGCAATGCAACGCTCACTTTCCCTAACGGCTGTATAAATAAATCAGCTAATGACTGGGCGAGAATAATTACGCAACTTTCGCCATGAAAACGACGCGTCTAATTGCCGGCCGCAGCCGGCACGGTGTGTGCGCAGCACACACACACACACACACACACACAACGCGCGCAATCGCGCTCCTTCAAAATTTTTATCAACCGCTGCAACTTCCCGCTTCTGATTCGCCAGCCAGTTCCGAAATGCTGCCGGCGCGGGGCGGTCGAATTACATATTTCAGAACGGACAACGGGGGGCCGGGCCATGGCTACTCTGCCGTGTTCGATGTGTAACGAGCAGACAATAGCTGGATCACAAAACAGATTTCACATTTGAACGAACGGCCGGCCGATAACGAGCTGGCAGCCAGCTAGAAAATTTCACCTAGCCGGTGGCGCAGCTAACGCCGCGCTAACAGCAGCTTGTTAGCGCCGGCTCTCGAACGGGGGAGCGGCCGGTTTGCAGTTTTCCGCTCGCAGGTGCAGGTGAAATGCGACTTATCGCTGCTTCTCAGGGAGAAATCGCAGATCGTCGATACAAAAGTGAGGGCGATCGACGTTCCGCGAAGATCCGACACGGCGGGAATGCGCCGGCTACGGAAGATTAATCACGGCGAGCCACGAAGTTCGCGAGACGAGCGCGTACCGCGGCTTCTTCTTCGAACGGGCCGTCCAAGTTTATTCGGCTACGATTCGTTTGACTTCGTTACTTCCGCATTAGCATGCGTCGGGGGCGGCGGCGGGTGAGACGGGGCGAGACAGGGGTCGGCGAGCGCTTCGCTCCTTTTTATCAAATATTTATGCCGGGCTCGATCGTAGTCGCGAGTTTCGCCGCCGCGACGTTTAATTTATCGCCGTTGGGCGGCAGGGGCGGGAGGAGGAGGAGGAGGACGGAGCGGAGGGAGAGCAACGAGCTATTTAAGGGAATAATTCACGTGTCGACATCGTTCCAGTCGTCAACGTTGCAGACCGCGATATATAAATCAATCGCGAGTACTCCTCTCCCTCTCTCCCTTCCTCTTGCCTCTTTCTCTTTCTGCAGACGTTATCCACGGTAATCGAAGCATCACTATCTCGCAAACGTCGTTAAATTTAATATTAATGGCCCGAGCAGCGCGCGCACGCACGATAAGAGCGATGACGTTTTAAATCGGTTATAATCCCGGCGCGCTGAATCGACGATCGACCGATCGGCGCGGCGCGACGCATCGCGCGATGTTTTGTTGCGACATAATGTCATCGCATTATGTCCTATGGCGCGAGCGCGCGCTCGCGCGCTCGCATGAACGAACGAGAGTGCATATTTTTTGCTGCATCGGAATGAAATTGGCGCGCCCGCGCCAATTTCCCGGCGCTTTCGCGCGGCGTGCGCGCGCGCGCCTTCCGGTCTGACTGACACTGAGAAATTTTTCCAATTGATCATTCAACGTATTCCCCTTGGCTGCGCGCGTTTCCCTGAGCTATTTCGAGTATCCGTAAGTAATTGAGTATTTGAAAATTAAACGCATTTGGAAACTCAATTTCTTAAGCCGAGGCTCCTTCTCCTTTTTTAATCGGTGATGTAATAAGTTTAATACGTTGTGCACCCACACGCGGCGCACTGAGAAAATATCTTAACTGAAAAGCGACGAGAACAAGAGGTAAGAGGCTCTTCTAAACATTTAGTTACTCATGAACGGATTATCCGCGGACATTGAAAAAATATATAAGAAATAAAAGATATTTATTCGATGCGTGCTAATAACATATTTATCGAAATATAGATTCTTTTATTTAGGTAAAACAATCTGCTGTGCGCACGAGAAGCTATGTAATATTTAAAATGCGCATTCTCTCACCTGACAAAAAAAATGTTTTTTCTCAATGTAAAAATATATATAAATATATACATATATATATATTATTGTAAGAAAACGTGTTATCAGCATCTACCGAACACAAGTGCCGTATTTCAAGTTTAAAATATTTTCTCTCTCAGTGTAACTCACGCCCGACGCGCGTTTCTTGTACACACAGCCCCGACGCTATTACCACCAAATTAATATCAAAACCGGCTGAATACACGGCCGCGATTCAAGCGCGCTAAGAGAATACCCTTTATCCAGCGCGCGCGCGCACACAGTTCAAGCGGAAAGCGATAAGGACGAGATAAGAAGTTGTTGCGCGAGGGCCCAAATAATAACGTTCCCAACAATTAAGCGACATCGGAGGTCGCGTGATCGAGCGCAGTGGCCGACACGTGTTTGTTTGTTGTTAACAGTCCCGACATTATTACTGCCAAATTAATGCCAGAGCCACGCGCGCGCGCGCCTCTGATCCGAATATTAACGTTAATTCCGCTGCGTGCGGATGATCGACAGGTGCGCGTACACGGTCCGCAAACTGATTAAAGTGCCATTTCCGTGTGCCGTTGACATTAGGAGTCGGCGATTCAAAAGACGCTCGCGGCGCTCTTCGTGCGACACGCGAGCCGCGCTACATTTTAACGAGCCTGCGCGCCGCGCGCGATTCCGCCGCGCCGACGAGTGCTCGCTGCTATTAACCGCGCCGCATGCCAAATATTCACTAAGCCGACGAGAGAGCGCGATGCACACGCCGGGCACAGCCGTGCACGTGTCACGAGACGAGTGAATGAGCGAGCGAGCGAGTAAACACGCCGTCACCCCCGCGCACGCACACGCGAGCGCGTCGAGTGTTTCAGCGGCGAGGCTTCGAAATATTCACTTGGAAATATCAAGCTGAAGGGATAATCCTCCGCTGGAGATTGCCGCACTCATAATTCGCGACGAGACAATATGTAGGACTTAGAAGGAGACCTCGCGGGAGTGGGCTTCGGAAGGGAGGACGAGGCGCGCGCGCGCGCGCTCAGAAATAATCTCGGTGAAAGTATAATAATTCCTGCGGAATCGCGCGCGAGAGAGAGGAGAACCGAGAGGCGCGGTTTGCTCCGAAGAAAACTATTCCACCCAATTATTTACATCCACTCCCCTATGTAATGCGGAAGATAGAGCCTGAGAATACGCGGGAGGGGGGGGGAGGCACGCGTCCATGACGATTCACTACACTCGCGTGTGCGCGCGCGCGCGTACACACACACACACACACACACACACACACACACACAGACGCGGCGGCGTATATACTCGGGCGCGCGAGTATATGCATTGAAATACATTCCGACGCGCTGCTTGAATTCTAATGGTGACATCGAGTTTGTGCAGACTGCTCACGCGCGCCGCTGTGTACAGCCGGCCGGGCGTACGTGTACGCGAGTGCGCGCGCGAGTGCGCGCGCGCGCGCGCGCGACCGTGTGTGCGCGGACATCAAGGAGCGTGTCTGCTTGCAGACTAATCGGGTCTAATGAGCCCGCACCCCGCGAGCGGAGATTAAACCCACCGGTTACAGAGCGGTTAAATGACAGCGCGGTAAATCCTCGCGAGTGCGCGCGCGCGACCCGCTTCGGCTCGCGCTGAAAAAGAAGGCTAAGTGCGGAATGATGCGATGCGCGCGTGGCGCATCATTTAATAACGCTGTAAACAACGTCGACTCGCCCCCCTCCCCTCCGCTCCCAGGGCTGCCGGGACCGTCCTCCTGTTGGGGAGGTCGCTGTTTGCTCGTTCGTTTGCGTGCGTGCGTGCGTAGTTACATAAGTCAGGATCGCGATTCGTGCAGCCGAGTTAATAGTCGTAAAAAGCCGACGAGCAAAAATACCCGCGGCGGAAAATCTGATAGGCGCGCTCGCGCGAGCGCGGGAGCGCCGATTGAAATTCAATTAACCCAATTTGCATGGGCCGACATTCATTATCGGCCACCCCCGGCGAGCGAGCGCGGGGGTGGGTGGCCAGCCGGTGCGAGCGCGCGCGCGCGCGCGCGCGGCTCGCTCGAATCGGCGCGCCAGCCAGCGCCGGGCATGAAAAACGCACGGACAACGCGACAAAACCTGATTAATCGCCGGGGAAAGCCGATATATATTACGAATGCGTAATCGTCGCGCCGGCCATGACGCGCCGGCGTGCGCGCGCACGCGCGGCGATAATGGATACTTGGTCCGAGCGCGACGGAGCGCGCACGCGCGCCGATCGGCGCGCGGGTCGCCCGCGAAGATTAAATTGACGCGCTCCAATAAACGCGGATGATCGCGGATCCTCGCGATGACGCGCTTCACGCGGCTGGCAGAACGCACACACGCACGCACGCACGCACGCACGCACCAGGCCTTGCGCACGCGGCGGCGGCGGCGGCGAATACGAGACGGTTAAACAGAGCGGAGCCGTACTTAAATAATGCATAGCAACGTTTTACAACAAGCATCCGTCATCAGATATGCAAATCGTTCGCGCAACAAGCGATAAATTTGCATCCTTTTTGCATACATTAACCGCACAATTACTGGCACGGTAGTATCTTTCTGCCGGATACGCGGGCCCCCTTTTCCCTCCCCGCCCGCGCGCACTGCTGGTATCCGCGGATGGGTTATCCTAATAACTCGCGAAACGTTGAGGGAGGAGGGGAGGAGAGAACAGAGGAGGGGGTTGGATTAGATACCGCCGCTGCGCGGCGTTCGCGTACATGTATAAAATGGACCCTCCTTGTGCCACCCCCGACCACCCCCGCCCCGCTGCAGCCGAGGCCGCGAGGCGAGCGTATTTCACGTTACGTCGCCAACTAAGTGCCCCTCGTCGCGGAGCACGCTCTTGTCGAAAGCTGGATGAAGCGTACACGTGCGCGCGCCGCCCCCTTTTCAGAGGTTGCGCTTTTATGCAACTTGATGGCACGGTCTTTTGCCTTCGGGCGGCTCTCCCGCTCGTTCGCTCTTTCTCTCTCTTTCTTTCTTTCTCTCCCCTCTCTCTCTCTCTCTCTCTCTCTCTCTCTCTCTCTCTCTCTCTCTCTCTCCCGCGGGGAAGATTGAAAACACGGAATCTAGAGCGCGGCTGGCTTAACCCAGTTCGTGTCTCGCGGTTTTTCGCTACTTGTTCTCACGACAGAGCGGGAGGGTTAGGCGAGGAGGGGGAGGACGGAGCACGGGTATCATACCATTCGCCCGCGAGATCCAAGGTTCTTCATAGCGGTGTCGTTGAAGGCCGCGCGGGAGACATCGCTCGCGAATTCGAGTCGCGTATGAAATTGAAATTCGCCGTAACGCAATACGAATCTCGGGGTGTCTGAAGAGCTTCGAGACACATCTCCGGCGCGCTGAGCGTCCAGCTGAGCGGGAGAGTCGCGGGCCGCTTCGCGGAAAAGAGCTCGCCAACCCGACAGTTATTCAAGGAGATTGAACGACGAATTTGAAACCGAGCGTCAATTGAACAATGCGAGAGCAAACGAACGCGCGACAAGCGGCAGAACAGACTCCGTAAGCAATCATATACACTTTTCAGAAGCTCCCATCAGCTGATAGCGCTCGCTTTCTCCCGCTGCTCGGCTCTGTGTCACTCGTTATCGGCCGATACTGAGCGTCGCCGAGAGACGCTCGTGAGAGGCGAGCCATCTTTCCACAGACTTATACAGACTTATACAGACTGAGCGCTCCACGAGAGTCTGCGAAAGGATGTCTTGTTAGTACGGGCATTCGATCTTTGTCCAGCTGGTCCTCTATCGAAGCTGGCCTGGTTAGACAAAGATCGAGTAGACGGGGGAGGGGAATAGAGCCGGCCCTGAAATCTGCTCTTCGGGTTTCTCCTGAGAAGTCCATGCATACGGATGCGTGCGTGCGTCTTTCTCGCCGAGCGAAAGCCGCCCCTACCTCGTCCAGAAGCCCGTCGCACAGAATCCGTTCTGTCGCTCATTCGCTCCCGCATCGTTCACGACCTCGGCGTCGTGTCCGGCGCGAATTTTCAGACACTCTGTGCATACATCTTATTCGCGTGTCAGTCCGCGCTGGACGAGCGCGGCGACGATAACGACGTACCGCTAATAAAGCAAGCAATCAAAGTTGGCTCAACCGCCGGGGTCACCCCCGCGCGCCCCCGGAGCTCGGCTCGGGGAGAACGAGGGGAGATTCATAGGGTAATAAAACACAATTATCCGAATCATTGTGCCCGGGGATACAAATTGCGGAGACACGCGCGTGGGGTCGGCACGGAAACTAGCGGGAGGAAAGGATTAGCTCGGTTCATAATATCGTTAGAAAGTTGCCGCCATTGAGATATGAATACAAAGCAGCGTGTCGCCCGCGTAAGCCTTACATGCGCTCGCACACACACATGCGCGCGCGCGCGCGCGCGAGCACGTACTCGATACCGCGCGCACCTACCGATGCCGCAACATTGCGGAATTGTGGGTCAGTTCGTGGGCGTGCTCGGGAATCGGACGAGCGGCATACGGAGGCGAAGCGTTCTCCTCGTGGCGCAAAGTGGATTACGCCGATTACGGGACGAACTTAATTAAGGGCCGCCACATAAATAACCTTCGCATTCCGCATTGTCAAGTGCGCGAGTTACGCGAGTAATTCCGCGCGCGAGTCTCTCGAGCTCCTCGCCTTCCGGCTTTAATCCCGAGCGGCGAGCGCGAGGCTAATTCGGAAAAAAAGAGAAGCGCGCGCCGACGCCGAGAGACGAGAAAAGGACGAACCGAGTCGCGCCGGCTCCTGATTATGATTTCGTCGCGTCGTCGGCCGAGCGCACCGGCATCTGTGTGTGTGTGTGTGTGCGCGCGCGCGAGTAATAACGGAGAATATTCGCGCGAGTCGTTCGCGTTTGACGTTCGGAGGAGACGCTTTGGTCGAATAAACGCGACAGTGAACGAATCAAACGCGTTTTCCGGCCGGGGGAAACGGAATTTCTCGTTCGTGCGAATGAAATTCGGCCCCCGGCAGCAGCCGAAGAGATTCTGTTCTCTCCTTCGAGCGAACGTGTCCGCTCATTCTCGCGTTAAGCGGCTGCCAAGAGCGAATGACGGACCGCGAAAGTGTCGGCAAGATCGCGGAGAGAGAAGATCGCGTGATCGTTACGTCAAGAGGAAGCGATCGCGCCGGGTGTTTCGCACGCGCAGATTTCACGTCGGCCGCACCCCGCTCTGCCGTACTTGGCATACGCAGAAATCCCGCCGCCAACTTTTCGCATACTTCGAAGCTTCGAAATTCAGTCGGGGAGGCGACGGTTCTTTGAAATTTCCCCGAGCGGGGCAAACACGCGTCCGACATCATGCGCGAGCCGCACAACTTTTGTGTCGGGCAGATCTTCCTGTCAACTGACGGCTTCGGATATCAACTTCAGCTTGCGTTCTCATCACGTCATCGAGCGCCGCTCCGATTTGTCCTCTCGCGCACTTTCATCGCGCGCGGGCGGTTGTAATCCTGAGCAATCAATCGCGACGCAGAAAGAAAGTCGGTATCCTGCCGGTGAAGTTTTCCATTATGGCATCCCCCCCCTTAATTCTCAAGCAAACTTTTTCCCTCATGTCGGGGGGATGAGACAGCGAAAACAAAACTCGCGCGAGTGTAACGCTAAGAAAGCCGCTTCGAGCTCCTCGAGGCCTCGTAATGACGTTTTTCAACAACTGATAAACACCGATCTGCGCTGCGACATACCGAAGACTTTTGGTCCTCGCGACCCCCCCCCCTCCCGCCGGCGCGCCGCAACGTGGAGATAAAGAAGAATCGCAGAAGTTGGCGGTGATCAATTATTACGGATTCGAGAGCGACACAGACGCGCCGTCTGTGCCGTACGTGCTCGGATATTCTCAGAAGCATCGACGTCATTCTCACGGGAAGAGAAATTCCATGCATCCCTGAGTGGCCGCGCTATAAACGTCGCAAGCCAGGGCGTGCCGGGGAGCGTCCGTAAAAAGCGGAGGACAAGGCGCCAAATAAACCGTAAAGAGCGCCAATTCGAGACTCCCTCCACCTCCACCTCCTCCTCCTCCTCCTCCTCCTCCTCCGTCGCTACTTTCGAGTGCGCGAACGCGAGTTCGCCCCCGTGGAAAATCGAAAAGTCCAAGTCTCCCTCCCTCCCTCCCTCCCTCTCTCTTTCTCTCTTTAATCTCGACACATCGACCGCCCATATCGCGCGGATCGCGCATTAAAGATGAAAGCAACCGACGAGTTCCCGAGAATGCGAATGCGCGAAGGCGTCTCGGTCGAAGGAGGCGGCAGAATCGCCGGGCCTCGCAGCCGAATTTCACTCGTGAGAGGCAAAAATTCCATCCCCTTGCATCGCGTCACAGACTCGCTCACCCCGTCGCGTTAGCTGCATGAAACTCGAGCTTTCCTGGCCCGCGCGACTCGCGCTCTAACGTCGCGCTTCGCCGATGACGGCCCGATGCTCGGCCTCGCAAGACCGCCACGTTAGAGTGATGAAAAGGCGAGAGAAAGCGGGCTCGCCCGCTCGCTTCCGCCGTGCGCGCGCCATTTTGATTGAATTTTTTCCCACGTACGACAAAATTCATTCGCCTGCCCGCCCGTCCGCTTTTTGTCCGTCGACTTTTTTAAGCGCACTCCGCCGCGCCGCTCTATCGCGGCGATGCGTGAATCGCATAACAGTCTCGATACAACGAGCGATAGCTCGCGGCATAGGCAGCGACAGACGACGCCGACGCGCGGAGGGGGAGGAGGCGCGCAGTATCTACGGAATGCAATTCACCGAAGACAATGCACCGCGTTAAAATGGCTCGTATAGATAACCCGATGCCCTCGTGCGAGAGCATACCGTACACGCGTAATACGCGCGCGCGCGCGCTCGCGAGGAATCGATACCCGCGCTAGGCTAGCACTCTTTGCACCGAGGAGAGCGCGGTCGCTGCGGGGGTTGCGGGGACGGGACTGGCAATAAGGTTGGCGAAAAGGACGGCGGGAGGATAGGACGCGGGCATGACTGCGACGCGGCTGGGCGGGGGGGGGAGGGTAAGTCAAAAGGTGGATGCAAGCAGTCAAGATCCTTTCGCCTTTTGCGACCCTATATTAGCCCGATACCGGCGCGTCCTTCTTTTTTCCCGCTGACGGAACGTATTTTGTTCTTTGAGTCCGAGCGAGCGCGGAAGCGAAGTGCTCCAAGGGTTGTAAATGGAAAGAATATGTCGTCCTCCTCGGGAGCACGCAGTTTGCATCCCTCTTCTGTCTGGCCCGCGTATAAATATTGTACTCCGCGGATTGTGCGACGGAGAAGTTAGTGCGTTCAAGAGGATTCGCGGAGGGAAGTCTCTAGCTGTCGTCCTCGTCCTCGTCCTCGTCGCGAGCACTGCGAAAGGACGGGAGAAGGGCGAAGGAGCAGGGAGGAGCGCCTATTACCGCCTTTAATTAACAACTGCGCGAGCGAGTAACAAGAAAAGATAAGACACCCGCGCGCGCTGCCGGGGGTGCGGCGCGACGCCATCCCGCTCTCCACCCCCTTGACTTCATTACGGTGAGATCGCTCGCGGAATGTGTAGCGTACGTTACTTATTAGATACATCAGGTGTTGGCTCCACGTGGAACGCCGTTTCCCTTATCGTCCGTTATCCGAATCGTGTATCTTTTCCTTTCCCCCTCTCTCTCTCTCTCTCTCTCACTTTCTCTCTCTCTCCCTCTCCGTCGAGCGAGCACGTACACGCGGCCGCGACACAGGCAGCAGCGGCATTACGCAAGATAAGACGACGCTTCGCGAAAAAAAGAGATAAAATCTAAATACACGCGCGAGTGCATGTGCTTGTGCGCATACAACCTGCTCGCCTCCCCTCCCCCTCTAGCTCTTTCTCTTTCCCTCGTTTTCTATCTTTTCCGTTTCCTTTATGCCAGGCTGCATCGTGTGCACACACACACACAATGCGCAGAAACACACATCGCAGCGCCACGGTCGAGAGTGCGAGAGGGAGAGAGATAGACAGATAGGAGAAGAAAGAGAGAGAGAGAGAGAGAGAGAGAGGAAAGAGTCGAGCGTTCTCTCGCGCGTAGACACTTCGTACACGGACAAGAGTTGAAAGCGTCGCAAGATAAGCGACGACGTCGCGGCGCGTCGCGGTGGAAAAGGAGAAAGAGCTTAAATGCTCAAGTGCGTGGATGCGGGGCGAAGAGGGAAGGAAGAGGCAGAGGCATGCGCTCTCGTTTACGGCACACGTACGCGAAGATTATACCGGTGCGACACACATGTGCAGTTACGCGATACATATTCCGAATGTACTAAGTACACGCGATACTCGTGTACCCGCTCGCGCGTGTGCGTGTGTGTACGCGTCGACCGCGTGCGTGATCGTGCTTGCGCGTGCACGGACGCTTTACATAATATCTTTGCTATTGTAAAATGCAAAGCACCGAGCGCGCGAGCGCGCGCTCGGGGTGTTCCGCTGAGCCAGCTTTTCTCTCCCTGCGCCGCTCTCTCTCTCTCTCTCTCTCTCTCTCTCTCTCTCTCTCTCTCTCTCTCTCTCTCTCTTCTTCACTCTTGCTCGCTCGCTCGCTCGCTCGCTCGTTCTGCGCGCAGTTCCGCAGAACGAGCGCGCGACTGTGCAAAGGCGAGGAGGGCGGCAGAAGAAGAGAGGGCGAGGGTGAGAAACGCTGAGGGCGAGCGGGGCAAAACGGCAGGAGACGCCTCGAAAGCAAGTTTTTGTCTTCTCATGTAAATCGCGCTACGTAGCCGGCGCGATTGAAGGCGCTTAAGCGCATATTTTTATATTCCCTCCCTGAAACAACCGCCCCTCTCTCTCTCTCTCTCTCTCTCATCCTGCTTCTGCACTTTCGCTGCGCGCGGCATCCGACTATAGTCGGCATCCCCCCGGCGAGCGGAGCTATCGCGATGCACGCGAGGTAGAATTCGACTAGAATACACGCCGTTGTGCACGGTCATTAGCCGCGAGGCGACTGCGAAAATAAAGCTCGCAGAGCGCGGAGCACTGCGAGCGAAGCTACGCGAATCAGACCGAAACTGCGAGCGATCGAACTAACGGCCACGCGCGCGCGCGCGCGATTGTTACAGCGTGCGAGTTGCGAAGCCGTAGCTTCGGGGAATCTGAATTATGCGTGTCTCTCAGGGCGGCGCGCACACGGCGCGTGCAACGCGTCTCGGCCTCGTTTCTCAAGCGCTCCGCGGCTTCGTCATTGCCGCGACCGCCGCCGCCGCCGACGACGACAACGAGGACATTGCCGTCAACATCGTTGCCGGTGTTGCTCGAGAGCGCGCGTGGTCGTTAGCGAGCCCTGCGCGAATCCTACGATACTCGTTATTCCACGGGATATAGCGCAATCAGAGTATCTCCGCTCGCTGGAACGGCTCGTTTCCAGGGTGGGATCTCTCTCTCTCTCTCTCTCTCTCTCTCTCTCTCTCTTTTTCTCTCTCTCTCTCTCTCTCCTGCCGGCGCGGCGCGATACACAGGCCGGCGCGCGTTCCCCGCTCGCTGCTTGAAATTCCCGAGGAGTATAACCCGCAATCTCCTCAATCACCAAACACACACCCTCGATCGAGACTCGCGGTTCGCGATTGCGCGGCCGCGAGGGGGTCGAGCGCTAAGCAACGACGGCAATGAGGTCATCTATCAAATGCTCGCCTCGGAGGAGCACCGGCGGCGGTTAAGGCGGCTGCAGGAGGACCGCGCGGGGTGGGGAGAGAGTTCGTTAAAAGAGCTGTCATTAGCGAGAGAAACACACGGACGCGGCGCGGTAACAATCCGCGCTTGAGGCGGCGGAGAATCAGCGAGCGGATAAAAATCCGGGCCGAGGGATTCCCTCGTGGAGCGAAAACGCGAAATAAAAGCATCAATATCGGCGCTGTAAAAAAGATATCCCGCGGCCGCGTCCCTAAAAGTGCTCGACTTTTATAGCAGCGCGCGCGCGATGCAACGGCGGGCGGGAATGCATTTCGATATGGAGATATGATCTTCGTGCGCGACGGACGCGTGAAAGATTAATGGCGGAGCGGCGTACACGGTTTTCGGCTGAACCGCCCCCTCCTGTTCCTCTTCTTCCTCCTCCTCCTCCTCCTCCTCCTCCTCCTCCTGCCGCCCCGCCGTACGCCCGCCTGCCCGTTGATGGGATTAAAAAATTCAACAAACTCGGCGGCGCGCGAGGTGTCATCCGCAGGATAATGCACGACGTCCCGCCCTGCCCCGTCCCCCCCCCCCTTCACCACGTTGTAACCGCGCGAGCACGCACGCACGCCCGGCGAAATAATAATTTAATCGATGATGTTATTTAGCGGGACCTCCGACGACCGAGTAAAATACACACGCTGCGTCTAGCTCGCGAGAGAGAGGAGAGAGAGAGAGAGAGAGAGGGTGGGAAAGGGTGAGAGGGAGGGAGGGAGGAAGAGAACTCCGCGATTTTATATTTCCGCGGCTTTACGAGCGCGGCCTGCGAGGCGGGAAAAGCCGCCCGTAATTTAGCCTGCAAGCGCGAGATCGATGCGAGAGCAAAAATCGCGCGAATAAATATTTAGATCCACGCGTAATTTCGAGCCGAGCGACGGCCGAGCTGCGAGCCGAAATCAAAGAGGGGAGAGAGGAAAGGCGGCTTCTAAGCGCGAAGGGTTAGGAGCTGCAGGAGTCGCCTGAAAGCTGTTTCTCGCGTCACCTTCCGTCGCGTTTTTTCACGCGCTTGCGGAGGCTGCGAAAATTACTTAAGGGCTTTGAAAAATGGACGGCGAACGAGCGAAAGATTCCGCGCCGAAACTTTGATCCTACTTTCGACCTCAGTGTTCCATTTAAAGGGACGCCATGCTTGAGAGCTCTGCCGATGGAATAGCAGCAGCTTTTTTCGGCAAACTTTACGTCGTATTGATTGCACGGAATTTCAAAGAGGAAAGGGCGTGCAGATGTGAGTCGGAGCGTTGCTCGATACGCGACGAGGACGATAAAGAATTTAAAGTTGACATCTCGAGCTGTCGGTTACTGTCAGTTAGCGTGAGGATTCGCCGGATATAAAAGTTCGGCAGCGTTTCTGTATATCGAAAGCGCATTCGCTGCGCCGTCGCAAACGCAAGGTAGAACCTTGCGAATATGTGAAAAGTGCGCTGAGACATTTCGACGTACGATTTCCCGCTAAATTCGGTGAAATAGAGCAGCGCACGTTTATCGGAGATCTCCACATGTGCGAGAGGCACGAAAATTACGACCGTTTGTGTTTTTGCATGTGTGTGTGTGTGTGTGTGTGTGTGTGTGTGTGCGCGCGCGCTTATTTGATATCATGTTTGGTTGATCGCCTCTACATTATCGACACTTTTGCAGCTTGTCGTCCACTTTAGCATCTCATTAACGCTAATTTAATATTCTGAAGCCTGTATATAGCCACTTTGATTTCATTTGACCTACAATTCTGTCGACAAATTTACAGGCGGCAAATTACAACTCCGGTGCTCATACAAGAATAAAAGCTCTATTGGTCTTTCAGAATATATAAATGTTAAAGAGGTCAGGTCGAAAATGGGGCGAAAATTTGCTCGGCTCGAGATATTTGAAATTCTTTGCCACGTCGCCACTGCCACACTGCACTGCAGTGGTCACAGGGCGCTACCAATTGCGTAACCAAAACGTAACCGACTGTGTGTGACAAATTAAGCGCACAGACGATGGAGAAGCGATGGCACACACATACAGACGAGCTAACGAGTACGCGGCGCGGCGGGTTTCGGTGATCCGCCGCATCTTCGGCGAGTGAAATCCGGGCCGAGCGCTGAAATAATCAACGGTAATCAGCAGTCGGACGTGTCAACGGCGTGGGGAGTTGCGTCTTTCCGGAGACGAGTCGGAAATTCGGCCGACGGGACAGAGGGGGAAACAAAAACCGACAGCCGTGCCGTACGCCGCGCGGAGAATTCGCCACTTACATCTCGCGGTTAATTTTCCCTCGCCGGCTCCCGGCTTCGCCGAGACGTCTCTCTCTCTCTCTCTCTCTCTCTCTCTCTCGTCTCGTATCTGTATGCAAAACGTACACTAGGAATAATTCAGCAAAAGTCCAACTCGCGGAGTCTCGTATTTTAACATCGTCGCGCGAGACCCTCTCCCCCTGCCTCTCTGTTTCTTTCTCCCTCTGTCACTGTTTCACTGCGTGTAGCGAAACGGGGGGCGAAAACGAGATTTCGGCGAAAACACTCGAACAATACATCGTGTGTGCGGGAAGAAGCGCCGGTGACACGATGACTACTCCCCGGGCAACTCAACTACCGCGTCGTAACCACATTCCGACACACCGTCGCCATTGCCACGTAATTAAGGTAAGCGTTACACCGGAGCGAGCTGCCAGTTTGCGTATCCGTGCGGCGACGGCTTCCCGCCGCGCCGTTCGCTCGTCCTCCCTCTTTCTCCCTCTTTCTCTCTCTTCCTCTCTCGCTCGCTCGCGTACTCGCGGCTTTACAGCCGCAGCGTGCACGCACGGAAGAAACATTAAAATATCGAGGAGCCGAGAGAAGCACGTACCTACCTACCTACCAACCCCGCCGGCGCCGGGGCGACCCGCCCCCCCCCTCCCGCTACGCGCGCGCCACGCGCTGTTTTACAAGTAGATTGTATATTACGGATATGGGATGACGTATTTACCGCAGGTGGGACAGAATGAAATTGGCGCCGCGGATGTGTAATTTATTTACGACGAATTTGTATTACATCCCTGCGCGTGCGCGCACGCCCGGCTAAATCCTATTTCGCCGTGCATAGATATCCGCGTCACACTCGACGACGGGAGTCGTCTCCCTCCCCCTCCCCTAACGCTCCGCTCAAAGCCGCGCATCGTCGGTGCGGATTTACAAATGCCGCGGATTTACTCCCGTCCGTGCAAAAACAATCGGTAACTAAGAAAACTCCTCCCGAATTTTTCGGACTTGGCCTCTCTCTCTCTCTCTCTCTCTCTCTCTCTCTGTTTCTGTCTTCCTCCCGCTCTTTTCTCTCTCTCCAGTCGGCTCCCCTTCGCGTTTATTTGATCGCGCATCCGGGAGCCGTCAGACCTCGTCCCCGTCACGGAATCGTGTTTATCGAGCGCGCGCGCGCGGGGTGACTCGGTGTTCTCGTCGAGATCTCCTCGCAAATTACAGGGGCCGGCGAGCGCGAGTTGCGCGTACATTCGTGAAATATTAATTTCTAACTGAAAATAAACGCAAATCTCGCGAAATTGGACGTCTACATATTTCACGTGCGCGTACCGCTACGCGCGCGCGCGCGCGCGTACGCTCCGGCGTTGCGAGCAGCGCCGCGTTGCATGAGCCGCCGGCTGTGTATTGGTCGAAATTTGAATATTTTTCTGAGGGAAAGTCAGGGACCTATTGGGAAATCCGGCGCATTTCCGCGAGGATATCCCGACCGCCCGGCCGTATTTCACATATTTTGGCCGAGGGGACGAGTGCGCGTTTTCGCTCGGCAATATTCGGCAAAGTCCACGTGTATCCACGCCAGTCTAAGTAAGCCCGGCTGTGGTCCCGAAGGAAACGTTTACGACCAAGTTAGCTGCTAATCCTGCCCATAGTTATAGTCATTAAGGTACGCTTAAAGCGACGTTATTGCTTGCATTAGTTTCCGACCGGGCTTTCGCGCGCCGGGCTCGATTCCGGCGCGCGGCGATATCGCGCGCGCGCGCGCGCGGCTTACTTCCGCGATCCGGGAGTTTGCGTTCGTAAAAAAGCAACGAAAGAAAGAAAGCGGAATCCAGACGCGAAGCCGCACCGTCTATGCGCGGATATCCAGATGAGAAGAGGGATGGCAAGACGGAGAGCAGACGCCGAGTCGAAAGTTGGATCCCACTTTCGACCTCGATATTCCGTTTCACGCTAATTTCCTACCCTGAAGCCTGTATCAACCTACTTTCGTTATATCGGCGCGGAGCGCGCGCGAAACTTTTGATGGATTTCGCGACGGAAAAATCGACTAAGTGATTTTATTGAAAGCGGTTTAGTCGTTCTACCCGAGCACACCCGCCACGTTGTGTTTCCAATCATCTTTCGTATATTGTGCACGTTGTGTCGCCATAAAACTGGATCAGTCGCGCGTTTGAGAAACCCATCAAAAGTTTTGCACTCGCCCGATATATTTCAAAGCTGCGCTGCTTTCCCACTGAGAAATTCTCTGAAAATCTTTGTGGCAAACACACAATACACGCAGTGAGACCCACCCCAAGTACACGCTTTCCCTCAACCCTAATTAACGCGAATATCCCAATCTATGCCGGTCGCATCCGTTTTCCTTGATAAGTCCGCTCACATCCTCCAAGATCCTCACGGCCTTTAGCCGAAATATCATCGGTCATAACAGTCATGTTCGCCATCTAGAGAAATGGACGCGACAACATCGGATGTCTATCTGCTCCGATCTGCGCGGTTATCCGCACTTCTTGAAGACCAAACCGTCACGTCTGCAAGTGCGGTGCCGCGCACGCCGGCAAAATACCACACAAACAGATCAAAATCTTCCCGTAAATGAGCGAAATGTAATCCCAATTAAAACTCCAAGCCTGTCCAAACTTTCCGGCAAAAGTCACCCGGCTTAACACGCACATTGTTAATCCGTTAACTCATTTTCGCCACGAGCTCGCTTGATCCTCTAACAGAGACATCCACCCCGTCCACCCTCCGCGTCGTCCACAGCGCCGTCCGGCTATTCTTACGTCGGCGGCTCGACGATCCGCAGCAATCGTCGCGGCCGCGTAGATGATGATAACACGCCGGCGTTAATTCGCGATCGCCACAAAGCAATCTGCCAAGCATTCGGCTACTTCTCGCTTCATTCGCCCGCTTCGAACGATATCGGCGAGCGGCGCGGCAGCAGTCGACGCGGAGGGGCGAGGGAGAAGGATGGAGCGCGGTGTATCGCAGGGTGAGATCTACCAAAGGCAACGGCTGCAATCCTTCCGTGCAATAATCAAAGGAAGACACATCCTGCGCGCGCGTACGCTCGTCGACACAAAGGCAATCAATAATCACGGGGCTAAATTGAATTTTGCGAGGTATTGTGCCGTCCCTCTCTCTCTCTCTCTCTCTCTCTCTCTCTCTCTCTCTCTCTCTCTCTCTCTCTGCCTCTCCCCTCTCTCTTTCTCTGCCGTGACACGAAGCCACTCGCAGCACTCCGTTTACTAACATCGGCCGATTGGTTTGACATCTCGATAACCAATCGGCAGAGCGGCGGCTCACGGAAAGTCAGTTGAACGGTTAACGCGATCGCGCAGCTCGCGCGCTCCCTCGCGCATGAAAAAGAGAGAGAGAGAGAGAGAGAGAGAGAGAGAGAGAGAGATTCATTTTGAATTTACAGATTATCGAGTCCGCGGGGGATCGCCAGGATTTATGGCATTTGATGGATGCCTATTAGAGTCCACACGCGCAGGAAGCGTATAATCAGTTCGGCCTCGGCGATGCGTTCGGCGAACGCATCGCCGAGGCCGAACTGATTAGCCGTTTCCTGCGCGCAAATGAAACTTGCAGAGAAAATCGGTTAGTCGGTGCCGCGCATGCGGCACGCCGCGAGGACTTTCGGTGTCACCTTGCAACCCCGATCGGCCGGCTGATCGATATGTGCACCGGGTGGAAGTGCATTTGGAAGCGCGCCGCCGCTCGTTATTCCTCGATCATATATCCGCGCGCGCGCGCAGCGCATCATCCCGCAAGCGGAAACATAATCTCGCTCATCGACTACGGCGGTCGCCGACAGAGAAAAAATCCATTTATAGTCAGCCGTCGGGGTTCGCCGCCGGCCGTCTCAAAATTAACTCTAATCTAGGATCAGACCGCTTATAAAGCGCGCCGCAGATTTATGAAAAAGGAGGAAAAATCGACAAAACAAAGCGGAATCGAGTAACCGCGGTAGGCCGGCATGCTCTAATTGCGCCCGAGAACGGACAGGCTTCCCCGCCGGATAATTATACATTATTCCGCGTTGCGGATTTCGCTCGGCTCGAACGGAATCTGTAATACGCTTTGGAGGAAGGGGCGAAGAGAGAGAGAGAGAGAGAGAGAGTAAGCCGGGCTAAGATCGCGCGCATCGGCGGGGTGGAGAACGAGAAAAAAAAATACCGGCTCCGAGGAGCGAGCTTCGGCTCGACGTCTGTTACCGCAAATGATTCATTCGATCGAGCATTCTCGCGGTCTCTTCTCCCCTGTCTCGCTCTCTTCATGTCTCTTTTCAATTGTGACGCAATTCCAATTTGCTGAGCGCCGCTGAGCGCGAATACCGGCGCATCGATGAAACGAAAATGTGTCTGTCGCGGCGCGCGAGTTAAAAACTTATTTACCGTTGTTGTTTCTCCATTAACGGGGGTTATCGAATAAAATCGTTGCGCGAAATTGCGGCGAGCGAAGGAATATCCTTTGTCCGACGATCTACTTTCCCGGCGCTACTCGCCTCGCCTCGCCTCGCCGCGCCGCGCCGCGCCGCGCCACGCCTGGCGGTGCGCTCGCGCTCGCTGCTCGTCGGGTGATATTGTCGCTGAATAATACACACGGACGTGTGTAGTACAAACTGGCAGTTTTCGTTCCGGCGTTTGCGGCATTGTTACTTTGTTACCGGCGGTTCATATTTTCACCGATACGTTCGCCATTTATCTGATAAACGCGTGTGTAGGTAAATCGAGTTTTACGAAAGCGCTTTTCAGGTCAGAAATAAACGGGGATATGAAGGCAAGGAACCACGGGGTAAGCAGGGCTATTATCTGCGGGCGTAATGTCGATCGGGCGATATAAATCTCGATTACACCGCGGTATATCGAAGCACAGGGAACGAAAGAAAGAGAGAGAGAGAGAGAGAGAGAGAGAGAGAGAGAGAGAGAGAGAGAGAGAGAGAGAGAGAGAGAGAGAGAGAGAGGGACAGAGAGAAACGACGGAGATCGAGAGAAAGATAGAGAGAAAGTACAGCCGCGTGTCCGACGGAACGACGCGACGTCGTAGTCAACATAAATTATGACGTAAACTACATAATGAACGCGAATAATCATCGCTAATATCACTCTCGTTTCAGTGGCGGTCGAGTGCGCCATTATCGTAATCGAGATGGCGGCGATAAAATGCAAATTGGCCGCGATCGTAATCACGCCGCCATGCCAGATTGATCGGAGGCCAGCGCTTTCTGCGAAATGCGCGCGTCCTCGCGCGAGTATCTCGATCGATCTCCTCCGGCCGATCACGTATCGCGCGGCAAAATGCGCAGAAAACACCCTGAGCCTGAGCACCCCCGTAGGGGGTGTTGGTAGCGGGCGAAAGTCGCGTCGCGACTGCCGAGAGCGGCACTAACGCAACCAGTACACGCAACCGCGCCCCTCTCGATTGTTGTTGAAAGTTAGCTGAACAATTGTTGGGAGGATGTTCGGGACGAGCAAAAGCTTGCCCACTAAAAGCAGTTTCGTAATATCAAACTATCGTTAACCATTACCCGGCGAAGTGCCATCAATTTCTCGTGTGTAGCTAGGCGCGGCGCCAGCCTTCATAGTCTTCGAAACTCGACGGGGAAAGCCGGCGGAGCCCTCACCCGTCTTCACCCCCTGCGCAACCCCCGGCCGCCGTACGCGTGCTCGGGACGAAATCTGACGGGTTCTGAAAAATTTATAAAGTCGCACCGCGAAAGGGCACGGAGGGCGCGCGATCGCGCCGCCGTACTGCTCGTCGTAAGGCGTGATTCTGCGGTTCGCAGATTGAAGAGAGAGAGAGAGAGAGAGAGAGAGAGAGAGAGAGAGGAACGCAGAGGTACCTGAGGACCGAGAACATGGCGCGCGAGAGAATAGCTTCGTCCGCTTCATTATATCCATTATTTCTTGCCGTTTCCTCCTCTTTGAAGCGAACCTACGTTTCAAATATCCCTTTGGTTTTTACGACGCCAGCGAGAGCGCGCGACAGTGTAACGTGAAACTGGCTCTACTCGCTTACATACGCACGTACGCGGCTAGATTCCCCCCCCCTCCCCACCTACACACACACAAATGTGTTCCGGCGACCGCGGAATCAACTACGGGAACGTGGGAGCAGCACGAACGACAAATTCCGCCGACGAGAACGCGCGCGGAAACGCCCGGACGCGGCACATGTCGCGAGTTTCGTGCGCGATTTTCACTCTCACCCTCATCCCTCTCTCTCTCTCTCTCTCTCTCTCTCTCTCTCTCTCTCTCTCTCTTTCTCTTCTCATCTACGAAACGTAGGCACTGTGACGGCCGACAAGCAGACGAACTCGGCGAAGCTAACAGCAGACATCCGACTGGCCGCCGCGCTACCCCCGTCGGCGGAGGAGGAAGGATACGATAGAGAAAGGACGAGAGGACTGACGGAGATGTGAAGGGACGATCGAAGAGGAAGACAAGTAGGAGGAGGAGGAGGGAAGGCCGAGGGAAAGAAGGAACGAGCGAGGAAAGCGGAGGAACCTGAGGCATTATCCGACCCTCGCTCCCCTTGCCGCCCTTGCACACCCTTCTTCGCGCTACTCCACTAGACCACTCAAGGTACTTCTCGTGCCTCCCTCTCTTTACCTTTCTCGTTCCTCTTCGACCTTGTTTCTCGCACCGTTGCTCTCTCTCTCTCTCTCTCTCTCTCTCTTCTCTCCCTCCCTCCCTCCCGCCCTCTCTCTGTCTCTCTACCCCGCGCGCTTCGCGCGTTCCGCCGAATAGGAACTCGATTCCGCTTCTGCCACGCACGCACCGCCGAGGCCGCCGTTGATCCTTTGTCCGAGCTAATTTCACCAAATGGATCGGAATCACATGTTGCGTTTTTTGTATCGCGACGTTGTCAGCCGGACAACGGAATCTCGATCGCTCGAGTTAACTTCGTTTAGGCTCGATGAGCGCGCACTGTACACGCTTCATCGATGCCGACGATTTGGGATAAATGCGCGACGACGTATTGCGGTCATTTTTTTCCTTCTATTTATCTCTCTCTCTCTCATCGTTGGCCTCGCAGCGGCGAAGGAGGAGCGGAACACAACCCCATTCGCAATGTTACGCGCGTGTTTCATCAACGATTCACAGCCCTCTTTCATTAAGAACGTTAATGACGGTGACCGTCGTCGTAACCGGACGGGCGGCGGCCGGCTGGCCGGCGACCGCCGGCACCACCGCAGTTGCGAGATCTCTCACACAGAGAGAGAGAGAGAGAGAGAGAGAGAGAGAGAGAGGCGGGTAAATTTAGGCGTAATTAAATACGCGTATCGTCCTTGATATTATTAAAGTTACAATGCCGAAGTGTATTTAATTAACTTCCGATATTGGCGCCGGTGCGCGATCGCATGCGCGCCTAACGGACGGATCAATTTACGTCGAATTTATTGTGCACCGTTGTTGCTCGCTGTATTTATAATTCAACGCTACATCGAGTTAATATTAAATATCGAATTAGTGCGTCCAATCAGCCGCGAGGCGGAGCGCTTTGTTGGAAATTTATAGAAATTACCAATATTTTTGTGTTTTAATAAAGGTCGTAGCGCGCGCGCGCGCGACGGACGGAATTTTATTCGTCCGCGCGTTCGCTAACACGGCCAATTTATCTGAAATTTATTTACACATCATCGAGCTGTGACTAAATATCGAACGTAAGTGCACCCTATTAACGTCGAATACCCGCGCAGCGAGCCAATTTATTAAACTGTGATGTATCCTGTTAAAAATTACACGAATTCTCGCGCGGTCTCGGCACTGTGGCGTAATCAGGAATTCGTAATGTAACGAAATATATAATAATGATTCGACCGAAATGAAGTTGATTCTGTCCGACGTAGCCCGATTTTAATTCCGCCGTCCGCCTCGACGTTATTACTTTCCTGCGTGCGGATTAATTTTGCACTTGACGACTAGTTACATTATTATAATTCATTACAATGCACTATATGTGCGTAAAAATGAACCTAGTAATTAGTGGACGTGATGCATTACGCGTAACTTTATTTACATTTCATAACGAACTTGCACGACAGAAATAAGAAAAATAATATTCTGTATACGTGCAACGGAAAAAGAAGAAAGGAAGAGAGAGAGAAAGAGAGAGAGAGAGAGAGAGAGCGCACAAAGAGAGAGAAAGCGCGAGGCAAATCGACGGGGGAAATATATCTTCGATGCCGACTAATTTTGTTCTCCCTCCCTCCCACCCTAAATTAAAGGTCGTCCCGACTTTCCGCCGAAGCTTTCCGACAAAACGGCCGAAATTAGAATAACACGCGCGCGTTCGGCGGCCGAGCTAATTACGCACGATATCGGGAATAAAACTGCGCCCATTTGTCGCGCCCTTTTACTACGGGATCACGTGTCACGGGGCCATAATGCGGCGAGCGCGCCGACCACGATTACGGGGGCCGCTTCCACGAATTTGTAAACACGTACGATTTTAATCGATGTCTAGCAAATAAAGATAGGAGTGAGGAAAGTGCCGTCGTCCGTTCGAGCCGCTCACGCACAGCCTTGCCTTTACGAGCCCAAACGATCGCCGGGCTTACTAACCCCGTTTATTGCACGTGAAACCCTGAAAGTAGTTGCGCCTCTATAACTCACACGCGGCTATTATTGCCGCAACTATCACGGGTACGTTACCTCGTCGCGACAGTTAACACACAGGAGAACTGGACTGCAGGCGGAGAGGGAATAATAATCAAAGGAAGATATTTTTTCGCGGCCACCGTGCGGAATATTTTAACGCGCGCACGTGCGACGCGAAATTATAAATATCTTCCTCGCGAAATCATGCAATGCCATTTTTCTAGTAATATGGGATATTCAGAGGACGAATATTTTATATTATTCCCTTAAAAATGCAGCGGTACTTTGTTCGCGTTTCGCATATTACTGGAAATATTATATACATTTTTCGGACGAGTTGCGAGAGAGAGAGAGAGAGAGAGAGAGAGAGAGAGAGAGAGAGAGAGGGAGAGAGAGAGAGAGAGAGAGAGAGAGAGAGAGAGAGAGAGAGAGAGAGAGAGAGAGACAGGAGGAGGAGAAAGAGAGCACCATTTATTATGCGCTTTGGGACATGTCCTCTCGAGCGTCGAAAAATTAATTAATACAAAATACAAAATTCTATACGTCGAATGAACGGCAAGAGGCAAACGCAATCAGGTCCTCGTATTGTTAAATTGACATTTAATGTTAATATAACTATAAATGTTGGAGTGTCAGAGAGAGAGAGAGAGAGAGAGAGAGAGAGAGAGAGAGATAGATCCAAGACCAATAAAGTTACAGAGAGCCTCTCAGGCATCAAACAACGTCGCCGGCGCGCGCGAGATAGAAAGAGAGAGAGAGAGAGAGGGGGGAGGGAGGGGGAGAAGAAGAGAGGAAGGTACGGCGCAGTTGTTATTCCGCATTCGCGTCGGAAATTCGGCTAATTCGATGCGCGAACTCATACTGCGGAATCGACCGTAGCGCGCGGAATAGTAATATCGGGAGCGGTCTTCACCCCGTACAAGTAAGATCTAATGAAGCAATTCAACTGCAACCGCAGGCCCACTTCAAAGTTTTGAGAAACACCGTATTGTACTGCCAGTATATTACAAACTGCAACGGCGGCCATACCGACACACAGAGCGCCGCAGCGCAGAGCCCGGCTACTATATTTCGCGAACTATTAGGCTTCGAGCGATTGAACATGCGGCGCAATATGGAGTGGCCCGGCCTCGCCGAAAACACGAACACCCCTTCGTTCCCCTTCGTTCTCGTCCGAATGTCCCGCGACGCGCCCACGTGATAGCGTAATGCGATATCGGTCGGCCGGACTCGTCCGGCATTTTTATTCCGTGCGACGGACGTCCCGAGACAGAGTATTAAATATTATACACGTTGCACGAAAAATTCGACGCTCCGTCTGTCGCTCGGTCTGTCGCGGGGAAACGAGTTTTTTCATCTTCAAAAGAAAAACAATTCTCCCGCCGGCGCGGCGCGGCGCCGCGACGAGCGAGATTAAAACGGCAAGATTTTATTTCGGGGGAAAATGTATCTGCGCGAAATGGAAGTCTAATTTGAAGTATCGCCGAAAATATGAACCCTTTGCGCGCACGAATGTGGGCAATCTATGCGATGACATATCGCGCGGATGCCGGATTTTTATGAAAGATTTTTCGATATTTTTATTCGCGCGCGAAATACCGCTGGTATTAACGCAGAATGTTTTCTGTCGCTGGCGCTTGGCCCGCTTCGTACCTTCGCTCCGCGCGCTTCTACGGTGGGATTTAAGATTAAAACGAAAAGATCGCGTATTTTCGGGAGAAACGTGTTCCTCGAAACAAGATCGATTTACAGGTCGTCGTGACGAGCGCGCGATTTGCCGCGACCGCTGTGAGCGGCGCTATTTTTTGTCGACCCGTCCAAACGTTCGATCTGGAATGTCCATCTGGACGTTACGTCGCAATCAAATTCGCCAGCTGCCTGTCCAAGCGCAACTTTTTTCCAGCCCCCACACCCTCCGCGACAAACTTATTTTTACATTCACTCGACACAGCCGGCCCTGCGCCACCGTTCGACCTGCCGGCACCGTGAATCGCTCAATTGATTATCGCTCTTGCCAAGACCCAACAACCTCTTAGCTTTTTTGCTCAGTGCTTTTCAGCCAGATGTCACGATACGAAGCTCGATAGTCCCGAGAGAAGTTTCAACACCTCGTGAAGAGACGTCGCAGCCGGCGGTGAGGAGAATCGTGCCGGATGAACCTATGCGCTATGTACAAATCGGCATAAAACCGTCATCGAGGAATGCCAGGATAACGTATCGAGTGACAATTACCGGCCGCGAGAGCCGCCGGGGAGAGCCGCGCCGCCGTGAGATCGTACAACTACAGCAAAACTACTCACCCCATCCGCCTCGTTACATGCTCCGAATCCACTCTTGCGACTCGCAAGTTAGTCACGAGTTCCCGCGGGGGCGAAGGGCCGTGGGTGCGCGACTGGATCTCGAGGCTGCTCTCTCGTGCGTGTGCGTGCGCGCGTGCCGCCTCTTGTGTCCTTTCCCTCCTCTCCGCCTCCCTCTGTGAGAGAGCTCCGTCGGTGGCACAAAAATCCGTTTCACTCACCACACCGCCGCCGACTTTGCGTACATCCGAAAGTGAGCGAGCGCGCGCGCGCGCCCGCGCGCTCGCGTCTCTCTCTCTCTCTCTCTCTCTCTCTCACGCTTCGCGTCGTCGGCTCGCGCGTCCGCGAGCGACACTGGGTCGCGTCGTCCGTCTGGAGTGCGAACTTCGCGAGGAGAGAACCGACGCAGGAACCGACGTTCGTGCCGATGCTGCCGGCGAGCTCGGAGTACGAGCCGAGTGTGACGACGAGATCAGAACCGCGGCTCGCTACTGACTGCCGACGTCCTTCGATGTCGACGACGGCCGCGACCGCCGGCACGACCAACCCTTGCCTACGCGCCTGCGCGCCACCCCAGACGCGCCGCCACCCTCCGCTGTTTCCCCCTTCTTTCCCGTCACCGCCGCCGCCGCCGCCGCCATCCCCCTTCCATAGCCCCGCGGCCCCGCGACTCTTCGCCGCCCCTCGCCCGCCAATCACGACTGCTTTTACAATGCCTCGAAAAAGGTAGTGTCCGCAACAAAGGGCAGAGTGCCTTTTCCGGCGGTGTTTTTTTCCCAGAGAAGGATGCGCTCTTGCCAGTACGTGTCAAAGGCGGGAAATTTAAATGATAATGAAAGAGCGAGACGACGCGAGCTTGCGCACGCGGCAGCCGCAGATCGCCACTGCTTTGCGCGTTCCGCCGGCCGACCTTGCGTCACGTATCTCTTGTAAACGCGTAGAGACAGGAGGGAGGGGGCGGGGGGGGGGCTAGTTTTTCTATTTCGAGTCTTCCGCTTCTGGGTATCAGCGCGCACGTTGTCAACACATGCCTATTCCACATCAGTCGCAAGGTCGCGAGGTCGCGAGCAAATTGACCAATCACAGTTGATTGCTCCCCTTACGATCGAAGAATAATAGAATAATAGAATAATAGAATAATAATAGAATAATAGAACTATAGTCAATTTGCTACTTGCGACTAATGCAGAATAGACTCAAAGCAGCGTCGCGCCTCTCCCGGCAAAGAGAGTGCAGCCGGCTGCACAGAGAGAGGGACGAAGACGAGAGATACTACGGACTCGTCGAACGCCTCGGAGGTCCTTCGTCGCGACGGAGGCGAGCTTCCAGGAGAAACAATATACCGCCGGCGGCCTTCACGTACGCCTCACGCCGGCAATGAGACACGCGTCACTTGGCGCATAGGACGTACTTCTAAATGGTTTTCCGCGAGGATCTTCCTCCGGGCGAGCCGCCGGAAAAGCGGACTGGCGAGCGGCGCGACTCGTTGATTATGCAGACACGCGACGAGTTAACATAAATCCGTATACAGTATTATCGACAGTTTGATAGTAGTCTCCAGGTTGATAGCAGGAGCGATACTCCAGCCGCGGGTAATTAACGACACGGGTGGGCATTAATCAATCATGTAAATGCCATTAATGTCGAATCGGCCGACATTACGGAGGCCGTGCCTAAAGATTAAACACGCTGTTAATTTGGCCTTAACGTGCCCGGATTCGCAAGTGCTCCTGCAGCGCACAGACAATCCCCGACACGCGTCGCTCGTATTCCGTTTGAACGTCCCTCGTCTCGTATTTTTCACGACGGCGGACCACCGCGTTTCCGTCCGCGTTACTTCTCGGACGGCGCCGAGTCGAAATTTTCATCCCTTCGTCGACATCAATATTTCACCTAACGCTTTGAATCGACGAGCGGCAAATTCTGCGTTTTCTCCCCATTTATTATTACACCGAGCGCAAACAATTTCTTTGGTGTTTACGTAACTGCAGTGAAAGAAAAAGAAAAGTCCTTCCGCAGGACGTACACTTTTCCTATCTCCGTCCGTCAATGAGCGAAGTGCCACCACCACGCGACCACGCGAGAGCTTTCGCCTTGCGGAACCGGCCGCCTCGCCACTTGCTTAGGCTGCGCACGATTCGCTCGCGAATACGTGAGAATTCTCGCCTCCTGCACCTCCCCCCACCTCTCTCTCCCGCCCCCTCTCCCCCCTCTCTCCCTCTCTCGGGTGTACATCGAAATTATCGGCGTATATCGTTGGCGCGGCGGGTCGCGTGCGGGGGATGCATCGACGCGTCGGTGACCCAGATCGGAATTTATTAGAATACGGGGTATAAAGGTTACGGGGAGAAAAATGGACGAACGGGCGGAGGATCGTGTCTGGCCATAAGCAGCGATCTGAGATAGTGGGCGGACCGCAGACCGTAAGATATATCCACCTCGTATGCGTCGCGTACACCGGCTGTAGCCGAGGGCTCGTCTTGCCGGCGCGCGGCGCGGCGCAGCGCGCCGTCCGGGCGTTGCACACGAGGCCGCACGTGTTTGTACGTGGCCGGCGAGCTACGACGGGAGATAGTGAAATGTAGTGCACCGAGTGCGCAGCGACTATAGCGTAGTCGGACGCGCGCGTTGTCCGAATTATTCGCCGTCAGATAACTCGACGACTTAACGACATCCACGATATGATAGCTGAGCATAGCGCGAAACAGACCGAAAATCGCGCCGATAACGTCCGCGCTCGCGAGCACGCGCTCTCTCTCTCTCTCTCTCTCTCCCCCCCTCTTTCCCTCTTTCTTTCTCTCCTGCGCGCTGCTTCCGGTGACGCGGTTCTCATCCCGAGAAGCTAAAGTGTCGAAACTGGAGCAACTTCGAGGAAAGTGGGACATTTTGTACCGAGGCTCTCGGATATTCAGTCACCGAGGATTAACTTGTGCCGCGCGAGAACGTCGGTAGCGAATAAAAGGGAAGAAGAGAGGAATCATTCACCAGCAGCATCTTTGCGCGGCTCTTATTTACCGGAAAGTCACGCTACCGAAATCCGAAGGTCGGGACGAAAACGAAATGCGATCTTCCCACGGAGAAAAGTATTATTCCACTGCTGGGGGGGAGAGAGAGAGAGAGAGAGAGAGAGAGAGAAAGAGAAAAGCGATTACTCGGTTTACTTTCCTTCCTTCAGGTAATGATTACCTTCGACGAAAGGTATTTTCTTGATAATAGTCTTCAAATACTCATCGCAACCTTTGGGGAAGCTCATTACTCGCGTACTCGGGAGAAAAATTTATTCTCTCTTCGAGAATATTACAAAACGTGTACACTCTATGCAGGAGAAAAAAGCGGGCCTGACTTTTCTCTTTTCGGTTTAACTCATTCTTGTCTGAAGTATTGAGCTTTCTATTCGGCGATTCAGAAGCTCCCTTGTGAATAAGTTTCGACGGACTTGTGACGGATTTTCGGATGCGCAAACTTATGAAGCACTTGGAACGGGCAACGTTTACGCGAGAGTGTGTGTGTGTGTGTGTGTGTGTGTGCTCCGGCGTATACAATTTCTCCGAGGATGGAAGTATCGCTCCGAAAACAGTACACACGAGTGTACTAATATCTACTCGTCTCAATAGACTCCTGCTGTGCTCAAATGCATCTGGCTGCACCGTAAGACAGTTTCGATATCTCGGTAAAATTGTGTCTCGCGATACTGCCTCGGTGCGTTCGAGGCTTGCGGTATTATAACTTTTCGAGAAATTGTCCCCCTCCTTAAACCCAGATACACTTCTTTCGAGACGATGCATGTCCGCCCGATTTGTCGCGTATATACATTCTCTCTCTCTCTCTCTCTCTCTCCTCTCTCTCTCTCTCTCTCTCTCTCTTTCTCTCACGAGCGACAAAAACTCGCGGAATCGCGACGGTCGGCGAGTTCCAAGTAGTAACGGACGGTGCAGAGGCAGACGCGATTCCGAGTCGGACAAATCGATGACGTCTCTCGCTGACGGCTTTATTCGACGCGAGTAAATAACCGATGGCTTTTCTTTTCGAGAGCGACGCGTCGATGAGATACGCGGTACGCGCCGTCCCTCGCGATCGCGTTTAATTAAATTACAGCCCGTTGCTCTTCTCTATCAAGGATCGCACGCGGCGCGGCGCGGTATCACGTGATAACAGAAAGAGGCATACTGGTGACGCACTCGATATTAGCTATGCTAATTGAGCCTACGTGCCGAGCAAGTGCAAGCGCGACTCGATCGCGTACATACATTTGTAAGCCGGCGTTTAATTCCCCGTATAGATCCCACCGTCGCGATACCGTCGCGTCCCGCACCCAGCCGGTATAATTCAAACGCGTCCGGCGAAATGAGCTTTTTGTTGTTTCCTCTTCCCATCCTCTCCCCCCTACCTCCCTCTCTCTCTTTTTCACCCCCTCTCCTTTCTCCCCCCTCTCTCTCTCTCTCTCACTCTTTCTCTCTTCTTTTGCTCCGTTCTCTCTCCCAGCTTTTCTCCCCCTTTCACTCTCCCTCTCTCTCCCCCTTTTTTCTCTCTTTTCCTTTTATTTCATCTTTCATTTTTGCGGAACGCTAACGGTGCGGATCAATACGATGACGGGCTGTTTCCGCTTAAGCGGATTTTCACGGCGTTATTTTCACCGTACTCGCGAGCTGGTTAACTCGCTGCCGGTCCACGGTTTGCGGGGAGAGAAAGAAAGAGAGAGAGAAAGGAGGAGAGGGAGAGGGGGGGAGAGAGAGAGAGAGAGATGCACAGAATGCATGTGCTCAAAGCGCGTAGAAACAAGCCTGCAGACAGGCGGTCTCGTCTCCACCACCGCCACCATCCTCTCTCTAAACCCACCTCTGGCTTGCTCTTTTTCCCTCCCTACTGCTCCTTTGTCTCTCTTTGGTGCATAGGCTGCCGGTGATAGTGAGATCGGAGCTCGTCGCACACGCCCGTATATATACACGACACACACACACACACACACACACACGCACACACACGCACAAGCACACACATGCCACATAGGAAATGGGAAAACGAAATGAACCGTGAATAATTATGTATTACTTTTAATGCTTCACGGTTTACAGGAACGTGCCCACCGATGCCGGGGAAATATTAACGTCAAAGGTACTTCCTTCATTTTCTCCGGACGTATATCGCCGGTGTACGTACACCGCATCGCCATCGTCTCGAAGCCAAGGATCAAACGATACATGAGAGATTCGACGTATAACGACTTTTTTCTCCCTCCCTCTTTCTCTATTTCCTCCCTCCCCCTCCGCCCTCTCTCCTCCTCCTCTCTCTCTCTCTCTCTCTCTCTCTCTCTCTCTCTCTCTCTCCTTCTGCGCGAAGCGTTCCGCGCGCGTACGCGTACGATATAACGTGGAATATCGAGATAAAAATTCATCCGATCATTATAATTTAGCATACATTTACGTAGCGGAAAGAGCGCGCTCGTCCCGACAACCCGGTATACGTATAAACGTCCAAATTTATTTCGCATAAAAAAGAAAGGCCGCCGCAGGTGCGGCGAGGGAGAGGTCGTGCAATCCAAGCGGCGCGGCGAGAGAAATCACTCCGACTGATAAGTTAACGATTCACGCGCTTGATTTTCACGCTCGCGCGCGTTGCCTGACGCGACGATTAAAAAGTCTATCGGACGAGCGTTGCGAGAATATTTCGTACAATCGTACGGCGCGGCGCGGCGCGGCGCGGCGCCGCTCGCGAAACCGTGACGCGCGTACGCGCCGTCATCCGCGGCCGAGATACGCGCCTCGAAACAATGCGCCTTCCTGAGGAGCGCGGAATACAGGAACGTATGTAAATAGCGCTGTGAAAGATGTGAAAGATCAGAACTCGGCGGCACCGCCTGCAGACGGGTTTTATAATCACTCGCCGAGGTGGATCGGGGCAAGTTTCCGCTGCCCTCCGTCGTTCTTTCACACCGTTGAATCTAATTACGGGAACGTCAGTTTCGCCAACTTTGTTAGGTTTTACATCTTTATACATCGTGCCGACGTTATTGCGTTACGCTTTTTGCCGAGCGTCGAAAAGTATCTCCCCGCGCGATATTAACTGTAGAACTGTTTGCCCGCGCAATAATGTAACTTCTACGACAAACATCGGGCTAATCCAATAGACCCCGCCGGTTAAATCTCACGGTAATGGTATAAAAGAAACGGAAGAGAGAAAGAAACACACACACACACACATACACACAGAAGGGAAAGCGGATAAACGGGGCGGGAGTTAAACAGCAGCGCGAGTCTCGGTAGCTTCGCCGTGGAGCGAACTGGTTTTCCAGAAAGCTATCGATGATTTTTCGCCGTGGAGCGAAGAAACTATCTCTCTCGCGTTCTTCTCCGAGTATCCTCGCGCTCGAATAATCCGAGCACAGTCATTGATACGAGCGCGCGCGCTTTCCTTCCTCTCTTTCTCGCCGACTCGAGATTTTGCTTATCGGGAAGGCACCGGATGAACCGGCGACGATTCGCTCGATTCACCGGTCGATGTATAACGGGTGTATCGCGAAGAAGATCCACAACTTTCGCGGGAGCTCCATTACACACTCACGGAATCGCTCGGCACGCGCGGCGCGCGTCCTCTTTCCCTCCCTTCTTCCCCCCATCCTTTGCATTGACACTCCCGAAAAGCAGCCACGGCCCAAGACGTACGATGTAAACAAGTCACCGCCATAACACAAACAAAAGCTTCACTCGCGGTAAAGTGCCATTACGACTAACTTGACTCGCAAAACGCGTCGCCCACGCTTTTTACGTTAATTCTCGAACTCAGAATCGAATACTGCGCCGAATACAAGCCGAATCTCGAAATTTCGGCTCTACACTGATCCTGCGAATTCCGTCGAACTTGAAGGATCAACAGGGAAGTTTGAGATTTTGACGCCACAAATATTTGCTTATGAAATCTCCGAAATTTTAAGAGAAATTTAAATTCAAGAATCATTCAACGCTCGATTATCTGAATATTCCGTATAGTATTTAATTTTTTATTTCAATAACCGATGTGTTATTTATTTATATAACTGATTCGACTGCGCAGGATATATACGCACGATAGAACATATTAAATAATTAATATGGACGAATAACGAAAATGAATCAAACGACAAACTTGTGTTCTCGCAATCTCCGTTATTACTTCCTTTAATCGGTTTGAAAAATTTCGATGGGACTTTTGGGATTTCCCGCCTTGAAGGGACGAGAAGAGGAAAGAATCGTGCGGCTAGAAGTAATTGTGTAGACATTAAGAGGGATTTCACTTTGGGCTTTATGCGATAACAAGGATAAACGCAGAAGCGAAAAAAGCGCCAGCAGATTCAAAGTAGACACGTAGATAGACACGAAGTATTATTGGAGAAACTACCGCAACGTTTGCGCGAGATTTTCGCAGGATAAATCATCTATAACATTTAGACTTGAGAAAATAACCGATATGACAAATACAGACGTTCACAATCCGTCATTCAACAACGATTCGTACCCATGAATGTTTTCTTTTTCTTTTTAAGCGATCCAAATAGTTGTAGCTTTGGCTGCTTGAATCAATATTTCACATTCACAAAGATAACGTATCGTACGCTCAAACATGTATGCCGCTAGAAATTTAAATTTGAAATCGACAACGGAGTTAAACAAAAGCGAAAGGGAGAGTCGCTGGCAGCATTCGACGATCGTTGCCGGTTAAAGTGCGATTATGAATTAATTAACGAGCCGAGCGCTTCCAATCGACTCGTATTTTCGCGTGGCAAGCATTGAGCCACCATGACAAACAACAGCTGACTCCAGGGAGGATTACAGGACGCAGGACGCAGGCATCGAGGTCGTTACGACTTTGTCTCTTTCGTTTGCTTTGAATGTGAAAATCCGAAATTAGAAATTAGTTTGGCGTCGGTATGAGAAATAATAGCGGAGAACTTACGCGAGAGAAAGCCGTCGTTTCATCTAATAGTTTATTAATTATTTGTCCACTACTCCATCCGCAGGTGGACAAGTTACACACAATTAATGCGTCACTTAATCAAATGAGAAGTAAAAGACGCTCGAATGTAGATCGATCAATTCAGATGATAGAATATTGAGCATTTTTTAAATAAATACTCCTCCAATACAGGAGAGAACAGCAGTGAGTAACATTTATGCTATCAAAGATTACAGCCTCTACGACACGTAACATCTGGAGATTCACCATTAATCCTTCAAGCACGGTAGAATTTGCAGAATTATCATATCAAGCAGCGCCAATAAGTATTTGTAATGAAGTATTTCAAGATGAAACTTGAACACTCGAACACTATAAATGTTATAGACGAGATGTTTATCTTTCAGCACAATTACATAATAAAGTGAGTATTTTGCTCGAGCAGCACCTTGCGAAAATCTTAATATTATTTAGCTGTCACGCGGTCGAGATAGAAGCTGATGAGAATAGGCAAATATTTAAATACTTATGGATAACCCAGAATCCAAAGTTCGACTGGAATAGATTTCTCGCGATTTACCGCAGCCGATAGAATTTCCTCCGGCTCAGAATACATGTTTTGTTCAACTTGAAGATTATCGTACTTCCAAAACCGTACAAAACCGTGCGGCGCGATCGAGATCACCTCTCTGCGTTCGTGTCGCACATTTCGCGTTAAAAAAAGGGAGGAAAAAAAGAAGAAGAGAGAAGATGTCCTCGACTCAAGCGCGCGTAGCCGCATGCAATTGATTTATCTGCTTTTCCGTCAGCTCCTCTCGAATGGAAGTTGGTACAGCGGGAGTCCTAAACATTCGTCGCTTGTTCGTCCCTGTTCGTCGCTGTTCGACAAACTATCGCGAAAGAAGTTTCCAAGCTGACCGAAAGCGCAGCCAACGGCGAACGAATGACTTCTCGTCGCGTAAAGCTCGCGCATGATGTTTTGCATCAAAGTCTACCGAGGGAAGAAGACCTCTCTTCCTCTCTTTCTCTCTCTCTCTCTCTCTTTCTCTCTCTCTCTATCTCCTCTCTTCTCTGTCACCCGCTGCTGTTTAAGGCAGCTACCAGCTATTCGTGCAATTTGTAAGATAACGAGCGCTTTAAAAGGACAGATAAATAATAAGAGACGTTTAAGGCACGTCCCGTCGCACTTTAATTCCGTGGGAAATGAGACGAGAGACGGACGAGAGGTCACGCCGATTACACGAGACAGTGGATCGAGAGAGAGAGAGAGAGAGAGAGAGAGAGAGAGAGAGAGAGAGAGAGAGAGTTGCAAAATATATTAAATTCACCGTAAAAACGCCATTCTCCGTAATGACTAATAGCGAAATTGCATCGAACGCGGAATTACCGTCATTCATTGGCCGCGAAGACCCAATAATGATCTTAGCGTAGAACCAGGCGGCCGGCTCCAGGTCGGTGAGAGGGAGCGCTCTCCCTCAGCCGGGAGAATCCGATGGCGGGCGAGTGGTTTCACGAGTAAAAGACTTAACGACGAGCTATTTACGATGTTGCGGATCAACTCGCAGAGTCAAATCGCCGCGCTCGATCTCTCGGCGCGTAGTTTGCCAAGTAGTGACCCGTCGCGCGCAAGCGACGGCAAGCCGGCTTGCGCGCCGACAAATCATAGAAATCGCCCGTGAAACGGAGAAATTCGCGGGGATCCCGCGGAAAATCCGCATCCGCCTGCGGAATACCTTATGCACCCGCGGCATCCGCCTTAATATTCAGACGCGCCGCGGCTACGTAAGTATGCTTCAAGCGAAAATGTACATATGTACGAAACACTTGCCGCCGTTCGTCGCGATTCGTCGCGCGGATCCAGCCGAGCCCGCAGACGGAGCTCCCCTCCCCGGCTTCGTCGTAGCCTCACTTTGAGCACGTAAGCAGCAACAAATGGGCCAATCACAGTCGCTTATGCGAGGGCTACGGAAAGAATAATCGGTGCGCCTGGCTGATTTGTTTACCGCTTACGTTTTATAAGGTTAGGCCTGCGGACGCAAATTTGGACTTTGGATGCGGGAGCGGGTAATTGGTATCTCTCGACACGCGCTGAACGCCATGATTTTCCATTAGCGTGGAATCGATCGTTGCTTCGTGATGAACACAGATGGATCTAATCGGGTCTTGATCTCCTTACACTTTGCACGCTGGATGGAGTAATCGCTCCCTCTCTCTTTCTCTCTCTCTCTCTCTCTCTCTCTCTCTCTCTCTCTCTCTCTTTCTCTCTCTCTCTCTCTCTCTCTCGACATGCGTTAGGCGACTTGCGATTTTTCACGACTGTCATCAAATCTACGGTTGGTTCGTGATAAACGCATTTCGACGCAACCGGAAAAAGTTTTTCGATAATAGCTAGAATTAGTCATCGAGAAACGTGTTACGAATCCGAATGTACTATTTTTATGCGTATAATTTGGCCCAAGCTCTTCCGCAGCGATTTTAAGTCGCGCCATTTAACACGTTTAAATATAGCAAATATAATTGACAAATGACGTGAAGCGACAAGTGAAACGTGCGGAAAGAGCTCCGGCTAAAATAACACATTTAGAATTAAAGTGCGGCGAAACTCTTTAAACGCGCACGACGGAAATGAAGTCGAAAGTCGCAGACTTGTTCATGAGAATGACGCTCCGCGAAACACTTCCGACATTTTAATTGGAAAAAGTTTATCGTTGCTTAAAGATCGAATAGACCGATACGAACTATCGAGTTGAGTGTGCGTATACAGAGTGTATCCGAACTCCACCGACAAACTTACAGAAAAAGTTTCATGTATAAAGGAAGAAAGTAAAAAAAAACCCTTAGTAAATACGTGCCCTCGAACGTTGAGTTTTTCAGACACAGCTGCCGCAGTTCCGCAGGTTGAAAAGACACATCTTGTTCGTTAAATCGTGTTTTATAAATAAATAATTTGACACACCGTTATCAAAACTGACAATTTCAAAAGTGTAGGCATCCATTCCACGTCAAGGGGAAATGACACGTTTTTCTAAATTTCGAGCTCTCGACGAGCAATTTGCCAACGTTGCAATAAATAATTCTTCAGTTAATATCCAAAAATGGCTAGAACCAGCAGACATTGTCGTAAAAAACAGATAAAAAAACGTCTCGTTTCGGCATTCTTAATCCGCCAATCACGACGCATTTTCTCCCGCGATTGTCACTGCTTCCGAAAGCTACGTCTCACGAACCAAGCCCGCGCGGACATACGTTGAGACTTTTCTCTTCACTCCTCAGCATAGAATCCGTCCCTCGCAAGTCTACCGGCAGAGCTCACCCCGTATAATCGAGATCTTTCGGCTAGATGCTGTACGCCGCAATAATTTCTCAGTGGCAAAATTAATAGTCGCGCCTGATTGACAGTGTAACAAATGTGCCGCTCGCTCGCGACGCACACACACACACACGAGCGCATGCATTCGTCAAACACGTGTACGACAAATACGACGACACCGTAGTTGTGCCGCTGCGCTTGCGTGTGTTCAAGCGTTCTAGAGGAGGGAGAGAAGCGCCCTTCGGATCGATCCTTCGGCTTTATCTGCCCTGCTGGAGTACACAACGCGGTGCGGGTCCCTCATTTGTAGAGGCTAGCCGACGACTGTCAACGAGTGCGGCGATGATCAACGATCAGGCTCGCTCTGCTTCTTATTTTACGAGGCACGCATCGCGCGCAGCGGACGAGCGACGAGCGGCGTTCCGCCGCGACATAAATTTCCACGTGTCTGACCGGCGCCGGACGCGATTAAGTGCACGCGCATAATTGAATACAGCGGCGGAGCATCGCGCGTCCGGGAGATATCTTCGGCTGATAATAACGGGCCGGAAGTTTCCGAGACGCACGCCGGTCGTTACTGCACTTTTTTTGTCAGTCGTGTTCCCGAGCGTAGTTAATCCACCGCGCGGAGGGTCGAGCGGGCGCGCCAAGTTCTCCTCAACTTTTCCCAACAAGCTCTACGCCGCCCCCCCCCTCCCCCCCATCCGCCCCGCGATTCTTTGTTTCAAAATGCATTTTTAAAATCTCGCCTTCGAGGGGTCCAGGTAAATCATTAATAAAAATGTCTTTTCTTTTCTGACTCACCGATACACAGTAGACAGAGTCAGCCGCGTTCTGCTGCGGATCTGTAACAAAAAATATAGTTTCGTTAGTTAAACCGTTAGGTTAAAAGTTAGGTAAGGTTGAGTTCATTTCGCGGAAGCGCGCGCGCAGATACAAACGTTGACCCTTTGCCATCGTAATTCAACGGCTTTTATTCCATTCGCTCGGTTTTCGATCGCAAGAACAAGTGTACAAACAATCGATGAACCTCACCTTCAAGCCGACTCCGCTCGGCCCGAACCGGATCCTCCGGTGCGGCATCGACGTCCGTCGGAACTGCGTCCCGGTAATCGCAGCTATCGCGTGGCCGCAAACTCCAGCAGATCTGTAACAAAAAGCGAGTTTCCTCATTAGTATTACAGCGACAAATGCGCCCCGCATCAAGAGTACAAAGACTCGAGACTACAAATTAACTTCTTCAACTTAACCAAGTTAACTAATAAAAGTTTACCTTCAAAAACCATGAAACACTGCTATTGCTCAAGATGCTCCGGATCGTCACGTACACACACACACACACGCGCGCACACACACGCACGAATATTACACGTTACACGCGCGCGTGTACTGTAATCGAGCGTGAAAATTCGAGAATTATTACGCGCGGCGATCCGCCGATCCGTCCGCCGCCGCGGCGTAAACGATAATGGAGGCGGTCGCGACAATTGCGTACTTATGAACATGTTGTTTTCAAAGTCGCGCGACCTTGTCCCGCCGGGACGCGTCTCAGAGAGCCCGTAACGTTGTATACTATTTACCTTTTTAAACACAAAGGTAAAAAGAGGCGCCAAGTACACGCCAGCAATACGTGTTGTGTTATTTTTAGAAATTTCAAATAATTCTTTTTTCAAGTTATATATATAACATAAAATTTTACAAGTAAAACTTATAACTACAATAAAACTCTGCAACAGTGTTCTGCTTTACAAAAGAAATGATATAACGCCAACTGAGAAACCTAACATATATATATGATTATGATATAATTGATTCTTTATTCAAGATAAACGGCAATGTTTACGCTTTTAGTACTGTGCATCGTACCTGAGCGTGTGTCCCAATGATACACAGTCCGATACTTCAAAAATAGTGTCTTCATTATTTACTAGAACACTGAATTTTATGGTTATTATAATTTGTACTTGTTTTTACAAGTTTTACTTGTTATCATAATAAATTAGTTATTATAATAATGCAATAAAAAATATTTAATGCAAACAATCTTGGCTTCTCTCTCTCTCTCTCTCTCTCTCTCTCTCTCTCTCTCTCTCTCTCTCTCTCTCTCTCTCGCTCTCGCTCTCGCTCTCGCTCTCTTTCTCGCACATTTCTACTCCTGTATTCTAGCAATATTCTTCTCTCTCTTACTCTTTATCGCTTTCTCACTCGCACTCGCTACTTCTTCAGCACGTTCGTAACGTCTCTGGTGTTGGAAAAGTGAGATGCACAAATTTCTTACTTTCTTACTGAATCGAAATTTTTCGTGATTCGGACTTTATCTTAAAATATCTACACTTAGAGACAACGTACACAAAAAACACAAGGACACTTTTTTCCTATTTTTTAAGGCCGAATCGATTGGGACTGAAAAAATCTCGATCGGTTTAGTCATCGCTGAGATATAAATATCTCACCTCGTTTCAACTCGCAGTTTCGCGTGATATAGGCACGTGTGATTTCGTTGATAACAATATTCCAGCTGAGCGAGCGAGTGAGACAAGTGACGCGCGTGTGAACAAAGCTTTAGCTAAATCACGCGTTTATCAGGCGTATAAAAACGACATACTCGGATTGAAAGCACGCTCTTCGATGACGGCTACATATTTACTACACGTGCACGTTTGCATCGAGACGTGTTTGGCACAAATCAACTGTACATTTGACGACTGTCAAATGAAATTAGCACGCCTATCGAGAGAGCGAGAGCGAGAGAGAGAGAGAGAGAGAGAGAGAGAGAGAGAGAGAGAGAGAGAGAGAGAGAGAGAGAAGGAAGCCAATTAGTCGATCCCGTGTTCAAAGTATAAGAAGATCAAGACCGGGTTCAAGCTTGTTTATTACGAAACGACATTATTAATAACACGAGGCGGCGTGTTATATGCGCCGGCGAATGTATATTTTATCATTTCTAATCAAATTGGCGGCGAATATGGGAGACGTGACGGCCGATTTGCCGGTACAATCACCTGCGCCTTAGTATAACGTAGCTTGAGACCCCATTAGATCTCAAGTTGATCCTGCAATCTCCTAAGGCTGTACCAGTCTACGAGTGCAGCGTCTGTAATAGGCGCTCATGCAAAAGACGCTCCCATATTCTCGACTCCGGGCGCAAAGTCGGCGTCGCGTGTACTCACGTGCAAAATTGCGGGAGCCCTTTGGCAAAGTGCTTTGCTTTTGTTGATAATTTCCTCGGCCAAATACGCGGCTGGCCGATACAAAACGTGCGCCGCGAGCGATCGGAAGGATTCGTAATCGCGCCATCGTAAATACGTCGTCGTCGAGTCCGCGATGACGCGGCGCTGCTTCCCGGCAAAAATGGAAGGCGCTCTGTAAATTCGCTCACCTTTGTAAATTCGAATGCGGCGGCGATCGAATGAACAAGTGAACGCCCAGGATCGCATGTTCCTTGGAATTTAACCTTCTACGCGCGCGCGAGCGATCATTCGATTATAGCAGAGCGAATCAGCCGAGACAGGTAGAGATTGGCTACTCGTAGTTATCCGTCGAACAAAACGGTTGATAGAAAAATATACAAGTACTACAAAGTTAATTGTGAATTTTTTTTTCGACTTCCGCGTGTCTTTCTCCGAAATGTTGCAATAGTTATCAGTTGCAGTCGCGGGCGTATGGTCGGCGTACTATCGACGAAAAGCCCATACGCGAGATTGTTCGTCTCACCGCATGAGTTGCAGCCATTTTCAGTCTCGACCATATTTCCTTGTCGTTCTAACAAGAAAATAGTGGTACGCGGAAGAAATGCCGTTGAATTAATAGAACTGGCTAACTGGGCCAACTGGGAGTAAATCTTTTCGATTAGGTAGCAATATTATTGAAGTCATGCGCCGTTTTAGCTCGAGCATTAGTTTCAATGATATCGCTATTGAAATAATCAGGTTTACTCGAATTTCGGCGTTGTTGAGGGCAATTCTGACGAATAGCAATTATAGCATCGTATAGCAATATACGCAATATAGCAATATCGTTAACATTGTAATGACTCGCATTTGCCGCAAAACTCGGTCTCCTGATTATCGTTATTCCACCATACGGAAATAGAAGATTCTTTGATTCGACGTGACAATTGACGAGCCAAACGCATTTTTCTCGAAAGAAATGTGATTCCGTTTCCGCCGACCGAAACGTATATTTAGCTCGTCGATCGTCATGCTGGTTTGACAGAAAACCTCCTCCCCGAGTATACGCTTATAGCCATAAATGCTAAATACTTTTTCAAATAAATACTGAGGATTCTCTTCTCAGTATAATCATAGTTGCGCAAAAGAGAAATCTCCGAGCGTAGCTCGAAGTTAGCCACCACCGACGTGGAATATTAAGCCAAGTATCCCACCGCGCGATAGAGAGTAATCATTCTCTCGTATTACGAAGTGCACGCGGCAAGCCTGGGCTACACACATACACACACACACACACACACACACACGCACGCGCGCGAACGCAAGCGAGCACGCGTTATTATATCCGAAATAATTTCTCCATTTATCTCTCCGCGTAGAAAGCGCAGCGCGGCGGCCGCGTATTATCCGCTTTTCCCCGTTTCGAAGCATGTTTAGAGTTCGTTTTTCTTTATTTAGGCGGCCTGTGCCATCGTGACTCGTCGTGACAATAACAGCAACAAGAAAGTAATAACCGCATGGCGAAATGACAAATTCGCTGCAACTATTGCGAGGGTGGGAAGGGGTGACGGGGTGGCTACCTTGTACGCGTCATAAATCCGCGTTATGGCTATAACGCAGCACATATAACGCTTTTCAGCGGACGTACGCGCGCGCGACTCTGACTTACGCTATAGCGGAAAGTAATCCGTTACGGTTAATACGACGCGCCAATGTTTGTATAAACGCGCAACGACGTCGAGTTACTATTAGAGGCGAGGGACTGTCGATGGCGCCATCGATAACTATCGGCAGTCTACGTCATCGTTGGTAACGGTCGATAGTTTCCGATGCTTCCTTTTCTTCACGGTTCTATTTTTCAAATATTAGCTTGCGACGAGAAATATTTCAAGTCGTTTGGTTAACAATTTATAAATTTATTTATTTTGTTTGGATCCAAAAAAAGATAAATCTACTTTAAAAAAATATTTATTTACAAGTGTCTGAGACAGATAAATGGGAGTAGCCATTCAGCCGAACCGATTATTCACGCTAGATCACGTCCTGATCGCCTGCTACTTTCGTATCAGAGGAATGCATTTTTAATAAAGTTGGCCAAATCTTCTCAGAACGACGACCAAATTTAAAATCGATAGATATTGATGAGCTGATATTTTTAAATCAGAATACGTGACTAATTTCTTAATTGAGATACTTTTGGAGTACTTTGTGTTTTATATTCTATTATATATTATTATATTATATTATATATTATTATATTCTCTCGCCATTAAATAAAACCCAGTGAGTTATAACAAATTAATGGAGAAGAATAAATCAATGTGTCTATGTGTGTGTGTGTGTGTGTGCTGGTACAGTCACTTTTTATTAATTTTTCATTTAACTAATTTTTAATTCAACTGCACGAATAAAACCGGCAAAAGCGTGTATCCGATAAATTAAATAATCGAGCAACCTTAATTTCAATATTCGCCCAGCATTCCGGCCGCTTGTCAGCGTTACCCTACCGAAACGGCAAAGTCCCACAAGAGTAAAAACAAATCCCAATGCGATAATTTTGAAGCGTCTGACACGAGATGCTTTCACCACGTAGAAATTTCCTAGATACAGTATAGATGTTACTATTAGAATTTTTTAATCTGTTTCGAGACAAATATATTCACGTAACTTGAACTATTTTGTAATAAATATTACTATTGATTGAGAAAAAGTGCATAAACGTATAGTCGATTGCCGAAATATAGAAATTTCAGCTTCATTTTATTTTATATTAATGCAATATATGATTCTTTCAAGTTAGAATATATATCTATTTTTAATTTTTTATCTTGTCCGTTGACCACTTTAATCATTTCATGAGCGAAAATTACTTTTATCGCATAAAATGGTAAATCACCCGGCTGTAAAGCGCTTTGTAAAAATTCAAAAGAAATAAAGCCTCAATGTAAAATGGAGACCAGAAAAGTATCTATCGACAGGTGAAAACTTTGATTTTCGGGAACTTTGGAAAATCGGGCTAGATCCCAATTAGATCCCACGAAATTGTCTCTCTCTCTCTCTCTCTCTCTCTCTCTCTCTCTCTCTCTCTCTCTCTCTCTCGGTTTTCGACAGCTGCGAAATTCCCGACGCTTACGTCATTCGAATGATTTTTCAACGAACCGTGAGGGAGAAAGAGCGAGAGGGGAAGGGAGAGAGAGAGCGGCCAAACCACCGCGTGGATAACGTGCGTTTATTGTCCGCGGATCGTCTTCATGCGCGCGGGCGCGCGCGTACACGCTCGCTGTGTCCCCGGCAATTGTGCGGATCGAGCGGCTGTGTGGAGGTGCATGCGACGACAGGACGCGCGGATCGCGGATCGAATTTCGCGCGCGCGCGCACGAGCGAGCGAGCGAGCAAGCGAGCAAACGCGGTGGCGGTATTCCATCGCGCGCGCGGCACCGAGCCGCATCGATATCCTTGTGTAATGGAACCATTCTGAATCAATCGCAAGGAAATTGCCTCTCGAAAATACACCGGGCAAAAGCGTAGTCCTACTCGCGGCGTCGGTTGAGCGCGCTAACGAACTTAAAGGTGCACGCGACACAGCGGCCCGCAGCCGCAGGATCGCGCGACCGAGTGAAAAGGCCTGTCGGCGCGACGATAACGATAACGGGCCACGTGAGACTCCTTTCTGTCTCCGCTCTTTCTCTTTCCCTTCCGGCTCTTTACCGATAAATACACGCCGCGCGAAAAAGCGCACGGTCGGCCGACCGGCCGGTTGCTGTAAATTGCACGGCCACGTCAAAAGTAAACACGAGTCATATCCTGGCGCGTGAATTTTTTAGACGGTGCTTTGCGCAAACAAGGAGAGGGAGAGGGGGAGAGAGAGAGAGAGAGAGAGAGAGAGAGACAGCACGGGCATTATTCCGCAAATTGGCGCGACCCCGTGCGCGAACGCGAGCGGTACGCCGCGAAAAATCCCGCGGCGAGGGGATATTTACGTTAACGCGACGTATTTCCGCGACTCGCCAGCGGGCACCGCTCGCCGTTGCGAGGGAGAAGTCGAGAGGCGCGAGCAGCCAGAAATATATGTATGTATATACGTATATATATATATATATAAATATATTCGTAACGGACTTGAGCAGCGCCGGCAGCTCCGCGTTCCCGCACGCGGGCACGCGCCCGTCCTCAAACTTACATTACCGTGCTCAGACGCGGAACGTTTCGCAACAGTTCCTCAGCCCAGAGAGACAGAGGCATGTACTCGATGAGAGGAGGCGCACATAGGCGCGCGGTATATGCATGTACTGCGAGCGAGCGCATTGCGGAAACGCGTGCGCGTGCAGCAAGCCGCGCGAGGCACGCGCGCGCGGTAATAAACCGGCGACGCGGCGGCGGCGGCGGCGGGATAATGCGCGGCTGCGAAGGCGGAAGGGCGGCGGCGGCGGCGGTGGCGGTATTAGCAGCGCAATACGTCGGAGTGTCGCGTCGACTTTGAACGACTCGTCAAGGCCCGAAGCTCCTGAAAGCGCCATGTCGCCAGGCTTTCCGCCGAGTCGCGAAAGTAAAATAGACCTCCGCCTAACTGACGCCTCCTTCGCTTCTCTCTTTCCGCCTGTTTTACTCCTCCTATATCGGCCGATCTCATCGCGAATCTCATCTCCCGATATACGCGTGTTGACACGCGCGATATATGTATCTCTTGCCGCAAGTGTCTCTTAAAGTCCCCCGTTTCCGGATCGCGCGCGCTGTCACGGCTGTCTGAATATCTCGAGTCGCCGCTCGGATATACCGCGCGCGCGAGACCCACAAGTCGACAAATCGGCAAGAAGCGCGCCGTATATCGGACGGGTCGAGAGGCACTTTATCTTAATTCACCGCTGTCGTTCCATCCCGCTCGGATTACGGACGGAATTACGCGCGCGTGTGTAAGCCTGCACTCGGCGGTGCACTTCGGAAACGCACAACGGGCGAAACAACGCGGCGAACGCACGGCGTGCAGCTAATGTATTCGCACGCACACACGTCGACACAAACGTACGCGAGCTTCAAACTTACGACCCGGTCGCGACGCTTCGTTAAATTCTATCGCCGCCTTCCCTCCCGCCCGGTAGGCGAATTCTCGCCGGTGCGGGCAACGCGGTTGTCACCGAGCCATTAATGATATTGTCAGACGTCGCGCGCATTCTTATTGTCGCCGTTAATGCGGAACGGCGATATCACGGGAATTACGTCGTCGCGGGGATCAAACTCGCCGTTTGATCGGCCGACTCAACTGAGCGATCGTCACGAGGAAGAGCCGGGCGACTCTGTCATTTCCCCTTATCGCGCACGGGAGAACTGCGCGACGCTTCTCGCCGATTCGCTTTATCGCCGACTTTTGATATTAATTACCGCGTCAAGTCATACCGAATAAAACTCGGTCGAATCTCTCTCGCTGCCTTTCTCTTTCTCTCCTGTCGGTTACGCTCGTTCGAAAGACCATCGATCAAATGCATAAGTGGCCCCGTTTCGAGGTTCGCGCTTGAGAACGGATTCGACGATCAATCATGTTAAGGAGTAAAAGTATCGTCTAGACCGGGAGCAAATGCGCGAGTCAAAATATGGCGTCCGATATAGCGTCTGACCTTTAGTTATCGGGGATCGGATAAGTCGGCTGAATATTCCAGGAAAACCTTTTAGCGACGCAATATACCTGGAGACCGTCGATTAAAATATAATGCGAGAGCGCGAAAGGAGATCGACACGTGAGAGATGTCAAATGTCGCGTTTGAATTTTACATCGATCGTCGCATACGTATGGCGTCGCGCGCGCGCGAGAGAGAGAGAGCGAGATTTACTACTAACTATCAGTCATGCGGCTATAAGGAGCCTCAAAGAGACAACGGACTAACAAATTGAATCGTGAAATTTGTACAATGAAGAATCGTGCTCCTCGTAAGCTCATCAATTTTTTATAGCGACTCAAGTAGACAAATGTGTATGGTCGTACATGAGGGTTGAAAAGGAGGACGAGGGTTGTCCGTTATTTTTTATGCGAGTTTCGAAATGCATCCGTCTTGCTTACACAATGGGAGAATTTTGGTGCTTTCCGAATATAGCGAGCAAACTTCCCATCCATAATTGGCATGTAAACTTGGCAGTAACGTTGTCAGTCGATTCGTAGGGGTTTCACCCTTTGTGGTTCGTTATTTATACTTGCGCTCAACATGGAAAGTTGGAGGAAAAGCACGCGAAAGAAATGATCAAAATTCACACGACACGATATGCCGTGTAAAATGCAACATGAGAATCTCAGTGTAATTTTTAACAAATTTGTCGCTACATCGGTATAACGATAAATTTACATTATTTAATGATGCAAATTTAATGACTAATTCAATACAACATATTTGCTTTGTAAATGTAGCGGATTGCATAATAATTTCTTGGATTTTTCAGGTAAAATGAAACGACTGCGGTTTCATGTCGTTATAATTTTATGAAACACGATTACGCGCGCGTGCGCGCGTCATTTCGATCTACGGATCTTTTGTTATCCTTGGCTTTGTTATCCTTTTGCCATCCTTGTTACATGCAAAATTATAACGACATCAGACTGTTAGCGAAAAATTCGAAATTGCCCGCATAATTTGCCCGCAAATTTCTCCGTACTTTACCAAATATAGCATAGATTGCAATTAAAACTTCCAAATCTGCCCCAAAATTGATTGTTTGGTTACGACACTAATTGGGAATCCCATTCACGTTCCAAACGTGAGTTATTTTTCTACAATTGGCATAGAAGTACTATGGAAACTCGCGCTTTATTTCCAGTCGGTCGTTACAATTTTATAGTATCACACGATTTTGACAGTTATCCGCGGAAGTTGCATTTTGGCGGATCGCGGTATATAATGCAATATTTACGATCACGAACGCGCGCCTAGTGGGATAAAAATTCAGACAAAATTTCTAACGTAAAATGAAAAGCAGAAAAAAATATTGAGAAAGCTCTTTGGGTTTCCCAAAATCGCATGAAACATTATTCTCTAAACGAAATCCGCCTTCGGAAAATCCCACTGTGAATCCCAATTACGTCCCAAGAAATTTTCCGTACGAATGCTCGTTACACAATTCAGCAATTAAAAAGATTTTAACGTAAAGCACAAACTAGAACAAATATTGGAAGAACCTCGGATTTCCCACTCGGAGAGTCGCGTATTTGAAACATTACTTTTCTAACTGGAGTCCGCTTAGATTTCAAAAAATCGATAGATTCTTATTAAATCTCAAGAAATTTCCCATGCAGGCGGTTGTTTACGCGCGCCAACGATTATTGTCGAGTTTCCATTATCGACAGTCTCTCAGGTTGTAACGCGAAGATCTCCCCGGCTAATCTTTCACGAGCACCTGCGGGAACTCGTCGCCCATTGCCGCGTGCGTTCATCTCGTAAGGACATCTCGTAAGGATAACGCGACTCGGCGGCCATTAGACGTTAGCCGTTAGACGCGACACTCGCGTCCCCGATGACGACGGCGACGCTGCGAATCGCGAACGATAGACGACGACTGATCAATTAGCCGGGCGAGTAATCCCCGGTTCACAGGGGGTGACCGTCGAAAACAAAGGAGAAGGAGGGGGAGGAACGACCTCCGATACGGGACGAGAGCAGCGAAGCGCCGTCGCGCATTCGTATAAGCACGCGGGGATGTAAGCGCATCCGTTTTCCTCCGCGGATGGAAACGGATGGCCGGTATTGACTCTCGTTTCAATATTCAGCTTCTTGAATAAAACAACAGCGACTGACCGGTGGCCGCGCGCGCGATCCCCGACATCAGGAGCCACCGTGTATATTCCCGAGGATCTCACCGGCCGCATCAGCATTCGTTCGCGTCCGCGGAAAAGATAGCCCACTTGCATGCCCATACCTTGATAAACAGCAGATGCAACGGCGCGAGGCTCGCTGGGAACGGTGCGAGACGGCGCGATTAACGCGATAACCCGACGCGCGCGAGTGATCGATAACGTCGCTCTTAATCCCGAGCTGCGTCTCGTCGTCTGTGACACTCGAATCGCGCTCTAATCGATTCATCGCTCCTTCCACCCGTCGCGGACTCTTAGGGCAACCGTTAAGAATACTCCGAGCGTGAAAAAACGCTCTGGGTATCTGCTCGTCTTACGGAGTGACGTGCGAGCGAGAGAGAGAGAGAGAGAGAGAGAGAGAGAGAGAGAGAGAGAGAGAGAGAGAGAGAAAGAAAGAGATCCTCTCTTTCTTTCTTTCTCGGGTGAAAATCGCTCGCGGGATGGCATCGCGAGATCCACGCGAATTTCCGATCGCCGCTGAAACGGTGCACTTTCCCGAATTCATCGAGCCAAATAGAAATCCGGCGCAGAAGGGGGAAACGTTCGTCATCCGCGGGCCGCGCGGTGGAGTCGCGCGCGCTGACTCGATGGTTTGTCTCTCCTGAAAGTGACTGAAGTGACTGAAGCCGCTCGCACACGGACGGCCGCGTGTGTGTATGCGCCGTGTACACGTCGCGTACATATCGATGCGTTATATGCATCTCCGGAGGAGCGCGCACATGTGTGTGTGTGTGTGTGTGTGTGTACGGGGGGAGAAGTGTATATATGTGCGGGCGCTTGCAGAGAGAGAGAGAGAGAGAGCGCGTGTGCGCTACTGTGCGATACTGTGGCCGACCAAAGCCCCGACTCATATAGGAGTGTTTAGACTTTAGGATGCGCATGGGAACGTGCGAATCCGGGTGGCGCGGTAACCCGTATTAGGGTCACGTGCAGATTTGCCGAGGTGAGACCCTATCTTATGCGTCCCACGTACACTCATCTCCGAATCAGAAACCCGTCATAAACGATGCAAGGGATATATCCTCTCCTCGAGCTTCTCCTCCTCTCCTCGCTGCGTCGAAATTTCAGCCCCGTGAAAGCTCGCCCGCCGCGCGCGCGCGCGCGCGATATACGCGGCCGGGCCGGGCGGACGCGGGCCCGTCTGCCGCTACGTTTCCGGCTGACTGGCAGAAGGCGGCTCAGTAATAATTGAAAGGGCGGCCCCGACGCCGCTCGTTTATGTATACTTTAAGGGCACCAAGATTAATCGGATGCGCGGAACCCGCGAAAGCGGCGAGAGCCGCTACGCCCTCGAGCCCGCGCGAGGCTGCTCTACTAAATCTGTGAAGTCTCCGGAGGGACCGGCGTGACTTAAGGCTGGACTCGCGACCGCTCTCCGCGAGAATCGCCCGCAAACGTGGACTGCCAATTTCTGCCTCCCGAAGGCTCCCGGCGAGCCTTGATTTTGATTGAAGACAGCGCCGCTTCATACATCCGGGGCTATTCAGGATAATTGGACGTTTGAAGTCGAAGTCCGGTATCTTGAGCCTCCGAGCTCTCTTCGGAGATTCGAAATATCGGGGATCTTGATAGAACTAATTCTCAAGAGTGCCGCGAGACACCCTGTGCGATTAGATTGTTGGGATATTCACGCTTCGGAATTTTCTCGCTCGAGCCTACTGCCTCGAAACTTGACAAGTTCCGAGTCTCGAAGACTTGCGGAAAATTCGCGCAATTAGTATCGTTCGAATGTTTCGGTACACACGCTTCGAAATTTTGTTACTCGTATATAGCGCCTTGAGGCTTCGGAAGTTCGAAGCTCCAAAGTACCGAAGCTTCAGACAATTTGAGGTTTCCGAAAGGCCCAAAGCTCCGAGTCTTCGAGTTCTATTCGAAGATTTGAAGCCTCGTGGGATGTACTTAATTTTCAGGAATGCAACAAGGTGCTGGGCAGTTGATGATGCATCGCTCGAATATTCACCCCGCAAAATGTTATCACTCGAATGCCTCGGTGCTTCGAGGAGGACCAAGGCTTCGAATACAATTTACAGGCATAAAATCTTGAAGGACTCACGGCGCGTGTCGACGACGAGGAAACATCAAGCGCGCAATTGCGCGTTTAAAAATCAATGGCGACGAATTTGCGGACAGTACGAGCGAGGCTTTCTCGACGGTCTTTCCGCGGTTTGTTTCGTTCGCGCGTTTGTGAATTCGAGGCGAGTAGAGCGGCCTGCGTGATCGATCAACGTAGACAGTATATCAAACGTGCATCCATCCATCCATCCAGCCTGATACTACTATAACACAGAGTCTCGAAGGGGGACAAGAATATCCTATTTCCGGGTATTTTATCGACGGCTGTTCTCTATGCTTTGCGAATCACTGCAGATCGTGTTTTGAACCGTATCATTCGTTTGTCGAATACATCCCCGTGCCGTGCACGCACAAACGCATCCCGCTCTCGCCGCATCCTTCCGAAATTTGCATTTTTATCGCGCACACGCGCGCGCGTATACGCGTAGCATTTGGCAAAGGGACCGCCCCCGTTGTTTTTCTCGCACACGACGAAATCGTTTGTGGACTTGGCGGTATTTCTGGCGGGATCTACACTGCAGCCGCGATATGTACGCTCCGCGCCGGGATATATATCGTGTAAGAATAACACGCGATCGGACGCGAAATATGCGAAAACGTTCCGGCCGTTGTATACATTATTTGAAAAAAAGGGGAAACGAATATTCGAGGAGCAGCGTTACAATCTCTCTCTCTCTCTCTCTCTCTCTCTCTCTCTCTCTCTCTCTCTCTCTCTCTCTCTCTCTCCCCCTCCCCCCTCGCTTCCTCTCTGTCCACCTGCCGATTCGCCGGCTGTTTCTCTCGGATGTTATTCGTGTGTTTGCAGCAAAGCTCGCGGCGCTCGTTCGCCCCGATATCGCGGGGCATATTAATCTTGGACCACATCTTACTAAACGTTATCACACACTGATCCGAATAAATTTATGACTCACCGAACGGTCGACGCAGAATTCAGGAGCACGACGCGACCCCGGACGCCATCGACACGATCTGGCGATTCCTCTTCTTCATCGGCACACAGCAACTGGGACAAGAAAAAGAAACGCCGGTTACTTCCGACTAAAGAAATTCTTTCAATCCTCTGTCAGTCCTCCTCGCACGTGACATAACATAATGTGGCTGACATTTTGGACTTACAGCTCATCATGATTTATGATACAACTTATCCTGATTGAATAATCGCTGGAGTACGCGCGGAGCAGCGACGACAGAGACGACAAGTACACGTTCCTTACGAGGAAGCGAGACGAAAAATTATAATTTTAATATAAATGATGATCTCCCCTTGGCGCCCCTGCGTCCCCTAGCCCCCCAGCCCACCAGCCGCGCGCGGTCTTTCTCCGCCATCAAATTTTCGTCGCGACAAAGTTAACTCTCCAAGTTCGCGGAGTAGCAATGTGAGAAAAGTTCTCTGTCAGAGTGTGTCTATCGCGCTGAACTTTCCGTAAAGATCCCGCCAAAGGGGCCTCGAATAAGCCGGCCGAGGTTAAGTATGAAAAAAAAAACGAGGGCGCGTGTCGGCCTGACGAGTCGCATTAACGCGCGGTGGTGGACCTGCCATATGCAGAAAGAGGTAATCCAAGCAAGTCGCCGATCGGCGCCTCACGCGCACGCACCGAGCGGCGTAAAGCCGGTATTATCCGCGGTGGGGATGAAAATGCGCGCATTAGAGCCGCCAACGTGCCACAATTTCGCGGGGGCGAATCACCCTCCACGGTCAATAGTTTTAACACGCGAAAAATGTTAGGCCGCTTAAAACTGCCGCGCGTATCGCGCGCTCGTATGCGACACGCACACATACGCATACGACGTGCGCGCGCGCGTATCCTCGCGGCTCATCCGCGGCAATAATCCTCGCACGCGTGCGTACGCGCGCACGCACACACGCGCGACGATGGATATTTACTTGGGATCGAGTGGACGTACGCGCGCGCGCAGGATGCGAGCGGCTATTTAATATCTGCTAAAATTATAACGTTCAACATCGACGCGAAGCCGAGTGCCCGTGTAATCGAATCCCCTGTGTATATAAATATATAATCGCACCGGGGCGAACGCGCGCGCACACACATACGTTTACGCAACAAGCGCGCGCGTGTGTTCGCAATTCATGCGTCCAGCCGATATTTCCGTATCGACGGCAATTTACTGACGTACACGTGTCTGAAATTCGGTGATTGCACGTCGAACTGAATTTTCATCCCCCAAGCCCAAGGTTTAACCGCCGGCCATCCGCCCGTCCGGGCTGGTCGGCTCCGGTCCCGCCGGTCCTCGCTCCGCTCCGGCTCGCTCCCTTCTGCCCCCCCCCCCGATATGCAATAATGAAGTGGGTATGTAATTATGCAATGTAATACCCCAGGATTGTGCCTAATTCGCGCTCGCGGCACCGCGGCCCGTATTATTCGCCATCGACGACGAAATAATTTCAACAAATCCGGACACGCTCCGGCGATCCGCGAATTTCCGCGCGGGCCGAAGGGGCAGGGGAGGCGCGCGCGACCGTCAGGGCTTCGAGAGGGCTAAATCGTTTCCGGTGGCGTGCTTCGGCGAGGCTGCGTCACTTTTTTTCTTTTTTTCCTTTACGGCTAACCGCGCGAGAAGAAGAGAACCGTGCGTTTTATATCGCGTTGACGAACGCATTGATGAAACGGAGAGAGAAGGCGGGAGCGGGAGTCGGAGCGGGAGGCAGGGGGAAGAGGAATACGAGGGAAAACGAACGGTAAGTTTACATCTGACGGTGGCTTTAAAGTTGCCTGATATGAAACCACTTCGATAGGTGAAACGCTCATGGGATCGCCGTCCGCCAGACATGGTCGACCCGAGGGTCATCCCAAGCGACTTCACTTTCCATCTGGATACCGGCAGCCATGTTGGAAATACCGAACACCGTCCAGACATTCTTCATCGTGTGGAAAATCAAGCTCGCCCTCCCGCTACCGAGAAGCGCGCACTTCCGGGCTTTTCAATGAGGTCATAGCGGAGTTTTAGATAGCCCCGTTTCGGCTTTACGTCATGTTCTAATCGCGTCTCCGTCGTGACGGGAGATCGCTCGTCCGGCCGATCGATCCGGCCGGACCGATCTCCCTCGCGCCCCCCCCCCTCTCCCGGTGGAATACGTCGCGCTCACGACCTCTCTCTCTCTCTCTCTCTCTTCTTCGTTATGATCGCGCAGGTCGTGTCGCTTTACGCGATGCCGAGCCGAGACCAAAGGACGATTCCGAACCGACGCACTCGAAGAGCGAAATTCATCTCGCGAGTTGCCCGGCTCGGCGGGCCGCGCTTTTCCATTTTTCCGACGCGAACATATCAAGCAGCGCTTGAAGAGCCGTCGCTAAATGCAGCGAGGCTGCACCGGGACCGTCGATCGATACAATCCGCGGCCGGCGAGCGAGCGAACGACGCACTGCCAGACTTGGCGAGGAGAGGGGGCGAGGATAATGACACTGCAACGAAGGCGTGCGAGGAAATCCAGAGAGTTAATTAGGAAGTACCACCGTATCAGTCGGCGCGGTCGGGCCCGCTCCTTCAGAGCTGGAGGCACGAGGAGGAGCCGGAGCGCTACGGGAGGAAGAGAAGGAGCAGCAGGAGCAGGAGCAGGAGGAGGAGGAGGAGGAGGAGGAGACCTGATGCAAGATGCACGAGTCGAGGTCGGGCCGAAGGGGTTGAGGTCTTATGTACGAGGACCTTAATGTACATACTCGCGCATCTTAAAGACGAAAGTTAGTTACCCGCGCTGAGACTTTCGGCGTTTGCAGACGCGCGCTACGCGTCGTGTGTGATCTGCGCGGCGCTCGCGTTTTACGCCGAGATAATTCGCTGGGTACATCTTTTCGCAGGAGATATCCTCCTCCTCATGCACGGCGATATCTTCGCGAGTTACTCGCCTTGCGCGATTATGAATTTCACTGAGACGCTTATAAATTCGGCTACACGCTCGTTGCCGCGAGCGTGTGCCGTGCGCGCTACTTTCGGCAAAGTGCGTCGTAAGTTCTCGCGATCAGCCGGAGGCCGAGACGGCCGACCGGGCCACGGAGAAGCTGGTCTTCGAAGGTGCGCGGCGGGGACGTTGCTCGCTCTTGCCGCGCGTTATCACTGTCTCGATCCTCGACGGCGATTTGTCGGGGAATGCTCTCGGCGGAATGGCTGACTTGTAATTTCAGGACACTGTTTTATGCCCCGAGTCCTCGCCCCGAGCAACGCACGACGCTACCTCGCGCCTCGCGTCCTGGACGTGTGCACGAGGTGTTAATGTTTGCAAGAAATGAACGTCTACATGCGGAAACAGGAAGGGTAATAATTCCGGGTGAACACTTCACAAGTATTTACGGCGTAATAAATGAAATTTATCGCAATTTTTCGAGAGGCGAGAGCTAAAGTTGGGTCAAGTCGGGTTCATTAATAACGAGGGGGAGGGGGGGAGGGGGTCAGGCATTAAAACGCAAATATTAATTAACATCATTTGTACACGACGCTACGGGCCTTTGTTACTCGCGTTAGAATAAAACATTTCGCAACATTCTCTTCTGTTATGTACGGCGCTTTGTCATCGATCACGCAAACAGAACGCACCTCTTTACCTCGAGAGACACTCCGAGAGGGTCCGAGACAATGCGATCGTGCGTCGCTCAAACAGACAAAGATACGAAACATGTTTCGAACCTTTTTACAGAGTTCTGTTAAAGAAAAAAAAAAAAAAAAAAAAAAAAACACTATCCTCCGCACTTCCGATTGATTTCCATACCGGGAGACAGCCGCGGTTGCTCTCGCGCGTCTGCGAGTGTGACGTCATTATTGCTCGTGCGCTACTTAGAAACGGTTTAGCGTATCGTCCTTGTTAGACGGCAGCCGTTTTGTAAGATGAAGAACACGCTCGCATCTTCCCTCTTCGCTTGCCGATCCTTTATATACTCGACGCTGCACGACGTTACCTGGACGCGAACTTGCCGCTGAATGCGCGAGCAGCGTCTAACGAGTGAGCGCGCCGTACTTTTATTTCCGCGTTGCCGGAGCTACGCGCGCGTCGTATATCAATTTCTAGCGAAAGCACTCGAAACAGATTTTCACTTAATGGCGCAGACCGGCGCTCTCTCGCAGCGGCCCGTTAACGTGCTGAACGACACGGTGCGCGACTATTATGCCGAGAAGTACGCGCGCAGTTACAAAACTCTCTTTTAACTGTCGCGCAGCGAAGTGTCGTAACGCGCGCCCCGAAGCACCGTGTTTACGTCTTCCAAATGAGAGGAAATATACGCGCGACGCGCTGCGAAGACCGGACGCGGAATCGGAGAGCTGCCCGCCATCCCTGGCCACCTTTGAATAATTCTGTTATTAACTTATTATTCGGGCCACGTCGCGTCGCAGTAACTGAAGAACGCGACGCGACGCCAAGCGCAAGACTTTGCGGGGAGGAGAAAGGGCGGGGAGGAGGGGGAGAGGGAGAGCGAGAGACGTGGGCGAAGGTGTGATGTTTGTTTCTCCTGCCGCTTGTTAACAGATTTACGTAAGACTGCTACGAACGTTTCGGATTTTTCACACGAATTTCCTTATGCCTGGCGAAGTCGCGGGAGAGAACAACAGCCGCTTTACGATGAAGTAAACGAATTTTCCGCCGAATATAACACCGCGAATGATTCCCCGGGACGTCGGGACGTCGAGGGGCCGAATGGGAGGTTGCAAAATACAACTCGCGCCGCTGTTTCCTCGCGACACGGTAACTCGTTTAACGGTCACGTATCCGGATCTATTCGGCAGCTTGTGTGCGCGCGTGTGTTTGACGAATCGCACGCGGGGATTCAATATTATGATTTAACAACCGGCAAGAAATGTCGGTCGCGCGCATCCGAGTGTCCCTTTGGCGGAAAATCGCGTCGCTGCGCTCAGCTGGCAAACTCCGCAGTTTTAATTTCACTTCGCCGGAGACAGAGGCGGCGAGTGCGGAGGGGCAGGGGGAGGGACGAGGCGGAGGGAATGGCATCGATGGAAAAAAAAAGAAATGAACAGTCGCCCGTTTACCGACCCGCATATACGTACCGCCGACGATGGGTATACACGAATCTATTATTCATGCATGAATTTGAAACGCACGTTACATCAAATTGGTACCCTAAAGGGCTAACGTAGCGTACTGAATATTACAGGCCGTTTTTAACATGAAAATCAATTCCGCGTATCAGATTCATACATAATAGATGTAAAGGAGTTGCGCTTCACGGCGAAAAAAAATTCCTATTCCGCCCCGGCAAGTTTATGCTGGAAAACCGGGCGCGGTAGCGCGCGATCCCTTCGACGAAAGGATCAAAAGGGCCACCCCACCCCCGCACTCCGATAGCTATCGGACGCGTATTAGCGTGTCATTATATTACGTACAAAAGCGGGGTAAACACAACTATTACCTCGCAGTAATATCGTTTTATTGCGCCGTATAATGGATGCCCGAAATGCGTTCCCCACTGTGGCGGCTAAGTTTCTGCAAGTCTGCGTCATTTTACGAGAAAGAGAGAGAGAGAGAGAGAGAAGAAAAAGAGAGTGGAGATGAGATAGAGAGATAGATAAGTGCATTTATTATTACTCTAGGACCTTGCCTTTTAAGAGCGCAAGATTTACGTAAAAATATTTTAAAGCGCAGAAAGTAAGGATAAACGCAAAACTAAAGCTGAGAAAGTAAAAAAAAAAGGAAAAATTTCAAACGTGCTTTTTGGTTAGCAGATATCACGTCTCGCTTCGTGGATATAGTTACATGGTAAATATTAAACTTGATTTAGCCACTGCGCAATTTTTTAGTCGCACGTACCTGTAGTTGAGGGCGATTTGAAATAAAAAATTGAGAGAGAGAGAGAGAGAGGGAGAGAGAGAGAGAGAGAGAGAGAGAGAGAGAGAGAGGGGGAGAGAGAGAGAGAGAGAGAAAGAGAGAAATAAAGAAAGACAAAGAAAGAGCGAACAGCTTGATTCGTACGGCACCGGGAACGTCGCGTTATCGCGCGATCTTAACGTAACGGGGATCTCTTCCGTGTAAAAGCCAGCGTTCGGGTGTTTCGCTTTCTGCGCATTCGACGCTACCTGGAAAAGAGGGAGGCAGAGACTCACGGGCTCCGCTGTAATAGCGGAAAATTTTACCGCGCTCGAAATTACCCCGGTAAACGACACCGACAATCGTCGCAAAACGCCCGGTGCGTTTCCGCGCAATCCCGCCGCGAGTTACGGCGAAAAATCGAAATTTATCGCGGCAACGGAGCGCGCCGTGGAACGCCGCTGCTTACGCTATCGCGATACACATAAAGCGCGGAGACGTAATCTCGATTGTGTCCTTCCGCTTTTATATTCCGGCCACTCTCCGACAAATGAGCTTTTACGCGGGGCATTGTGCAACGTACACACAGTGCAACACTGCGGCGACAAACACAAAGCCGGACTACTCTTCGCCCTTGTGCCCTTTCCTTTTTCCTGTCGCTGCCCTTCAAAAGCATTATATCGCGCAGCGCGATATCGTCAACATAAATTATTACTTAATCGCAATTAGCCCATCCGGGCCGCCTCAGCTGAAGCGTCGACCTCCCGCGAACGCGTCGTTTATAATTTCACGAAGTGCAGTGAGAAGTTGGCAAAAGAAAAAAAGGGAGAGAGAGAGAAAGAGAGAGAGAGAGAGAGAGAGAGAGAGAGAGAGAGAGAGAGAGAAAAGAAAGCAGAGAAAGGAAAAGAAGAAGAGGATCGCGGAAACGTAGAGCGAAAATTCTTGCGCGCTGCGTTCGCACAATAATCAGATTTCGAGGATTTAAACGATTTTGACGCGGCCTGGTATGGGAGAAAGTTTCAATCCGCCGCTCTCTCCGCAATTAAGCGTAGACGTCCGCTGTCAGATACACTCACGTCGCTCGCGGTATTCTAAAACTCCGGGATTCGTAAATCAACATGCGCGGTATTCGCGAAGAGTCGAGCGTCGTCGTTGTCGTCGTCGTCGTACGCGAAAGTCTTTCACTCTCTCTCTCTCTCTCTCTCTCTCTCTCTCTCTCTCTCTCTCTCTCTCCCCCTCGGACTCCATCACATCCAGGAGATTTCAATTTGAAAGAATATCGATCGCACGTTTGGGGGAAGAGAAATAACGTAATCAGATGACGAGCCTAATGGAGAGACGAGATACTCCTGTCAGCCGGCCGGGCGACCGTATTGATGACACAGAATCGCGGCGGACTGAGAACTCATTATCGTTCGCGGTTAACAATTATCGAATATCGGAAATCTCGTATTTACACCTACATATAAACGCGCAGCGCGCGAGGAGTGCACTCGCGCGCGAGAAAGAAGGAGAGAATGACAGAGGGAGAAAGATAAAGCGAGAGAGAGAGAGAGAGAGAGAGAGAGAGAGAGAGGGAGAGAGAGAGAGAGAGAGAGAGAGAGAAAGAAGAGAGCGAGAGAGCGAAATAGTTAATCACGCATGACAACCGGACCAAAAGGAAATAGCTAGAAGCACCGACAAGGTATTTACAACTAAACTCGCGACTACGATGTAATTGAAATGTCAATTTCGTAACTGCATACTTTTGCGAGCCGCGGCAGCGGCGACAGCCACAGCGCTACAGATTGGATGGGCGGGAATGTCGAATGCAGAGCGCGCGCGGCTCGCGCGTCGTAATTCGTCGCATCTTATCTCTCTGCAATAATCGAATCAAACGGCAAAAAATATTTCAACGTCCCAACGTTTATCAAGAGCTTACGCTAGCGTGAAGCATCTGTCGCGAGTCGGAATATTGGAAAAGTGGATAAAGGAAGAATGGTGGACGGCGCAGGGCAAAGAGGCGAAGCGCGACGACGGGAAATGAGAAGAATATTCAATAAACTGCAAATTAACAGGCACGCGCGATTAAACGCGCTGAAAGTCGGCCGTTACGGCGTGCTCGTAACGAGACGGAATCGCGACGCAATCTTGCGATCTTCGCACCCTCCCGGCAAATTCTTCATATATGTGACGGATCTGTAGGTGAGGTACGTTAAGCACTCGCTCCAGGGAGCAACGGAGGAATGAAAGAAAAGCGGAGCAGAAGGAGGAAGAAGAAGAAGAAGAAGAAGAAGAAGAAGAAGAGGCAGAAGAAGACGAACGAAGGGGGAGCGACCTATTGTTAGTTTCCGCGGGCGAAACGAGGCGGATCATCTTTCAGGCCAGTTAAAGTTTTTATCGCGGCCGACACGCCGACCATACGTCACACAGCCCGGTGGTTTTCCCCCGGCAGGTCCCCGAACTCTTTCTCTTTCTCTCTCTCTCTCTCTCTCTCTCTCTCTCTCTCTCTCTCCCCCTCCCTCTCTTTCTTTCTCTCTCGCGCGCGCAGTGAGTATTTATAGAGAAAAATTACGCCCTCGAGATCGCGTAATGAGCTCTCGCAGCAAATACGTGCAACTGCCTGTCGGCGTTCCGCGCGGTTAATAATAACGGGATCCCCCTTTGCCTTTTAAACGGATACGTTTCACGTATTTACCCGCCCACGGTAACGAGCGCGCGCACCCCGGGCTCCGGCGTGGAGGAGCGCAAACGATTAATATCGACTTCATTATTAGCAGGATCGTCCTAACAAAGAGTTATTTTCCGCCGCTGCGACGCAGCCCGGGCTGAAACTCTCACCCCCCTCGGACTCTCTTAGCGCACCGCCCCCTTCGCCATCCCTGCGCCTCCCTCCCTCCCTCGCCAGCCGAAGTCGCCTGTGCTCGCTCGCTCGCTCGCTTGATCTCTCCTTCTCATCGCTCATTTCCTTCCCGGTGTATCTTGTATTGATATTTGCCTTCTTTTATTGCGCCCTCTTTGATAGCGCCGCGCGCAACGTGATTACCGTCGCGAAAGTAAAGCGCCGGTATTACGCTCGTTAGTTCTATATGGAAATTAGTCTGCGAGAGTCTCTGCGATGAGTTATTGCCTGGCGACACTGTATATAATCCTACCGCGAGGACGAGGAGGACGAGGAGGACGTGCGCGTTTCGCGACTGCGCGCTCCTTTTAACGTTTGGAAATCCTTCGTACCCGTTCATAACGATCGTTATGTTTGTCCGTCCTTTGCTGTACGAGTATTTGTGGATTTGCATCGAAATTTCGACTTTAATCCTGTGGATTCCGAAACATTGTACCAAAATTGGCTCGCCTCGATGTTACAAATGTTTACCTATTTCCATCTACTTCACATTTAAGCTCGGAGGAGCATCTATTCGAGAGTGTCATTTAACGTCGGATTATCCTCATATTCTAGCTGCACACTACTTTACTCGTTATCCTTAACGTCAATAACGAATGTATTACGTGTGCAAGATATTCATCTGCAGACGGAGATGCGACTAAATGAAACGAAATTTCTGTTTCCAGAATCCTTGTGCCATTGTGTCTCGATGCGCGTTGAAAATCTTACGGTAAGATTTTAATGTTTAAAACGAGCTGAAAAGGAAGGGATTCGCAGGACTCGCGAGGCAGTTGTGTAAAACGTCAATGAGCATTGAAATTTGAATGCGCCCCGACAACAACAAGATTAAACAGTTCTCGGCAAATTGAAGACGCAGCTCGGAAGGTCACCGAAGAAACGGATCTTAACACCTGCGAGAGACTCAAGTCGCTGATTGAGAGCATAATTAATTGCAGATACGTAATTATAGGCCGTAATTATCGGGATCCGTGTTTCGATCGATCCCCCTTGGTACACGAAATAACTACAGGCTGACGAACAATCAGACATTCATGAAGCCGTAATTGTCAAACTGCAATTTGTCGAACGATGACGGACTATGAATAAATTTCGTCGCGGGGGGGGGCATCTCCTTGGCGTGTCCTCGGTGAATTCGTCAAATATCCGCTACTATCGGAAACATTCTACGCGCTGAACACATTCGACACACCTGGAGACATATGAAGCGTCGTTTCTCGCGTGTTGCGTCCTCCATCCCGGCTTCCAGGTCCTCCGACATCCTGTTCCTGTCCGCTCGGTGCTTCCGGACCCTCAGCGCCGCCAATGCTCGCGTTTACGATTCGATCGGGGAGACATGTGTTAACATTAACCACCAGGGGTTGCGATGCCAAGACGGCCCGAAATATTCTAATCGCCACGACGGGCGATCACTGCAAACAGCTCACCGATACACGTCGCTCGTTGATTCGAGACGTGAGAACATGATCGAGTATCAATCGGCAACACAAAGGCAAGTCGCTTCTCGCTAATCGCCGAGCGTCGTCAGCAACGGCGGTCAACGATGCGTACATTTAGGGGAGGAAGGGAGGGGGGGCGGGGGGCGGCGGCGAAAAACCATGATCGATTCCTGAAACATTCCGCATGTTCGAGGGGTGGTCGAATGATCGAACTGGCAAATTATCCGGCCGATCGCATGCGTGCTATGATGGAAAGCGTCGCGTTCGTAGCGTTCGACAATCGCCGTCGGTTAACTGCGGTCATTAGTTAACGCTACGTTTCTGATCGACTCACACTCCAACCATCGAACGGGAGCTGATTCCAAAGTGGAATGTAGGACACGGGGTGCGCGACGACAGTCGATCACGCGAGATCCGCAACTCCTCTGTTTCAGTTGTTCTGAATTTCAAATGTTATCGCGATTTTTCAAACAAGAAAAATATATGTAGAACAAGAGATTATGAAAGAAGAAAAACTTTGCTCCCCGTTTTGATTATTGCCCACGCAAGATTTGTTAATCTTTGTTAGATCATGACTATATTTTAACATTTGTACGAATCGTTTAAATTGGACAACTTAATATTTGTGCTTAGCGCAAATCAATTAATATATCGCTTGTTAGAATTATTAGATAATTAAAAAAGTTCTGAGAGATAAATCCACTCTCAGGTCTTAACAAAACGATGATGATAGACGACTGTTTTTAAATTTAAAACCAAAAGGCAATATAGCGTGCGCGGTGTTGTACTTTGAGATTCTTCATTAGTACCTCAAATTTGATGAAAACTTTGGAATTATATAGGAATTATAGAGGCGAAATTTGAATTCGGGGGAGTTACCGGGGACACACGCGAGGACCTTACCTCCGCTCGCGAGTCGTCTTCTCAAATCAATCGCAAAATCGTGATTTCACCAAATGAGGTGACACAGCGTTCAGCCGCGTACCGTGGATTTTCGCGGAGGACAAAAATCCGCTGGTGACGTCAAAGGAACCGCGCGCTCGCGCTCGCTGCACGCAGGCGCGCCGGCCGTTAATAATATTTCCCAGCACTGTCATTGATTGAAAATACAAATAATTGCGCCTTAATTTCATCAGCCATGTAAACGCGCGTGGATTAAAATTACAGTTTCGACCGTGCTGATTGAAGTCTTTTTTACGTCAGGCATACAAATATTCCGCGCGGCTCGCTCGCTTTACGGGACAAAATCGCGCAGATACCGTAATTCGTTACACCTCGGGGTGCTGTTTCACAGCAATAATGACGATGCGCGCGCACGTGCATTGAGGAACGATACGTATACGAGAAATTTGGCGAACAAAGAGAGTGGGAAGGAGGGAGCGGACAAAATTCCGCGGATAAACGAATAAACAATTCGCTCGTAGACGCGGACGCGGACGCGAGTGATTGTCGCGATCGGGTCGCCGTCGGCGAAAATAAAGCCAGCCTGAGTATTCGGCGTATCGCTTATTGGTATGCCGCTGACACACACGGGTCCAATTTGGTTACCGGCGTCTGCGAATCGCCGAATATCACCTACTCCATTGAAATTCCGCCGTAGATGTAGGTATGAGACGCGATATCGCATTTGTCTCCCCGACTGCGTTACCTAACGCTCGCATTTTAGCGCCTGTTGTTCTCTCCCCCCCCTCCCGAGGACGTGACTACGCAGCGACGCGTCATCCAACGCTTTAAATCTCGCGGAACGGCCGTGCGCGAGCGCTCGTATTAAACACGGCAGTTAAACAGCGGGATATGTAAGCGGAAGGATAAGCGAACTCGAATCGGCGGCGGCGGTGCAACAGAAGCTGGAGATCGTCGCGGCGAATCGAGCCGCGTTTGAGTACAGAATGTCGGCGAAATTCCGCCCATCCGATGTGCCACGGCGCCGGGGCTTATATCGATCCCCTACGCGCGAAGTAGATTCCGTAAAACAGCCCGGGTACATTTAGATTCGACCCTTGACACTTTCGTCGAACATCCGCTTCTCGGAATACATTCGAGGGTGCATCCAGAGAGACGAGTGTCAACGCGATTTATACTTCCGACGACAGCTCCTTTCACCCGCGGCCGCACAATGATTATTCTTGGACGCCCGTCGGTCATCCGCGCGGTCTCTGCTGCGCGAGAGAGAGAGAGAGAGAGAGAGAAAGAGGCTGTCGAAATATGCGCGCGAGGCTAGCGGTTAACAGCCGGCGACCGGCGAGCGGCACATTCGCGTCGGGCGCGGCGCGAGCGGGCGGTTTACGCGAAAACAAATTTGTCGCGAACGGATAAAGAAGCGCGGCGGTACTTCCGACGACGAGCGACGTTATCGCATATCCACGCGGTTGTTACTCGCGCCGCAATCGTCGCACCGCACGCGATCGGCCCCGACGCTGTCTCGTATGTTTCGCGCGCGCGCGAGCGCGAGCGCACCGATGAGAGAGCGAATCATGCTGAATTCTCGTAATTCTCTCTCCCATCTGCGGCGTAGCGACGGTCAGATGGTGAGGCGCGGGGGAAGGGTGAGCAGGGTGCGCAGTAAGGGGCGGCGGAACGAAGAGAGGGCCGAAGGGGCGCCTTCCCCTGCCCCTATCCGCCCTCATCCCTCTCTCTCTCTCTCTCTCTCTCTCTCTCTCTCGCCCTCGTCGACCCCTTCCCCCACGGCCTCTTTCGTAGGGCACAGTGGAAGCACCCAGGGGCAATTGAAACTCACGGCCATTTACTGCATTTCAATAATGGTTTCCCATCTCCCTCGCCCCGGCCTTCGCACCCTCTATCCGCACCGCCTCTTACTGCACCGCCGCACCGCGCTGTGCAGCCCTACGCTGCCGCTCCCATGCCGTGCCACAACCTGCTCCTTCGACGTACGTGCAACATGAGAGCTCGGCTGCACAGTCGATTTACTGCGAGCTTTATGGTACACGCACTGCGTGCGAGTGCGCGCAGAAGCACCCTACGGCTAACTATCCCCCGGCGTCTACCGCCGGCGACTGTATTATGCCGCGTAAACTATCCCGGGCCACGCGCGCACGTGTGTGCACGCGCGTAACGCATGCGTGTGTGCATTGCGATTTTTGCGCGCTAAGCTCGTCGCGCGAGCGCGCGCCGCCAAGCCGGCCAAGCACGTGGTCGCGTACGTGGTGGTTTCCGGCGCGGCCGAGTTTCGTCCCGGCGTCGTCGCGTCGTTTCTTCCGCGCGAAACGCGGAAACGTGTTTGGCTGGTAACGAGATTGCACGTGGAGAACGTGGTGTAATTTAGCAAAGCGCGCCCCGCTCGATCCTAATTCCCGCAACGGGGAGAAGGTCCGTAGGTGAGCGCCTCGGCCGGCTCAATTATTGCGTAATTATTTAAGAAAGTCGCGTATGCCAGTGAGACGGCACACGCGCACGGAGGGAATTTTCTCGCAAAAGTATACCGTATAAATGAATATGTTAAACGTAAATAAATATAATCGCAAATGAGTATACACCACACGAGGGAAAATATTTAACCGAAGAAACCACAATTTCCTAACGACTTAGAAATCCTGATTAAAAATTCCAGAATTTCGTTCGAGTTAAGCAGAAATCTTGATTTCTGAATTTATAACTGAGCTCTAGTGATTTTGACCTTTCTGTATCGTTCATGTTTCACCCGCGTAGATACAAATAAATGCACGAGAAAGAAAGTTTGGCTGAATTCACGAGACAATGAGTGAATAAAAAAAATCACTTTGGTAGAAAGGAACTGTATTTCCGCGCCTTGCACGAACCGAATTTGGTGCTGAAAACCTGAAGTCATTTCCTTTGTCTGAAACGCGTCCGATCCACTCATTGTCAAGTTAATCCAATCCAACTTTCCTCTCCGCTATATAACTAAATAAATATATTATAGAACTTCGTATCCGAGAAACATATCGAGAAACACATTCCACCTTAATTTATTATCCTTCCTTTCATACAAATTACTCATGTTCCAGAAACTGAAGTCTACCGTTAAAAAATTTAGCAATTTGCTCAACGAGATAAATCCTATCGACATTCTATTCCTGCAATGCTAGAAAAATTACTAAAGTCGAGAAGAAAATTTAAACAAAGTAGAAATATACCCCCCCCCTTTCCGCAATAAATCTGCGAGATTCTCCATTTGCTGCTTTCATCAAGATCTCGAAATACGCGTCTGAAAAAAGCCACGGGCTCTTTTTTTTCGTCCTCGCACAGTCGCGTGGAATTTGTTCCGCTGCAGCTCGCGGTGCTCCTCGTGACTAACGCGACGCGAACAAAAAGACGACACAGTTACACGATCCACTGCAGCGGACTGCGACGATTGACGCGGCTCGCGCGCTTCGATCGGAAAATATATTTCCATGCGCCGCGCGGAAAATACATTTCGGGCCGGCGCGGCGCGGCGGCGCGAAAGCGTCGCGAGGCTTGCCGCTGCGAGGAGGCCCAACAATTACAACGGCGATGACTGTAAACCACGGACTGCATATCGATTAATGCGGCGATCGAGAGCGGCGCGCGTCCTATTAATACGCGAGATCATTTCAGAAGCGCCATCGGAGGCGGTTAATTGAGATGGATATTGAATCGCCGGCGCGTCACATTTCCGTGGCGTTCGTCGCTGCCTCATGTCCAGACACATTCATACGACCGCGTAGCGTGCGTGCCCGTACGTACGCGTACCGATACGCTCGTACAGTCTCTCAGTAAATTTGAAATCGGCCAAATCGCCCGCAGACAATAGCGAAACAAATTTCGCCCATTAGCAAACGACGGAGGATACGTGTCACGCTGCAGTTGTCGTCAATACAAATATCTGCTCTCGCGAGATGCCTCCATATTCGTACCCTCCCCTCTTCTCCTCCCTCCCGCCCATCCCGCTGCCCATACATATGCGCATGCATACGTACGCTGGTACGCGCACGTACGCGCTGGTACGCGCGGCAAAAAGCTCCAATTTATTCCGCAAAATCGCGACGCAGCTCCGGATATACGCGGTACACACCGGCTATAAATACGACGACACGCAGATTACCGCTCGCCGCGGCCGGAAATTACTCCCGATACCCGCGACGCGCCCCGGATATTTATTCGCATCATGAACGGGAGAGTAGCGTGCGAGTGCAAGTCGGCGGATTTCGCGCGATTCCGAATCGCCAGGAATTCGTCGCCTCGCCGAGAGCGAGTGCCCGCCCGCCCGCCCTGCCGGCTTCTCTCCAGTTGTCGCCTCGGGTTGTCGCCGAATTCTCGGCCACCGGGATGTCGGATTTTTGCACGGCCGTGCGCCGCGCGCTGCAGCTGCGGGGAGCTTTCGACGGACGCGCATCAAACGGAGCATGTGTCGCGCGCAGAACGTCAGGCAGACAGACAGAATAAGAAAGCGAGCGCCGGAGCACGGACAACTACGCGCGCGCATGTCACTGTTGTCTCCCCCCCTCCCCCGCCGCCGTCTCCCATCCCCTTGACACGTACGTAATTGCTAGATTCGGACCGCACAAAAAAGGTGAAAACACATCGAGAGCCGGTACGAAAACAGCTGTTACCTGGGTTGCGGATTCCCAGGCCGAACTCGCGCTCGTATCAGCCGGAACGGAGCGGCCAGTGCGGGAAAAACGCGAACGCCCCGGCGAATTTAAATATAATAACCCCCGGCGGTTGCCCGATAAAAAATTTGTTTCCAGGAAACGATTTTGCATACATGCGTCGGGATATTCCGCTCGGTTCTAAGATCCTTCGATTTCACGGAGACTCGTGCACGATACATATACATGCGAAGAGGCAACAGACCGCGCGCGCGCGCGCGCGACGGTCCGTCTCGAATGTTCCTTATAATTTAACAAATGTCGCGTTACACGAGATTATCCTCCTTAACTTTATCGAGATCGCGAGATCGTTTCTTCGGAGGCGGGAAATTGAAACTCGACGGAGCGAGCAAGCACGCGTTGGATTGAGCTAGACTGAATTCAGCGGAAAGTAAACCCGAAACTAAACCACGACCGAGACCGGTTTTCATTGTTGTAAATTATACAATCTCTTGTATAATTTACAACAGAGATCGATTGATTGCAGATGCACCTGCTCATTGTTCGGCCGTTTGAGCCGATACTCTTTGCATAATAAAGTAAGCACGGATTGGTGAATAATCGGCAATCCATAAAATTATGCTTAATTGTTGGATCACGACAGACAGGTGTCTAAATTCCAAACCAAAAGATGCTTCCGAAAGCTTCAAGATCGATTTGCAATCGACCGAGCAGATCAGTGAAATAGTTCAAAGCACTTTCCTACTGCTCAAATAATCGATAAGCAGCTGTAGAATTAACGTGACGGAATCACGAATGAAGATAGACGAAAAAACTGGATTGTGTATGATATTCATTTCATGGTGTGATGTTCGTTTATTAAGGATTTTTAAGGCAAAAGGAAAGTGCTCAAACTATATTTCGCTCGATGGATTACGAGCGCCACTTTATAGATTTTTTTCATTTATTTCAATTTCTTCAATTTTGCAAGACTTTTCAGCGTATTTCCTTCGCTGCTGACGTCATCAGTCAACGCGGTGAGGAGCCTTTAATACACTCGCCCTCGCACGCACACGCACACACACACACACATAACTCCGCTAAATAATATAAAACATGAGCTAACCTTCTCCACGGAATGAGATTCCATGCCACTTGGACGCGCGGCGGCCGGCCGACTTCTAGCGATTAAACGACCACCTGCACATAAATACATTTATGTTTGAGCGACAAACTTGCGTAAACAAGTGACCGGCACTTTATATTATATAATGTACCTCGATTCTTACATATACATACACGCATAATATATATATATATATACATATATATATATATATATACATATACGTAATATCCATTAAATTAATTTATTTATACAGGCTGCTAAAACGCGCACGACTGCGCACGGAGAGGCCAAGGCTTTCACGTACGCGGCTCGCGCGGCGACGCTATATTTCTGCCCGCTAAATAACAAGTTGTATACACTCGGAGCCCAATCACGCGTATTACCTTGTATTCTGTGGATCGCCTAGTACTTCGACAGTCCGACGAGCGCGCGTTTATACCGGGTGAGCCGCGACGCACGTATTGTCAGTGGCAGCGAAACCGAGCGTAAAATTATCCGGCGTAATTCCAGCAATTCTCGCCGCGTGTACATCGCGGTATCCGATAACAGCGACGGACTCGAGAGTCGATTTCCGCGGGACTCGCTCGTCGGCACGTTGACGTCTCGCCCCGATGGGCGCAATTTTTGCACAACCCGCTTCACCCTCGAACGTTACGTCGCTCCGCGAAAGGGAGCCCGTTGATCGTCCGAACTCGAATAGCGAGCGCGAAATCCGCCGCGAGAGATCTTTTCTAGCTCACCTTATATATACGCTTATGTATCTGCACGTACGGCGCGGCCCGCGCTGCCTCGAATTTTCAATCCACCCCTCGCCAAGGCACGTCCGAACGATACCCACCCCCCGCCCCCCTTGCCGCCGGTCCGCGAGGAGCGACGACAGGTCCGCGGATCGTTATCGGTATCGATATACCTATCGATGGATCAACCGCCGATGGATGGATAGCCGGCGGAAAGGCGGACCGCTCGCGCACGTGTGGAGGGGGGATGAGTATCGCGCCCTTGCTCGCATATGTGTGCACCGGTGCGCGCGCGATTCACGGGACAACGACGGTGTAATAGACGATGTAATCGGCATCCTATGCGTGTAGCGCCGTGTACATACAACGGATTGTCTAATGCGGGACATGTGTTAGGTGATCGAATTCTGATGCTGCATGAATTTCGCCGTCGAGAGACACGCTCTTTTCCCTCCCCCAGCCCCGCCGCCCCTCCTGCCCCCTCTCTGCCCGCGCTATTGTTGTAGGGACTGAATATTTGGGGGTAATTTTCCGTGCGATTTTTCACCGGAATCCGTGCAGCGGAATCCGTACGAGCGGCTACTGAAATTTTGGTTTTAATTTTCAAGACGGAATCGCGACGCACGCTCTCGCGCTGCAACGTAAATGCGCGTATTTATGCGAGCACATGTTGCGTTGAAATAAATGTTACTTGTTTCGAGTGTTTTGTAAGTTTAGGACACATTCTCAATCCTGATAAATTTAGACTTTAGTCAAGAACATGGAAACTGATAAATAAAACTGTGCTTTCTGCTGGGAAGTATGAGTTTCATGATATTTTCCAAAAAGGAATAAAAATTCCTCTTGAATGTGAGCTTTTTTGAAATTTGTGACGAGTATATTTCCGAAGACTGTTATCGTGAAAATATTTTTAATTGTAGGTATTATTACATTATTTAGAAGGAAAAATTAAATTGAACGATCGCTTTTCTTAGCAATAGAATGCTAATTCCAATACTAATGCTAATGAAATATCAATCTCAATGAAATTATTTAATGTGCGCAAGTGAGAATAATTATCCGCGATATCCCTTAATTAGTCCATTGCTGACAGACAGAGTTTAAAGTGAGCACGATTCAAATTTGCAGCATGCATTCACATTCATCTGAATGTGGCCGCGTATCAAGTCAGTCTTATACTGCGACGAGAGCTTTCTTCTTACAAAAAAAAAGTGACTCACGTCGCAACAATTTTTCGGAGTTCTGACAGATCTCTCGGATGATAGGTAAGACTGGGAATATTTGTTGCATCGGTATTTTATATCAAGTTTACTTTAATCAAAAGTTCGATCACATCGTTTCTCTATACTGCAACATATACATTCGTCTAAGAAAATTAAGCTTACTGCTATTGCGAAAAAATCTCTCAGTGCTTCTTCTTCGCTTTCATTTGCATTCTACGACTCTTCCCTAACCTTTGATTTGCCTTTCCCTTCGTCCCTCGCTTCCCGGGCTTCTGTGCCCGTCTGTACTCGGAAACGTCAGCAGAACTACTCTTTGTATTCCGCTTACTGCCGCGTTTTTTACCTCCAAAACCGTACTTCGCATTCTTCATCTTTGCTTTCAATTGTACCTTTGAATTCATCTTTGGATTCATCTTATGATTTGGCCGTTTATTCTGCGGTTTCTTGTCTTCCAGAAAATCAAGGTCCTTCCGAGCACCTTTACGGTACTTTTTAATCTCTTCCAACATTTTCTTCTTCTCTGCTTGTTTCTTCAGTGTCGCTTCAACTTGCATTTGCTTGCCTACTTTCCTCTGTTGCCTTAATTGCCTGACTCTTTCTGATCTCTGTGCTACTATCTGCTTCTTCATCAAATTGTCTCTTACTTTTTGCATGTGCTGATCGGTCTTTGCCATCTCTGCAAAGTAGTCGTCTGGTCTGAATGTTAGTATCCCTAGTTTCTTCAATCTAACAATACCATCCATGACAGCACCTTGAGCTTGACGATGAAACATAGTTTCCCTGCGAAAATCATTTAACACAGGGTCCTCGGATGGTTCGTACTGAGGCAGCTTTCTGTTTCCCTTTAGTTGCTTAGCGCGTCTTACTTCCTGCTCCTGCATCTGCAATACCAACTCTGGTGCTAATGGTGCTGGTGCATTTACCATGTCTAGCCTTTCAATCCATGGCAAATCCAGCTTGATTTCAGTCAACTTTTGCTTCATGAGATTCTACAAATTGTTTAAGAAGGTTAAGTTGGATTAGGTTAAGCTAAATTAAAGAACATTATCGTGATCCGTGACCACTTACAACGCAATTCTTGGACTCCCTCTTTTCAATCGCGACATTGAGTCCTGGCTTCAGTAATCCTTTCGCAAAAGCCTCTTGCAACTAGCCACGTGAATAGAAAGAGGTTAGAATAGGTTGGAACACGCGCAGAATATGAGCGCACGTAAATAAAGATAATACTGTACCTCTTCATCGGACGAATCGTACTCTGATTCTGACATCTCCGACATTGCGAATAATGTGCCGATACTTTTATTTCAGCGACAAGAAGTTCTACACGTAAAAATAATATCCACACCGCTCCACGCAGTAAATACAACGCAACGTAAGTGACCCGTAGAGCCACACGGCGGAGAAATTTGCAAACTTTTTCGAGTTGGTAAGTAACGGTAAAACGAATATACGAGAGGACGAAGCGAGAAAGAAAAGTGTTTCCTTCACTTTCAATTTGTTTAATTTTCCACTAAATACGAATGCTTTATCATAAACGCCGTCGTGATCATAAGAAGAATATTGAGCACAGAGTGCGATAATTCCTCTCCCACTCCCCCCCTCCTTCATACGCTGTCTTTATTTCGGCTCTTGGCATCAAAGCGATGCGCTTCCCCCCCCCCCACATTCTAGGCAAGTCAGTAAATTTGCGAGCAGAAAATATGTTTCGATACGCAAAGCTCGTCGACGCACATGTCCATCGGAGTTTCTATCCTATCCTAACACTTACCAGCTTTCCTTCCAACCGTTGAAACGCCGCCATTACAGACCCCGACTGCCTCTTCTCGCGGCACTACCGGCAATCCGTCCTGCGATTATCCAAATCCGCGTATATTCTTAATTAATACTGCGTTGTCGTACCAAAGTTTGACACCAGCTGCCGACATTCTCGGGAGACAACAATCAGCACGCAATGCTCGTTCTGGCAAGCCAAAACCGCAAATACACAACCGCTCTTCGAATCCGCGTTACCGCGTCGCGACTCAGCCGAGTACCGAACTGAACGTTGCCGCGTTTGAGATTCTCGAAGTATATACCGATACTCTCGGTGCAACTGCGACCGACCAATCACGCGATTCGTCTAATTTTCAAACGATTAAACTCGACGTTTTCGATAGCAGCTACTATCGCAAACGTGTCAACAGCACAAAACCGACGCACGAATAAATTACCCGAATACGTTTGTTTCTACCTGGCGAGACGCAAATGCTTCGAGAGTATGTTCTTACGCAAAGCTCTCATGTTTCGTTAAACATGCGAATCTTATCGGTGCTGATAATACCAGCATCGCGCAGCATCGAACCGAAATTTGCTGTTACCATCGATACGTGGTACTACAGGAAAATCGTCGACCTCTGGTAAAATTTCGTGGGTACCGAGAAATCCGCGGATAATCATCCGCAGAGTATCGACATTACCGACTGCCTCGACTGCATTCGATATAAATATTTAGATATACGTTGACCACCAAGCTATATTGATAGTCGTGTGTGAACTCCCCGTGAGGACCGTTAGCATTTCATTCTTCTCAACGATTTTCTCATTATCCGCTTATCTCAGAAATATCAGAAACAGCATTTGGGACTGCATTTTGGGACTGCATATTCCCGCATAATCACACTCACTCAGTCGACAATCGTAAGTTTGCGCAATCCTCCAGACGACGAGATCTCCGCGTTTTATCCCAATCGAATTTTGCTTTCTATTTTGTCATGTCACGTGACGTTGTCCTTCTTGGCATTGCGCTGACCGACAATGACAGCGACGCGCCTGGTAACGCGACTGGCGTGTTAGCCGGCTAGCGATCGCCGATTGGTCAGCTATGCGAGCATGGAAACCAATCGGCCAATCGTAGCTCGTCGTCTCGCTTCGGTCCGCGGGACGCCGTATGCGCAGAAATCCCGTCTCCGGCTCCTGTCTGACATATATTATGCTCGATGCTAGGATTTTCCGTCGCAGCTGGCTGCTAACGGCGTAACATCATGGCGGTTAGCGACAAGAAGCCGATGTCACGTTTATTGAAACTCGCGAACAAATTCAATTGCTTCTACCTGTCAGGTAAGTGGATGCGGCGAGTCGTGCTCGCACTATTCCGTATCGTCTCAATCGACGCGTCTGCTGGTCGTATGATCGATAGGAACGCGCGCGGCTACCATCCGTACGAACCACCGAGAATATTGATTTCGAGTGTTGTGTGTATCTGTCTTTGGCGTTTCCGTTGGAAATAATATGAGTAAAATTCCGGGGTACCGTGCAGCAAGATCAACGGTCAGTCGCGTTTTTCGCTTTGTCGCCGGTAGTTTCGAGCCTCCCTCGAAAAGCAGCGATTCCGGAATGCTCCCGAACTCTTTCTTTATATAAAGACAGATACAATCGACATTCTCTTTAGGGCTTGAAAGACCACATTGTTCACTGAGGGATTTTCGTATATGGCATATTTCCGAATGGTACCCAATTAAATAAATCTGCACACAGAAAACAGATCAGGTTGAGATGTATTGAGAGTTTATTGTCTGACATAGGCTACTCTTAAAGAAAAAAAAAAATTTTCATTATTTGACAACTGTTTTAATTAATTTGTTTGTGTAAACGATGGATATTAATTCTTTGCAACATTCTGGAATCTTTAATGCTGCGTCCATGTGAATTGTGTAAACATCTTTATTTCTTAGGTTTTCACGCAGGGGAATGCAGAGCATTTGTCGTCGATGGACAACAAGTTGGTCTTGTACGTCCAGATGTAATGAAGGAAATATTGAATTATCCTCAAGTAAGTTTAGCCAGTTTACCCATCATGTGACGCTTGATTTGTTTGCTATTAATATCACGTATGTGTGATACAGCCCTTCACTAGAAACAATCGCACATATGATTTTTCTATTTTCATATAAAAAAATTAATTTGCTTTGTATTATTACGTGAAAAATACAGAATGGACTGTGGAAACAGTTTTCCAATTGAACTGTAGTAGCTGATGTGTTCGAATCTATATTCGCATTTAAAATGTATATAATTTATCACCAATTTTCAAGGTATTCCAAGTACAACCTGAATATGTGCAATTGAATCCAGCCTTTCGGGATTATACCGAGAGAAGTGAACGTGTTGACGAAGTATTGAGAGAATGGAAAGCAGGTGGAAAATTTGTAACACTACGTGGTTGGAGGGAGGAGTGTCACGAAGTTCGAGCTCAGTTTAATACAATCCCATTGCTTAAGATGGATCGTTCAGCTACATGTATGTATGAGAATTGATTGTTTAGACAACTCCTCTCTCAATGGTTGTTCATCCAACAGCTGTACTGTTGTATGGTTGTTTGTTAATATTGTATAATTAAAAGTCGATACATTGATACCTTTTCAAAATAACAGGCTTATTTGGAATTCGGAAATACGGAGTGGACATAAATGGCTACGTAATGGACCCTATCAAGGGTTTATCAATATGGTTACAAAAGCGTAGTCCTAACAAACAAACCTGGCCGGCTTACTGGGACAGCATGGTGAGCGGCGGACTGACCGTCGGCTACGGTATAAACGAAACCGCGATAAAAGAGGCTTTCGAAGAGGCAGGAATCCCGAATAATCTTATCGCCAAGCTCAAGAGTGCTGGTTGCGTGTCGTTTTTCTTTGAGAGTGAGAGGGGCCTCTTTCCCAACACGGAATTCGTATATGATCTTGAGCTGCCACCTGATTTCATACCGAGCAATAGCGACGGAGAAGTAGAAACCTTCGAGTTACTGCCGGTTAGTGAATGCTTAGAGAGGATACTATCCCCGCATTTCAAGACTACTTCTGTACCAGTCGCCCTTGACTTCTTAATTAGACACGGATATATCACAGCGGAAAACGGTAAGATTTAATTTTGTCTTATCTCATATTTCACTCATTTCGCAATCTCGCTCGCTCATAAAGGGCGTCGTCGTGATAATGATAAAGTTCATTTGTTCGTACACTTTTGTTGCAGAGCCTAACTTCATACAGATTGTGGAGTTACTTCACGTACCTCTGCAGACTATGTACAACTTTCCACACAAAGCGTGTAAAATAACAGCCAATGGCGAAGCAAATTATGGCGAAGGTTTATAAAGAATTTATGTTTCTCTAGGCTTTTAATTTATACCGTGCTAAGGCTATGAATTGAATGAAATAATGAAGTTGTTCTTTCTCTCCGTTTCTTCGTTGAACAACTCTACGTATGCTGTTTGCAAAATTTTATATTAAATGATACAGTTATACACATGTAAAACGCAAAGAGCTTTTTATAAATTATTGAGCTATAGGTAGAACGTTTTTATTACTGAGTTGAACATATTTTTGCATTTATTCAAAGTTAATTTTAGTTGCATATCTCGTATTAACAACGAAGAGAAAAAGAGGAATACTTAATACGCTTTATTAACCGCATTGATCTTAAGATGTTTATGAGGTTTTTGTAACATGTTCATTTTCTCCTGTCTACGTACGGCTTTGTGTGATTCATGAGACAGGAAAGGCTACGCATTTTTACGTATCTTTTGTATAGCAAATTATACCTCTAACTATAATGTAATTCAAACGGTAGAGCGAAATTTTAGATAATTTCTTCCATCTAAGAGCAAACGTCTTTCCCTTTTTTTTTCTCTGATAAAAATTTGATTATACAAACGGTCGTGTTATATGTTTTCAGTATAACCTACTTTTGTTGCATTAGCACAAGATCGTATGCCAATTATATTAATATCGTGCTTGTCAGCTGAACAGACGCATTGTACTAAAAGTTAACGAATAACGTTCAATGAAATTATAATAACCGAAAAGTATTATGGAAACACAGCATTCCAGAGTATAAGTTTACTACTAAGCTTGCGTTTAAGTAACCGACAAGTAACGTTGATGTTTTCAAATGACTATAAAACCTACAACGCTGTGCTTAAAATCACCAGTGCAAGACCCTGGTAGCATTAAGATCGTTCACAGTATTATGAAAGTAAAGACACAGTATAACATTTTGATGTGTTAAAAGAAAAAAAGAGAAATTCGCGGTGGTATCATGTGCTCGAAATATGTGTTCAATAGTATTTCATTATCGGAAGCGTTCTTGAATATATAGCGGTTTGATTTACTAGTTTCTATCTCAAAGGCAAATCGTAAGCACTTAATTACTTATTAAATACGACATACTGGCGTTTTATAATTAAAATATTAAGTACTTCCAGCGTGTAAAAATTCGAACGATATTATACATGAAAGCATCAATAACTGTACAAGTGGAAAGCACAAACTAACGACTAATGCAGTTGTACGTTTTCGCGCGCGTTCGTATTATATTCTTATTTTAAATAAGATCAATGTTAATGTAGACAATTTCACGATTTTATGCTCTTGTACGGCGTTGAACAGTACGGGATGAACAGGAAATATCGCGGTATTATTGCAGTGCTTGAATACGTCGTATATATCTTATTTGTACATAATAATATTTATTTATAATTCTCATTCTTTTTCGTGCTTTGAAAGAAATCACAAGTTTATCAAGTTGCGCATTGAGCTAATGCCGTATTATCGCTTTGTACCGAGGCACTTTGACGAGGGTATCAATGACTATTTGTTATTAACGCGACTCATGTGTGATATATATATATATATACTTTACATCGCATTTAAAAGGAAAATTGTTATATATACCTCATAAAACAAATACTTACTCATATCGATTGATCTGTTAATGTTCTTGTTAAATTCATTATTACGAAAATCGCATTACGTGTATGAGTGTGGAATGCAGCGTATCATGTATTTGTTACGATATTGATTATAATGATATCTCATAATAAATTATCGCGTTTATATATTGCACAAAAAGGCACACACGAGCACTTGTACATGCCAAACCGTAGTCTCACAAACACGTCCGGTTCAGGTAGTATCAGTTTCGATCACACTGATCTTTTATGACTTTTGTACGATGGGACAAGGACGGAGTGTGTATTTCGTATATAGTATAGCTATAGTAATTCGAATCTTTTTTTTTTTTTTTTCAAGTATAATTTCATACTCGCGCATATATATGCCGATGAATTGACATTACGACATAATATTATAGAATCGTCAGTTTAACAACGTAAATTTCTCAGTCAAGTTCGAAGAACCGACTTAATCGCGAACTGCGTGTAGTAGATTTCATAAGTTTAATACTTTTGTAATAACGATAAAATGTAATAATATACTAGTCACGCTCATCTTTATCACTCTGCTGTCTCTTGTAACGATTGATCTGGTCATCAAACATGACGTTTGTGATACACTTATTCTAAGTGAGATATCGTTTCCTACTATGATTCTGTTTTGTGATTCGGATGAATAGGACTGGTTGCACACACAATGGTTTGTCGCATGAATTAAGATAGCATTACGTTACATGCCATATCTACACGCCGACGATCTATCGACTTGGTTCCAACGGCAATGTCGGGGAATTACGCGTTTGAAACGAGAGTGTTTATGGCCCGATTAACAGTGAAGCTAATTTAACTACAGACTGTTACATATATTATAATGCAAATTTGCCAGTTTTGCATATACGTACTATTGTGACTTTGAGTGATTATTGTATGTGATTATATAATACCAATTAACTTGAGCGCATACCGCTTAGCTTTTGCATCCTCTGTTGCAGCCTAAGTATGTATCGATTAAGTAAGAAGACGAACCATCTCGCGAAGTCGATTCTTTCGCAATTGTTACGGTCGAATTAACCGGCGTGCTATACGGCTCGCGACCTCCCCCCCCCCCGACTGGTGGTTTCGCTCCTTGAGTTATCACGCGAAAAAGCGTAGCTTTTTTGCAGAAGGTACGACCGATTGACAACGTCGAAGACAAATCTCGCAGGATCCCTCCATGTGTGATAGCAATTTAATTACAGATGTTATTTCTGAACGATTCCGGTTTCAAACTTTACACAGGACCGCGGGCAATTCTTTCAAGGTCCATAAAGAAAGAAAGAAAGAAATTTCAAAAGAATCAACCCACGGTTCTGCCTTGCGAGTGACATTGTTCCATATAAATTTGTGGACATTCGTTCGAAAAGCAGAGGTCGGTCGTGCCTAAAAACCGAGTGAACGAGTGAAGTAACGGTCACGGAGGGCAAACGGGGAGGGTCTTTGTCTCTCTGGAGAAAGATGCATAACGTGCACAATGTTAAGCCATGGCACGCTAAATCCAGCGCGTCCCGAAGGAATAAGAGAGAGACAACAAACACAAACAATTATAATCGGGAAATTAATGTTCAGGAGCAAAGGATTGACTGACTTCTCTGTTTTAGCACGAGACATACTTCAGTTTTGAAATGAAATCCGACTCGTGTGAGAGAAAGATGATTTATCCCCTTAAAAAGTAACACGTATGCATTGGAGCAGAATTATAAGAATAGGGCATAACACGCAAGGATTTTAAACATACTCCAAACGCGTTCGTACATCGTTATTCCATTCGCTCCTATTTTCACACAGATTTAACTTTATATTCTGTAAAGATGCGAATCGTTTAACAATAGTAAGAGACTTAAGAAACTATAGAGTGTCGATTGCATCGAAGATGCAGCCAAAAATGTAAGAGATGTGTAGTTCTAGGATCAAATAATTGTACTTACATAAACGATGAGAAACATTTTTCCGACTAATCCTTTACCGCTAATGATATACTTACTGCTTTCCTTTGCTACGTTTTTCGTATTCTTATCGTTTTCGCGCCGCGACGCGACGCGCAGATTTAGCGTTGCATTTGCTTAATGATTATCCCCAATCACGTAAACGAGCGATCAATACATAAATGTCTGCCCGTTCATTGCGTTTCACTGCAGGGACGATACAAAAGGAGAAATCGACAGCATGTGATAATAAAATAACATTATAATAGAACACGCATGACGCGCGAGACATCGCGCGCTTTTACATTGTTGACAATTGAATCTTTTTATTTTCTCCCATTTCTCTCTCTCTCTCTCTCTCTCTCTCTCTCTCTCTCTCTCTCTCTCTCTCTCTCTGCAAATTTCGGGTTCGCGGAGTAATGGAATTTGCCACGGCTCGACCGCGAGGAAACATCGACGATGACTCAGGCCCCGCGAAGGATTAAATGTACCCTGTAAGTGTCTGATGGATGTTAACGAACGACGACAAATCAACGAGCAGAATGCTCGAAAGATCGCGAGAACAGGCCGATTTATCATAATTTGCGGATCGTCGCTGTTATTTGGCACAGCTGGACGGCAAGCTGAATATTCGGGGGCGAATCCTCGCTCGACAGTGATGAAGAAGCATGTCGGTCCCTCCAACACGATGTTGACCCCGTAAATAGTGTCTCAGAGCCAACGACATAATTCAAGGGAGCGCGATGAGTCGGTGAAATCGCTCGTTCCACTAAACTCGCTTATCAATCTGTCGTTCGCGAAGCTCTGCGTTTCTGTCATCGTTCCTAATTCGACCAAAGTGGCGGGACCGAAGCTGAAATTGCTGAGACTGAAATTCCTTTTCCAGAAAACCACAGGTATATTTAGGCTTTTCATATGTCCGATTAACTCTTAAGATTCAATCGATTTCCAATTGTACGAGAAAAAACTGGCCTTGGTCTTATCCTGCACAGTCCTTTATGAGCTGAGATATTCGAGCAAAGTTCGAAATCGAGCGTAGCTAAAGCAATCGGTATTATCATTGCTCTTCAATTACGCCCGGGCTCCTTCGAGCCCCTCTAGTCGATATGAAAATTTACCCAGAGCTGTCACAGTCTTTATATTATACCTCGTCGGTGATTTCGTTTACCGTTTCCGTCGTCGGTCATCCGATATTTATTTGTTTCCCATTCCACAAGATGGCGCGACGGAGTGCACTAGAGACGTAGAGACCTTCTCTAAAGGCCATTACCAGAGAGTAACCTGAGAGCGGCCAATACGACATTTTCTGCGACACCTCCTTAGGACAGAAATGAAGAACTCTGATTGGTTGATTCTCTTATGCGTTGTGTATTATGCGTTATGCAGAAGTCTGTGCTCTGGCCCAAAAGGCCTACCCAGACAAACTTGCATAAGCGCGTAACGCATATGCATAAGGAAATTGACTAATCGTATGTTTAATACGAAAAATATTCTTTTACTACACGGATCATATGGTCATTGGTCAATTTCCTTATGCATGTGCGTTACGCGCTTATGCAAGTTTGTCTGGACAGGCCTTAACTGGTCAGTTTCTTTACTGCTTACGTCTTACTGCTTACGTTCATAAGTGTGTGATGGCCTTTAATAGAGAGTCTGGACACGGGCCTGAAAATAGCCGGCTCAGTGTGTTCTTTTTAGCTGCACAATGGTGCAAAAAGTATCAGTTCAGTAATGCAGTTAAAAGGAACAGCCTTAGGCTAAAGGTGGGAGAAAACGTCATCAGTTTAATTTATCTGCTACGAAGAAGAAGTTTCATTTGTGTCATTTATATATTAATCAGTAATAAATAACGGTATGTAACATTAAAAATGAGGAAAATATCTTTTTTGTGCTTATTAATAGAATTACAACGTTGTGAATATTTCCTTTCTAACTTTATATATTACACGAATGAAAACTAATATATATATATATATTTTTTTTATATTTCGTTATGTTATTTCTCTTATATCCCATTTACAATGCATTTCACTTATATTCTATTAATAGAAATATTGATTTTAAGGTCCATACTTTAACCTTCTTTTTATCGAAGTGTCTCTAAAAGTGAGTTGTAATCAAAAGCTTTATAAGCCACTTTTATCAATAAAATTAAGTTCAGGGTATGGATCCATATCTGTTTCTCTGCATAAATTCATGAAAAATATTACGTTTTTTTTTTTCATAAATAATGAATTCGTTTATGAAATTCTTTACTTTTTATGTGTTTATGCGAAATAAAATAATATACGACGCTATCTAGAAGACACATTACCTGACATCCAAATTATCTACCCGTCCGCGCTAAGTAAGCAAGGTTTTCTATTGGTGCCGCCATTTTCAGACCACCGGTCCGTGAACCAATCACGCCGAAGCCCTGATGTCCAGACTCTCTATTAATTAGAGGGTCTCGAGACTACCGTGGCGATCGCAAAGCGCGCATCTAAGCACCGCGTAGTCAGCGGCTTTCGATTGATATTTCGCGAATCCTCGCGAGTACACATGTTTTAATTAGATCAATTGTTCACGTACAAATCTAGTTTTAGAGACAACGCACGCATGTCTGCGCCATCCCGCCAACCGCGGTCATCGTGAAATGCGTTTGGTAGCGTGCCCAAACCATTCGATTCTCGAGTTCCGGCGGGAAGCAACTCGCTGGGGAAAGGAAATCGCGCGGCAGAGGAGGAGAAGAGGCACATGCGCGACCTGTGGACCACCCGGCGCCCGTGGCCGTAAATCATCGGGATCCACGGTGTGTTGCGTTTCTCTTCGAGATTTATTTTCGCATTACCGACAAGCGTACCGATGATAGCAGTCCGACTGCGTTCCGCGTCTCGCGAAACTCCGCTTTCCGCGGGCTTTACGCGGTGTTCACGCGCCGTCCGTGTATCTTAATCTCCCGCGAGAGACCGGGGAGATTCATCGCCGACGGCGGCAGTTCGAAGATTTGTCGTCCGATCGCGACCAACGTTTCCTCGATCTTAACGCGTTCGCTCCTTCCAACCAAGGTGTTCCCTTTTCCCGCGGCTGCGGCCGCGAAAGGACACTCCTCGGCTGAACACGGCGCACTCGGCGAATCTTCCTCCGGCTGTATTACTCCAACTGCGTTTCTTCGGTCACGTCGCTTAACGTCGAGCGCGATTAACTCGCGGCGCGAGTCCAAACGCGCGTTACGCGAACGTGACTCGGGAACGGCGAGGAGAGCCTCAGTCAAAAGTGTTATTCTTAGGTTGTCCGCGTATGCCGAAATAACGCGCTTGGATTTGCGGTGTATACCGAGAGCGCTTAAGCCCTAAACGCAATGCCGGGCAACAGGCAATAAGAATAAAAATAGACCAATCACAATAGATTATTCTTGTAATAGTCGATTGTGATTGGTCTATTTTTATTCTTATCGCCTGTTGCCTGGGCATTGTGTTTAGGGCTTTAGAGTACACCGCAAATTCGAGTGTTATTTTTGCGTGCGCGCACAACTACAGCGTGCGACCGGCCCGAAGCTTTCCTTGCGCGCGTCCCTTGTCGCCTTGTTTAATCACGCCATGGCGACGATCGAGCGAGTATCGAACAGCGCGGGAGATTCAGGACGACAAGAAACGTGCAAAGAAAGTCTCAGCCAGTCACGCGCTCTTATGCGCGTATAAATAATACACTCGGATCGGCAGTGCGCCCGGATCGCCGCACAGTGGGCAAAAAGACTCATTTTTTGGACAAAAATCTACCGACTGTGCAATTTTCAACCGATTTCAAAATTCCTTTTTTTTAATTTACTCATGAAACATCGCTCTACAATGTAGTACTGCGGCATTGGTGAAAAAAAAAGGGCTTAATTATTGTTTTATTATCTAAGCAGTTATGAAGCAATATAACAAAATTCTGCTATTTTGTACAAATTTAATATTAAAATATGAAAAATTTTTAAATAATTATGTGCCAAGTGCACAATAATCCTTTTTTTGTAAATCCAATAAAATCTTGTAAAGTTTCGACATTTTTGACTTTTATAATAAATGTTATTTTGATTTTTTAATTTTAAGTTTGATCTCATATACATATTTAGCGACCCAAAATACAATTTCAGTGTTAATATATTTAATATTATAAGAGAAAAGTATCATTCGACAGGAATCCATTCAATACTTTCGTCACTCATTTTCTATCCGCCATTTTGAATTTCAGCTTTTTTTCATCAGTGCCGCAGTACTGCATTATAGAGCAATGTTTCATGACTAAATTAAAGAAAAGAATTTTGAAATCGGTTGAAAATTGCATTGTCGGTAGATTTTTGTCCAAAAAATGAGTCTTTTTGCCCACTGTGCGTCGTAGCGACGCGCGATTAATTCGTCAGCGCGGCGACGACTCGAAATTCCGCTCCTGCTTTCGACCTCGATATGCCACTTAACTCTGATTTCGTGCACCGAAGCCTGTATCTCTCAATCTGTTTCGATCGCGATTAAAGCCTACGGCTTTGCCGAGCGGTTCCCTCAAGAGACCTCGCGCAAGTGGCAAATTGTGTGTCTTCTGCCCGTTTAAAGTACTACGCTTTTTATGATATATAAGTCAAATATATATTAGTCTCCCCCCCCGGAATTTATAGATGTTAAATTGCTCAGGACGAAAATAGGGCCGCCGAATATCGACTCGGTTTCAGTCGATTTTACGGACGTTCGAATTAACTGTGACAGATGGACGTGGATTTAATTAAATATACAGAGAATATATATGATATATGTCGAGGGTAATTATATATGGCGGATAATGAGGTGTGATTCTTTGAGGGAAGAGAGAGAGAGAGAGAGAGAGAGAGAGAGAGAGAGAGAGAGAGAGAGAAAGAGAGAGAAAAGGGTTGTCATGGAAATTATAGTTATTTTCAGCGCCAACTATATTTTTTTGTTGCTCTAACAGAAAGGTAAGAATGACAATGCGCTAACTCACTGGTTATTGTCGCTACTAACATCGACTGCAAAATATTTCCTCCGACTGTAACACTTTTACTTTACTAGCGATTATAGTTACAAATAGCAGATACTTTCTTTCTCAGTGCGATAACGCGCTATTTCACAATTCGATTAGCTCCACAATCCGATTGGCTTCTAAAAATGACAGAACAGATCTGTAAAAGAATCCGAAGACTTTCCCCGAACCTTTTGCCCGTAAAATCAGTATAATCAAATAACCGCAGAATTAACGTGACAGAATCGGAAAAGTTTGTAAAAGTCAGCTGCGTTTCATAATATTTTTGTACTAATTTATAGATTATTGCAACAAGAGAAAAGTGGCCGGGCTTCTTCGCAGATCCGCACGTTCCATCGCGAGTATCACTTTACCGATATACCTGCCCCCGCTCCAAGGCATTTTGCAAGAATTTTTAGCCTATTTTAATTTAATTTTCTCGTTTCTGACGCCGTCGATCACAAGAGCTTCGACTGACACCGCGCCGTGTCGCGTTCGAGACTTCAAACTGCAATCACGGCAACTCGATTAGAATCGCGCAGCCAAAGTATAATATCTGGACGCGTATCTCTCCAAATTGCTCGAAATCATCAGGCGTCGCTAACGCAAAAATATCCGCGCGTCCGGCTCATCCCGACTGTTGTAAACTCTCGTCAGGCCGCTCGGTGGTCTTTTTCCAGTGATAACCGTCGTCGCGGTAATCGTCGCGCACCGGCTCGCGGGATATCACGGCGTATCCGGTCTGAATTTATATCGAGATTGTCGCAAGGTTGAGGCGAACAGATGCATCTCGTTTGTCGAACAGCGCAAAACTCGCGCGGCGACGAGCGAGCGGCTGCGTGACACATCGGCTGTTTAAAAAAGATCACCCTTGCATCTGTTGCCGAGCCGAGCGTGGATTTTGCGAAGCAATGAGCGAAGCAGAGAGAGAGAGAGAGAGAGAGAGAGAGAGAGGGAGAGAGAGAGAGGGAGAGAGAGGGGGGGGGAGGGAGGAGAAAGAAAGGGCTGCGACGGAGCCGTCTACGAGGAAACGCTATTTTTTATGCTCTTTTCATCAGCGTCCCCCTCGAGTCGAGGAGACGCGTGGGCCGATGATTAAGAGCGCGTCGCCGCGTCGCCGTTGGCTCCGGTTCGCGCGAAATATAAATTCGCGTCGCGACGTAACCCAAGCGCTGCCACAACGCGCGTGTTTTCCGCGATTTCGCACGAGATGCACCGCTCGTGTCGAATATCGCAGCATTGCGCGCGAATAGCTTCCTCGTGCTCCGCGCTTTTCAACCGTTTCGAAGTTCCGAGTGCGTGTCGATTGCCTTGATGACCGAATCGCGAGTCTCCGGTCTGAATCCAGGTACACCTGAGGTGCCACGACGATGAGAACTTTGCTGCCGGCTATTCGCGTCTTCTCTTCTTCCATGCACCGGGAGCGACGATGCTGCTTCTGTCGAGGCGATTCGGCGCCGCGACTGGAGTCAATCCTGTCGATTCGAAATCGGTACATTGTCTTAACAACCCGAGTGTTAGTTTGTCAATGCCGATGGAATCAACAATGGATTTTTGCTCCAATTGTGGCGCTGTTGATCAGAGCAGTTTTGCCCGTACAGTCTAATACCCCCACACGGAGAAAAATATCAGAAACATCCGATTGTTAATTTTGTTATCCGATTAAATACACCGAATATTTGATCGGATAACGAACTTAACAATCGGATATCTCGAATATTTTTCTCAGTCCACACAGCAGAAATGTTCAAGATACATCACAGGGATATTCTAAGAATATTCTTAGAATATCCCTGCGATGTATTTTGAACATTTCTGGCTGTGTGGGTACGGATCGATCGGATTTTCTATGTATAATTATGTCATCGCGGCTATTTTCTGTTTTTCTTTCTTCTTCTTTTTTTTTTTAGTATAACGCCCGGAAATATTGAATAAATATTTGATTCTCTGTAGAGATGATTCAAAAGTATTGTTCTACAGTATCAGCTCACACTTTTATAAAATGGGACACGAGCATCCTCGCGATAGCGGCGCCGGCATCCGCGGCATTTTATAACCGAATCGCGATTCGGTTATAAAATGCAACTAACTGCGTTTAATAACTTCCGTATACACCGTGAATGAGAAGTCGATCGAGCGAGGTAACGGGTATACGTCTATCAAAAATTGCATTCACTCACTGTCTCGCGGGGAAAGTGTGTACGGTAAATTTGCCCTCTCTCTTTTTTTCCCTCCCTCTCTTTCTTTCCGTCTCTGTTTCTTTTCCGGGCTGTTGCCAAACATTTATCAAAATCAAACTAGTCAATCGCGGAGAAAAATTCGCTTTGTCTTCACTCGACTGTCAACTCGATTGAAGGCTACTCGTCCTCGAAGACAAGCCTTCGATACCTCCATGAGGTATCAAGGTATCGCGATCATTTCTCGGTTACGAAGAGCGCGAGCGTGAAAACGCACAACGGTGATCTTCGCTCGCCGGCCGACCGCCTCCTAAGCGGCGGTCTCCCCCGCCGCTTGGCGGCGGCGGCGGCGGCGGCGGCAGCAGCGGCGGTGGCGGCGGCGGCGGCAGCGGCGGCGGCGGCGGCGGCGGCGGCGGTGGCGGCGGCGGCGGCGGTGGCGGCGGCGGCGGCGGAGGTGGTGGCGGCGGCGACGGCAGGGAGCAACTTTGACCACGGTGGGAACGAGGAGAGGATCCCGGGGGACATGGGTCCGAGGGAGACGCGCGTCCACCGCGTGCTGTCGGTGGGGATCAGAAGAGGGAGGGAAGGAGGGAGGGAGGGAGAGAGAGAGAGAGAGAGGAATGGAGCGAGAGAACAAGAGAACGCAAGAGAGCGATCGGCGGGAGGGATGGATGACAGAGCGAGACGACGGATCAAAGAAACGGAGGAAGAGAGGGAATGTGCCGATCCGGAGAGTAGTGGGAGACCACGAGATCGCGTCGGTGAAATGGCAAGGAGAGGGAGAGAGAGACAGAGAGAGGGAGGAGGACGAAGCAGGTGGAGGGGAAAGACGAACTCTCCCGTGAGAGAGAATCCAACGTGGAGAAAGAGGAAGTCGGGCCGTGGACGCGGGACGAGGAGAGCGAACAGAGACAGAGAGAGAGAGACAGAGAGAGAGAGGGAGAGAGAGAGAGAGAGAGAGAGAGAGACAGAGAGAGAGACAGAGAGAAAGAAAGACAGAGAGACAGAGAGGCAGAAACAGAGTGAGAGAGAAAGAGAGAAAGAGAGAACGAGCCGGACACAGCGGGGAGAGGGAAAACCACGGGGGCTTTTGAAAAAGTTTTATCTTGTCGGCGCGCTTCGGCCTCTCAGACGCTACCGAACGCCGGTACGGTGTTGTTGGCCACGGTGTGGCGCGCGGCCTCCTCGCCGACGAGTTGCAAGTCAAGAAAGATCGAACGGAACGTGGCAGAGGAAGAAAGAAGAGAGCGAGAGAGAAAGAGAGAGAGAGAGAGAGAGAAAGAGAGAGAGAGAGAGATACAGCAAGGGAGAGAGTTCCGGTCGTGTGCCGCGGTTTCCGGCTCCCCGATCGGTCATCAGCTTCCGTCCGTCCGCCCGCGCGCTCGCGAACGTCAGCGCGAGAGAAGCCGGACCGTCGAGAAGAGGAGGAGGAGGCTCCGGACGAGCGTCATCCGTCAGGACGAGAGGGCAGCCACACGTCCTTGAAGGAATCGTTCTTCCTTCGCTCGTCTCGCCATGCACCGTCGTTGAGGTGGTGTCCCGTGGTGCGGTCGAGGAAGAGCGAGTGAGACAACGAACGAGAGCGAGAGAAAGAGAGAGAGAGAGAGAGAGAGCGAGCGAGAGAGCGAGAGAGAGCGAGAGAGAGAGAGAGAGAGAGAAGAGGAGGATCGGTCAGGAAGAGAGCGAAGAGGTCGACAAGTGACTCCTTGCCGGGGGACCAAACCAACGGCGAGATGAAGAACCGTGTGTTGCTAAAGAGTGCGTTGCTCCTGCTGCTGATCGCCGCGAACGGCTTGGTGACAGCGAGCGAGGTGAGTTTTCGAGTAAACCGATCTTCTCTTTCTCGGGGACCATCTGGTCCCCGGGTGCCCTCGCCGCGCGGCGAGATTTCCGGCGAAACCGCTCGCTGAAACGGCGCTCCGGTCTGGAATACGAGACCGGCTGGGTTCCTGACGACAGACCTGGCCGTCTTCTCTCGTAAAACCGCGCGAGTGAATGTCGTCGCGATATTACCGGGTGACTGGAGATAAGAGAGGAGGCATGAATCGACGTTCCGTGTCGATGTAATCAATGAGGGACAGTTTCGGGATCGTAGGCTTATCGTTGATCGACTCGCGAGCGGCGGAAGCTCGTGACGTCATCGGCCAATTTATACAGTCCGGAGATTGTAAACTACTTATTACACAACCATACGAATATTAGTAAAAACAAATTCTCTCCGACGTTTACTTTTTCCAACTTACGTATCACAGGCCAGTGATATCAGATTAGTCAGCGCGCGCGGGCAGTTTCGCCAATTTATCTGAATAATTGGCGGCCCCTTTCGGAGACCTCGTCCCCCCTCTCCCCCTCTCAGGTGATTAGATAGTTTACGCGGTTCAATCACCGTGATTATACCTGTTATGTATCTCGCTTACGTCCGATGATAAGGATTGCCGCATACCTCGCGCGGCAGAGATACGCTTATCGCCGCTCGTAGATCGCACGCGCGCGCGCGCGCGCGCGATAGTTTCGTACGCTGTACAAAGTTACCAATGTGATCTCTCGTCTCTTTTTCGGGACGCCGAGAGCCGCGTGTGCTCCTCCGGCTTGCACGTATCGCGAGTCTGTCACGTTCTATCGTTTGTGTGCAATTTGCGACGGAACGTGCAGACGTCCCCCGCCCCCCGCCCCCCGCCAGTCTCCAGTCTCGTCTCGCGCTCTCGCGATTGACAGTTCGCAGCAAAAATCGCCCGCGACCTCTTCTTTTTTCTCTCACGTTGAATAAAACGCCGCCCGAGACGTATCGCTCGCGTCTCGTCGCTGACGCTACGTTATGCAGTCGTCGCGACGCGCTTTGTTTACGCATCTCTTATACATTTCTTGCTACCCGAAATTTCGACGACGGACTTCGCGCGTCGCTTGACACCCGAGTTTGCAAATCTTCAGCATTAAAATGTGACTCGTCTCGGGCGAGTCGGAGGAAGCGCGCCGCGAGAACTGCAGAAGCAACCGTGCCAATCCGAGAGAACGACGACGGGTAGCGTCGTCGCGGCAGACGCGGCTATTATTTTGCGCAAGCTGCATTCTCGCGACGGAACATTCCGAAGAGCGAAAAGAAGCAGAAGCAGAAGGCGTAAGCTGGATCCCGGGTTCCTTCGGCGGCTCGCACTTCGCTCTTTCCCGCGTCGGAACCGCGTCGCGCAAAGAAATCCTTCGATTTAACGACGATCAACAGGTACGGGGGGTGAAGAGAGCAGCGGGGACGCTGGGGCTACGCAGAGCGTCCCCGTGGATTGCCGGAGGTGGTGGCCGGCACGAAAATACGAATCGAATTGTTATGCGCGACGCCGGCGAACTTGCCCGACACTCCCGGCTAGCAGACGCCGGGATAATTCGCGCGCCGAATTCGATTATATTCCGATCACATCCTCGAACTCCGTAGAAACCGGATACCGCCGGCGAACTCGTGCCGGCGAAGCCGATCGCTTCTGGAAGCCGCCAATCCAGCGAAATATCATTCCGTCCCGCGAAGTCCGGATTTCCGCCGGAGCGACGACGTTTCGTCGTCGCTGTTTCGTCACGTGACGATCCCACGGGACGGCTACTTTGCAACTCGATCGCGGCGATTCCGTCCGTCCTGCTCCCTTCCCCCCCCCTCCTCCCGATGCCGTGTTCCTTCCTTAACGACGAGTCGAACTTTTGCCGAGAGTCAATCGTCGGCGCGAAGCGCTCCGAGGTCGTCCGTTATTTTCGTGTGACCGTTTCGGAACTCGCAGCCCTCCAGGGCTGCCCTCCGGGGAGAGATTTTTTCCGGAGGAAAGAGATTTTCCCGCCAGACTAGACGGTTGCGAGCTGAGACTCTCGCGAAAGACAGCGTGATTTCTGCTTGTGCTACGCGTATGCGTGAGGATCCGTCTCGGAAACGCTGCTGGGAGCTGCTTCGGTCGTGGAAACAAATCTTATCAAAATGTTGCGTATTTATACGGACGAGTGCATGGGAAATGGTAACGAGGTTTGACGGAAGAATTCCGCCTGTTAGGGGAAAGTACGTGCACGGAGAAGAAAACGCTATTGTGTGTCGGTCGACGAGTCGATCGTCGACGTCGGCATAATTGGAGCAAATCTTCTCGACTCGATAGCGACATCGTCGGAAGTAATCCACGATGCATCGCTTAGGCGACTCGAGCGTTCGAGCGAGTTTCGGTGACATTGCTATCGGAGCAAAAAGATTTGCCCCAATTACGTTACGTTAGATCGTTCTAACGTTACGCTGTTGGTCAATTCGAACGACGCCCCTTTCCTCACGCGTGCACTTCTCTCAGACGCTTTGCGTGTTTGCCGCGGGAGAATTGCCGAAACGTGACGACGACGATTCGATAAACGATCTCGACTCGCGCTAGACTCGCGCGCGAAAGAAAAGCCCGGCCGAGACTTAAAAACTTTACACGCGCGCGATATCGAATAACTTCATATTCAGTGAGCTCAGCTATAAATGCGATATAGGTATCGCCTTGAAAAACGCCTTCCTCGTCTCCCACGGGCATTTAGCCTCCGTTCGACCGCTTCCTCGACAATCCGATCGCGTCGCGACTTACGCAACACGAAATTGACACTATAGCCGTAAATTAAGAAGCTTTAATGACCTCGACGTGAGCGCGGAAAATATCCCACTCCGAAAGCGGGATATTTATCGCGTCGCTACTCGCGCGAGAGGAGGGCTCGCTAAAAACAAAGTTGTAATCAATTTTACGTACGGGAATCATATTGCACTAACGGAAAATCGAGTGAAACGTCACCTGGCGCCGTATTGTATAACACGATCTAAATGGAGCAACGAAATGCAATTTCGAAGCGTCGCGCGCTATCGCGTTTCTGAATCGATTTTCCGCGCGCGAGAGCGGAGTCTTCGACGAGACAAATCGGCTGGCCCGGTCGCTAGACGCATCGCCGATCGGGATGCGTGCGTGCGTGCGTGCGTGCGTCTGTTTTGGCGCGATAATCCGACAATGGCCGCGCGTTATCTGCAGATATCAAGTGTCTCGATACCGCGATGCCCTGCTCGGTATCGGCAAAGTAGTGCAAGAGAAGTGTGCGAAAGCCGTGACGTCGTCGCAAAAAGGCGCGCCTCGCGCGATCCGCGAGGATTACGCCGGATTCTCACTGCCTACCTATCTGAACGACGAGAGCCCGTCGATCCTCCGTCGAACTTTCTTTTAACACACCGAGAGGAAGCGAAAGAATAAAAAATATTTACTCGGCGCCCGGCGGCCGCCCGAGCGACACGTTTACTTGTGCTAATGTGCACTTTTTCTCAAGTGAGAAAATATATTATACATTCTCCTGAGAGTATCTGACCGTAGCTTTTCGTGCGAAGACAAAATTGTTCTCGCTTGAATACAAAGATTTAGGTTTGGATTTGAATCTCAAGCGAATGTGTGTTGCAGTTCCCGCGGGATGAATATTCGGTTTCTTCTTTTTTTTTCTCACGGTGAAAAGAATGACTGAGATGCGTGACGACGGACGCCGCGTATTGGGTATTGCAGCGCGAAAACATTGAGGAAGGTTTCGACAGTTCTGAGAGAGGGTGGGTCTCCTCCTAGTGAGAATGCAGCCTTACGCGACCCCTCGCGGTATTCCGCTCTTCGGGACATTCCGCGACACGCGTATCTTCCGCGACGCGCGGCTATTCAAAGCAGCGTGTTAAATGCCTCTATTTGAGGCGCAACGCCGCGCCGCGCCGCGCCGCGGCCGCGGCGACACGTAGACCCGTGCAAACGCATTCCCGTTGCATTCTCGCTCGACGGTGCAAAGTAATCGAGTTGCGCGCGGACAGGGATGTTTAAATTCCGCTGTCGATCGCATTTATCGAGTCGCCTGTATTTTGACTATCGCGACGATTGGCGGGTGAAATGAAAGATGAGAGAGCGAGGGAAAGAGAGAGAGAGAGAGAGAGAGAGAGAGAGAGAGAGAGAGAGAGAGAGAGAGAGAGAGAGAGGGAGAGGGAGAGAGGAACGCTAATATGAACAAGTAAACTACTCGCTCGTTCGACTCGTCGCAACACGACAAATGACACTCTCAGACATTGTCCGACATTGTCGATCAGTCTATCTAAAAAATATCTATCTTAGGCGCGAGCGAATGTCCGATTCGCACGAGGTAGCGCCCTAAACTCGTTATATCAGGCAGCCTAACGGAAAGAATAAAACAGCAATTGAATAATCTAGCCGGTATTTTTAGCGGAATCGAGACGGGATGATCTCAGATTGCAGACGGGCAAATTTGAACGTGTGATATTTACTGGCAATCTGAGCGCACCTCGACGGCGGCGCGCGACGAAGGCTTGCGTTGTCCCTTCCAATTGCGTGGACAAACTGGTTGGCAGCGTGAAAATTTAAATCCGTGCGTTTCCTGACGGCGGAGAAATTTTTTAGGGACGGAATATATCGGCCTGACCCACGGCGAGCCGACACTGACTCGATGTGAATCGAATCGGCGGATATTGAATTAAAATAGTTATTCTCGGAACGGCACGTTCGCCACGGTTCGCCGGTGGCTTGATTAATTTCGAATCGTTCCTCGATCTGGAGTCGAATTATCATTTCACGGCTCTTGCGGGCATTGCGCATGCATAGAGACGATCATATTGCGGAGCGGCGTCTCGGCGACGAGCGCATTGCAAGACGCAGTCGCCATGGCGCGGCCGCTAGCGAGTGTCGCGATTTCTCGAATTTCCGCGAGAGAAAAAGTAGAGAAATCACCGGCGACGGTGCGGATTTTCGTCGGCTCGAGCGCGACTCTGCTCTGGGTGAGACGAACGTCCCCCGATTAGTAACTCGGCTCCGATGTTCAAACGTGCGTTCTTATCCGAAATTTTACGTAGATCAATATGTGAATTTATAACTTTCGAGTGAAATTAAAAACTGCAGGCACACAGTGACACACGTTTGAACGATTACTTCGCCGGCATTTTAAAAAATTGATACCTAGTATCAGATCGGTTTGCTGGGTCGATTATTTCCTTTCAAAGTGAACTTGCTCGAAATCAAACCGTCAGTGAAAAGGAAAACAGAGTCATTTCTGAAAAAATCGTCGCGAGTAAATTACTAGTAATCTAAGTAAGCCGTAAGATGAAAGGATATAAAAAATGAAATGATCGAGCTTTCTAGCGAGATCAACTTTGCGCGCACTTAACGACATATTCAAATATCGATTGACTGCTTTATTTTCATCACGAGGCTATTCACTCGCTGATTGCGACACTCGCATCATCGAGATTACCGGTCCGATGATATTTTTCCAACGAGCCCCGAAAATCCGCACGGAAGAATGTCGCAACGACGATGACACGCGCCATCGAATTGGATTAAAACGTATTTTATTCGTTGATATTTGTTATTTCTCAGACTCGTCGGGCGTGCGCATCTATTTGATTGTTCATGCTCGGGACGGGGCAGGGGGGAATGAAAATATACGACTCAATTGACACATATTTTAAACAATCTCGCGAGGGATCTCTCTAAGAGCGGCGTTATTACGAAGTAAAGCACAAAGGAGCAAAGATTACGTTTACGAGATTAAAACGACGTGCAGGTCGGGGCCACGGAAGCGCATCTTCGTCGCGAGAAATCTCGTTCCACGACAAAAGGGGCTGAATCAATTGTTCCGAGATAAACATATACAGTATCGACCTCAACAATTCGTTTCTCCGGCGCACATGTCTGCTTTCTCCCGATGAGCAAAAATGTTCCTAGCTGAAGCAGCAGCAGCAGGAATTCTCTCTCAGTAAATCAATAAACTTCACTGATTTGCAGCAGAAACATCGATAAGATTTCGCTGCGAAATCCGCAGCACGTCAATTTGTTATGTCAAATTCGTTGCATTAATTCCTACTTTCCGCGTTCCCGACGACGGAATTCACGGCTGCCATGCGCCTCACGCGCAATAACACCGTCTATTTTTGCAAGTCGCGTCGACAATAAGAATAGTCGCTATTATTAACCGATTTCAACGGCATTTTATTGATTGCGACGTTATATAGGGTGTTCAATAATTCGCGCTTATTATTTACACACAGCGCTGTTCCTCGAAGGTGAGACTTTTCGTCAAGTTCCCCCTGGCGAAAATATCGACAAAGATCAAAGTTATTACAGCAACTTTTCAGTTTTCAATACAACACATCATTGGAGCTGAACCTCGTACATTAAAATCCCGTAGAAATAAAATCCGCTTGAAACTGACCGAAGAAAATGATATCGTCGTTCATTCGGTCGCCGCAAGCTTAGCTCGCGCGGGGGTTTTTCTCGAAAACCATCGACGCCTCGGTATTTCTGCTAAGAAATAAAAATGTTAAATTTTCATGATAAAAAACGTACTCTAGGGGGATAATAATATTCTAGAGAGCTCCGCGCACCGCGCGCGGAGGTTTGACTGCATTTCGGAAACTTACCGACGCCTCGGCTGATTTCTAATCTAAGAAAAGAACGCGTCAAATTCTCGCGACAAAAATAGCGCTTCCGAGAGACGGAAGAAACACTTTAGATAGCGCGCACCTCGCGTGGAGAGACCCAACTTCGGCGTGAAAATCACCGGTCCAGCTCATCCCGCCGGTTCGTCTCGAGTCCGCCAGCTCTTTCGTGGGAGTTTTCACGCGCGTCGTGAAGTCGTAGTTGCGGAATTGCGACACGCACGCGGGAGAAAGCGCCAAATCCCGACACTGGTCCGACGACTTCTGAATATCGTTAAAAGCGGAGGCCGTACTTGCCGTTTAATTCGTCATCTCTCGGCCGTCTCACTTGGCCGTAACCTCGGCTCGCGTTCTCTCCCCGCGACATTCCTCTTTCGTCTTGAGTAATTTGTATGCGCTGTGACAGTGTACCTTAAAATACTGTCAGGGACGAAGTCGAGTGGTCGCTAATGCGCGTCGGAATTTAATTAATTTCCTGCTTTGCCGGCCGCATTCCCGCTGTACATAAGTAGACGAGAAACGCGGACGAGTCGAGTAAATATCTTCGATGAGGGCGTGTGTGGTGGAGATTGAAAATCGAGTCGGGGGAAACGCGCGGGATAATGCGCTCGTGTCGTCGCTCGAGGGAGGTATCGCGGTGGAGAAACTCCGCGATTTTTCAAGCGCAATTAACACGTCGCCCGCGCCGCGCCGATTCCCGCGCGATTATTCCTCGGCGCTCAATTCGAGTTACAAACGCCGAATATGCGACAGATAAATGCAATTAGCGGATGCATGCGTTCATGCGGCTGGGTCTTATTGTACCCCCCTCCCCCCCCTTTCCCCGGCTGTATAGTTAGTTTATCGCGCGCATTTGGTCACGCCAATTGATAAGATGCGGCAATACTGTAGCGTCGACGAGATACGAATCCAAATTGCAGGTATTACTCGCGAATAAAAGCGATCTTTAACGATGCGCAACTCGGATTGCGGTGTACGTGCTGCCCGAGTTAGAAAAAATATTCACTCAAATAACGAGGGCGCCTGAGATGGCTCTTATCGTCGTTATACATCTTCCTGACCTGTATTGTTCCCCTTAATTATTCATCCCTTAATTATCAGATCCCTCAATTATTTACGCGAGATTTGGCGCCTGGTCGCGCTGCTCACGACGATCACGACGGCCACAAGCTGCACCAAACACGCGGCTATGAAGAAAGAAAAAAAGAGAAAAGCATTAGCCGGGCAAGAAGTCGCTACACAATACGCGCGCGTATCCGCAGAAAGAGAACGATATTTCATCGCGCGAAATCAAGGAGGATTCGGTGGCACCTTCCAATGGAAGGGATCGCGCGCGCGACCCCCCTCGGGCTCACGCGCTCTCGAATATTATCCTTCCGCAAAAATGACAATGTACGCGTGCGGGGGAAAAAGTCGCGCGGTCCCTCTGTTATTGCACCTCTTTTTCCCGCGGCCGTATCCTCCCTCGCCCCGCCGCCGTGCTTCGCCCCTCGTCCTTCCGCCAAACCCTCGGCTGACCGTTCCGCTTTAAATTGCGGGGGATTCCGCGAGCGCGGACGCGCGCACGGGAGGATCCGGAAGATTTGTATCTTATGAGAAATATGGTAATGCACGTGGCACGTTCGATACGGCACTGTTGCGCGCCGCGGCGGCGTTTCCGAGTCGAAGAGGAGGCCGCGCGCGCGCGCGCGGCGGAGATTCGCGTTGGGAATTACGCAACGCGGCCGCGCGGCCGACCTAAATTTATACAACATCTCTCCCGCGCCCCTTTGCGCTTTCTTCTCCCTTTTGCGCGCGCTCGTTTTTCTCACTTCATTCTTGCCCCGAGTCGCAAGCGGAACCTTCGACGCACTCGGTGAACTATAGTAATACAAACAACGCGCCGGTGTATACGGCGAGATAATAATATCCGGGTCGGCTGGCGGTTTCTGCACGCGCAATTTCGTTGAGGCACGAGTAATTTGAAAAGTTCGCTTCCCCGCACGGCCGCAGATGTCGTCGTTATTGGGCCGCGCGCGCGCGGGGTTTCGTTAGAAAGAATTCCGAAGTCGCGCTTACGGCGCTTCCTCTCCGCCCGAGCGCCGAGATCTTTCGGTTTGATGGCTGGCGGAGGAGGGTGCGAGGGGGAGAGACGCGGTAAGACATCGGTAAGATTTCTACCGACGCGACGGCCCGAGAGGCCGGCCGAAGGGGGGCGGAGAGAAAGAGATACTGCGATAATTGGGATAATTATGATTCGCGAGTGATTTGTTAATGACGGCGCGGCAGAATTTATCGATTTAACCGATACTTAATACCCCCTCCCCCCGTTTGCTTTCTCGTGCTCGGCGGGAATATCAATAATGTGTAAGGAGGAAATTATTGAGTCCCGCTCCCCTCCGTACCTTCAATTCTGAAGATTCGGGATCACTCGGTGTCACTCGTCGCTCCCGCTTATAATTAACGTCTTCTTTCTCCCTTTTTGTTTCTTTTCTCTTTCTTTTTTTTTTCTTTTTTTCAACGACGGACATGAAGAAGCGCCTTTTATACGCTTACGCAGTCGACGCACCACGCGCTAATGACAAGTTTTCAACCGCGGCTGTGCAATTTACTCGCGCAACGTATCATCATTCTGTAAAGGAGATACAAGGCGCACGTTGAGACGAAATGCGCGAGCGGCACGCATGCGGCGAGCTGGAGGAGCGCGATTTGAAATTTTTCAAAAAATCACCGCGTGGCCTGGCGCTCTGAGAAGGAGCGTTGATGAGACAGAATGAGAGACGAGGCTTAGGCAAAAGAGCGACTCACGAAAAGCGCGTTTCTCCTTCGCCAACAAATTTTCCTTCGGCTCGCGCGCTGAGATATTTTGAGTGGGATATGCTAAACTTGAAAAGTTTGCGTTGTGTTGCTCGCGCAGAATTACAAACGCGAAAATATCGGTATGTGACGGAAAAAGAAAAAAAACGAATCTCCGGATCGACGTCTCGAGCTATCGGTCGGCGTATAAAGATTCGCCTGGTGCTCAAATTCTGCGGCTTGTACGTGCCGAAAAGGTGTCTATTCCCGTTTGAGAAAATTTCGGAGGGCACTGCTGCACTTCCGCAACTGAATTTAGAAGCTGAAAATACACGAAAAGCTCTCGCAAAACATTTCTGTTTTAAATTTAGATTCACCGCTGAGAAATCAAGTGACGCTTAATTATGTACAAGAAATATGAGAAGAATAGCATAATTATGTACTAGAAAGAGATAGAGAGAGAGAGAGAGAGAGAGGGGCGGGGGGGAATAGTGAAAGAATTATACTTGATAACGTGCGGACGATCATCTCCACGTTATCGACACTTTTGGCGTTTCCTTGCGGGAAAATGCGCTACAAATATTGAAAGCAACGACGTTAAACAAATCATCGTCACTCGTCACCGCCGACGGTATGACGAAGCGCGCGTAAATCTGAAGCAATCGAGCGCGCGCGCAGACGAGACATGGAACGAGCGGCTTAAAAGGGGGCGAATGTGTGAGGAGGGCGGCGGGGAGGCGGGAGGGCTCAACTGCTCGAAAATTGAGTGATCGGGTGATGACTTTAGTGCCGTAAGTGCCACTTATTAAAGAACCCCATAAATTTCGCCGGTTGACCCTAATGGAACTGCCGCACGGATATTTCGGACGATTCCCACAGGAGCGTGCGCATGCGCGCGCGCGTACATTTCGTGTGAGCCTAATTGATTGTTGCGCCGAATTAACCCGAATTTAAAAGTTCTTCCAAACAGACCCGCGTGTTAACCCCCGGCGCGATAACTCAACGACGCGCGGACGCGCGATCATTTTCGCGCTGCCACTGCTCGAGCGCTCGGCAGACAATTCACCCCGATTACCGATCACAATTGACGACGGAGAAATGGAAATCGCCGGTGTGCGAGGTACGTCGGCTCGCTGCGCGACTAGCGATTAATTACCTCGTCAGCGTGTTTTACACGCGCGACGTCGCGCGGTTGTATAAATCTCTAAATTCATTACGAATTCGTCGCGTTTGTCTCTCGTGACTGATTCGTCATCAAACGCTGGACGCGAGGACGCTGCTTGAACGCTCAATGTGGTCCGATTACCACTCACCGTGTCAAGCGAGCGCTTCTAAAGAAGAATAGACGTCGACCGAGCGAGATGTCTAGCGAGATTCTTCGACCACAGTCGACTCTCGCACGGCGCAACAGTGCAATTAAAATTATCCCATATCTTTGGCATTCTGCACGCGAAACACGTCACTGGTCGATTGCATAAATCTCGAAGTGTCTGTCCCACGATTAATTATGGTAATTTATGCCCGTCGCTGCGGATCGTCGCGAGGATCCATCGATATACGGATTTTGTCGTCTCGGCCACGGCTTCGCCGACATTAAAGGATCGAGCCGGTATCTGGTCTTACGTAAACCGTCAGGGTCGTCGAAAAGTCGGGACGCGTGCTCGGAAAGAAAGAAAGAGCCGGAGAGAACGAGACAGAGAGAGAGAGAGAAAGAGAGAGGAAAAAAGGATCATAAGAAAGCTATAACGCAAGGAGATGGGGCGAAGGACCTTCGCGCGAGAAGCATCTGCGATAAATCCGCTTACCTAACCGTACGAAGTCCGTTCGCGAAGACACCGGACAGATTCCTTCTTCGCGTCGCCTTGCGTCGCATATCACACGCGCGTCTACGTACGTGTGTATGTGCACACGAGAGAGAAAAAATTATCCCAGGCGAATCGTAGCCCGTTCCCGATAAGTAACGTCGCGAAAACGCACTCCGACCGAGATACCGGCGGGTCCGCTGGAACTCACCCCTAATCGACGCCCCCATTTTCGCCGGTCCGGCCGCACGCGGCGCTTCGCGGCCGTGATGCTACGACGCCGTGGAAGGAGCGCGAAAAATTGCTCCGGGGTGCGACGTGTAACGAGAATCCTCGAGCGAGCGCGGCAACTCGAATCGCTTGTCCCGAACGAGACAGAGCGTTATAATGCAGCCGATTGTACATAGCCGGTGCCGTTCGGAAGGCTCGAAAGACCGTCGCGAGAGAGAGAGAGAGAGAGAGAGAGAGAGAGAGAGAGAGAGAGGGAGAGAGAGAGAGAGAGAAAAGTCGTTTGCAAGTACTTCCAGTCCTCGAACTCGGCGGGGCACTCGAGGAGCGTCGAGCGTAGCCTTAAGCGCCGCGTCGCCAAGAGGAATCCACTTTTTGCCGCGACGAGACTCGCGCGCGAGCGATTATTTACCGGGCATTTTTATTATAAGCTCGCGTGTATGCAGGTATATATATATATATATGTATATGTATATATATGTATATATATGTATATATATATATATATATAAATACATATCCGCGCTCTGAAAGGACACTTGCGTTACTTACACGCGCGCTCCGCGGATAATTACGACCGGACGTCGTGCCCTCCGCCACGTAATCGGGACGGTGTCGGTTCGCGCGGCGGGAATGATGGATCGTTACGCGATAATAAAATACACAGAGAGCGGGATCATGGAAATCGCACTGGCGACGCGTGTTTTCTCGTACCTGCGACTTGGCAATGCGCGTACGACGCGCGCGCGCATCCGAAGACATGTTTCGTCGCACGATGCATACCACACGGAGGGGAACGTATTCGCTCGAAGGAGGGTCAATTTCCCGGTGAAATATGAACGATTCGAAAATTCCGGCCAAAGTCGTCAGAATTCGGTCGAAGTTACCGGGATTTCGGATTAACCACGCACGGAATTCCGGGCTTTTCAAGCGGGATCTCCGATTCGTTCATATTTCACCGGGAAATTTGTTCATTTCGTCATTTCTCTCCGCGAGTGCCGCGTATTATTATAACATGTTTATACATGGTATAACATTAAACAATAACAATTGTACTATATCATAGTTATTGCATAACAGCAATTACGTATAATGGTTTCAATTCACCACTCTGATTTCGGTCAATCGTGTGTTCTGATTAATAATGAATTTTATCAGTCGAGCAAATATTTCGTGATTACGCGTCGATTAATTAATTTGGATTGTTCATCTGTCGACTAATTTACTTGACTGAAATCTTGATGAATCAATGCCCAATTCTGCCGAAGTGATATCCGCATCTCAACGGCTCCGCGGCTCCATTAATCCTCTCATTTCAAATGATGCATCAAAATCTCATGCCTGTTGTGCACAAATTTATTGCCAAGCGATTTACTTATCTTGCTTGCTTTACACCGAAAATTAAGCGATGTGCGCACCCTTCTCGCTCGGTGCGCAAAAATAATCCAAGGAGCCAAGGAGAGACACGGTCCCGCCAAAAAAATATACGCAATTCATCCAACTGATTTCCTGTTATCCGAGTAGCGGATGGAAAGTGGATCGTAAGAAAACAGAAATATTCCTGTCCAGGGTTTCTATTTACACTTTTGCCAATTGTGTCGTCGACTATCTCGAAGCGAGTTCTAAAGCGGCCGAATGCTCAGACGAATGTTTCCGGCCGGAAATATCATTTCTGATTCATGAGTTTTCGTCTGGTGTCTGCTCGGTTAAACCAACTGCGACTTTTCCTAATGCAGTTCCATGCAGAGACCATAAAGGATTCAAATGCAGTCGGGACGACCGGAAACTATTGGCCGGTCATCGAAAGTCTCCTGCTGTAGGAAGCTCCGTTCCCGCAGCCTCCCGCAGAGGAGTTCTCGTCCGGTTCCGAGAGGACGGAGACTCAGTTACAGGAGGAGGATTTTTTCCCGTCTAACGCGTAACCTTACTTGGTAACAAGTACAGCGAGAGAGAAAAGAACAGTCAACGTCGCTAAAATTATCGATGCTTCTAGCCCCAGTATATATCATCCCGCTGTTCCGAGCAGAAAATAATCGCAACACGCATGCGTGTACGATTTTATTGTCGCCACGGTGCAATGCTTGCCGCAAAAGAAAAAGCAAAGAAAATATTCCTCCCGGCTACAGTTTGCTCCTGCGCGACCACACTTACAAATACCAAACACTTTTGCGCCCGGCGTGTACGTAGGCGCCGTCTCTTCAGGGGGAATCCCGAGCGAGCTCTCTCAATTACAAAGTTACTTCATAACGGCAGCTAAAGCGTTGCGGCCGAAATTCAATTAAGCAGCGAAGTCTTATCCGGACTGGACTTTAATTCGAGCACCTTCACCTCGATCTCGCGGAGAGAGCCGCGGCCGATGATAACGATATTGAATGGGGATTCCCATTCGGGAGCCCCGCGCGCACCTACCGCCCTGCGGTATATCAGGCCGTCGGACCTGTTTACCCGCACGCAGCCTGTATGTTCGCCAGCGAGAGAGCTAATGGGTTAATCACGCGGCGACGGCGATGATCGCGAGAGTCGATTATTTATCGCCGCGCGGCCGATAAAGGCCGCTTCCTCCGTGAAAATTCTGCATTTAGCACGAGTCCAGCGGGAAGCGCTGCTCCTCTCTCTCTCTCTCTCTCTCTCTCTCTCTCTCTCTCTCTCTCGCCTCTCGCGGGAAGGACCCTCGCTGGTGCGCGCGCGTGGCCGCGCGGCTGGCTTACTCATTGCGGACAATTAAGCGTCTGGAGAGAACAACGAGCAGTCCGGAGTCTCGCAGTCGCGGCGTCTACGGGAGAGCGGCCGTAAATAGACGCGGGCGGGAGAGCAGAGAAAGAGAGGAAGAGACAGAGGTAGAGAGAGAAAGAGGAGGAGGCCCTCGAGAGGAGACGCGTAATAAACATCTACTTAGGTTCGCGAGGGTGCGTGCAGTGCGTGCCTTTAATTAAAGCCGGCCCGCCCGGCCGGCGAACAATCAAGCGCTCGCTCGGCGTTGCCTCGCCGACGGAGCCGCCGCCGGCGATGACGATGCCGATGACGAGGACGAGGACGACGTCGGCAAGTGTCGCGTAGTATCTCTGTGCTTCGTATTCCGACCCACATTTCGATTGCCGCGCGATCGCGAGAAATAGAGGGAGGAGACAGGAGGAGTGGAAGATAGATAGATAGATAGATAGATAGATAGTTTAGATAGATAGATAGAAGAGGGAGAGTGAAGGGAAGAGAGAGAGAGAGAGAGAGAGAGAAAGAGAGAGAGAGAGAGAGAGATAATCTCCGGAGATAATCTTCTATACGAAGAAGGCAATCGATTCCGCCGCGCGATATCGCGTTATAATTTTATCTACGTTTATCGGCGCTAGACGTGCGAACGGCGCCGAGTTAATAATGCTCATCGTGCATGCGACGAACTTAATATTTGAGCGGCCTAGATAAACGCATTTGCATACCGCACGCAGCCGGCGTGTCCCGATCGGACGTGTACGTCGCGAGTTGACGGTTACGTTGTAAATTAGGGTATCGATTCTCGGGTCGGTCGGCAACCGACAGCGGCGCCGTTCAAAATTAACTCCGCCGGAAATCACCCCGGAGAGCTCCTTCGCCGGCATGATGAAATCGTCGAAATGGTCGCGCGATGTAATTCCGCGATTAGTGGAAGAATTATCGATGTCGTTGATCAATTCCGGTGACTTCGGTGGCTCGGTTAATTATTATAATTGAGGCTCACGCTAATAATCGACAGACGGACGAACGAGTCGCGCCGATCTCGAGTCTGGCTTCTCGCCGAGAGGTCGCATCTACCGACTCCTCGAGCGAGACGTCGCAAATTCATCTCGAGGTCTTCGTCCATGATCTTCGGGCTCGCGGCCCGCTTTGCCACCCTCGGATTGACAGTCCGCTTCGAGGGGATGCCGTGCTGCTTGAGAGTTTTACCGAATGGATACTGACTTTGCTTTTTTCGTTGCTGCTAACCTTGACTGCGTTTTGTTGACTGCACAGAGCTACGAATGCTTCCCCACACGGCGGAAGTGCGTGAAAAAGAAATGAATCGACGCGTTGTCCGATATGTGATGAGAACGTTGGAAGATTTCAAGATTGACACGCTCTAGCTGCCGGTAAAAATCTGCCTGATGTAAAAGTTACACGCGCCGAAAGCGTCTACGTCGCTCGGTTGAAAATTTCAAACAGCATCGCTGCACCTTCACGACTGGATTTGAAAGCTGGAAAATATTCGGCAAGTTCGGGAAAAAAAGATTTCTATATATACGCGTCTATGTACGCGGTTATGGATTTTCTGCTAGACATGGCTAAATAGAGCAACGCATATTTTTGTGACGAGAAAAGAGTAACATGTGCGCGTTCAATGTTTATTTAGGGTGATCACTTCTTTCATTTATTGCAAAACGACCGACGATGTTTCGCTAATCTCCTCGGCGAACGCGGTTTATCGTTCGTACGCCGAAGAAAAAGAAAAAGTTTGTGATAATCACATAATGAGACATAAATTATAATCAAGAGAATCATTTTCGTAGAAAGAGCTGCTGTGATTACAATGTCATATTAGGTGGGCACACATTATAATACCCCGACAATATCCCGAGATACGATTTCCCCTAAATATAATCCCCTAAATATTGTTCCGAGGAGCGACTATTACTCCGAAAACATACATAGTATATTGATATCCGTCTGCTAATTTGAGAGATGCGACTTTTATACTGTAGATACTAATACTAACGGAGACCGATGCACCCGACTGTACGAGAAAATCAAATTCCAATACTACAGCAAAATCGCATTTCGGATGATTCTCACGCGGTATTCGGATTTCCGATGACCGTCGCCGCTTTCTAAATGTCTCGATATATTCTTTTCATTTACTACCGCTGTCACTGCTGTTACGACGTTATCACGTTTCCGTGATATCAACGAGAAGATTGGGAGTCGGCGAAATCAGCGGCGCCCCCTTCTCTCCCTCTCTTTCTTTCTCTTTCGGGCGCATCTCTCGGATATGACGTAATCTCTCGTCGTGAATGCACGGGCTACGGGCGTGGAATTTTATGCAAACGATCCCGTAAATCATTTCATCCACGCTCCATCGAGTCGCTCCCGAAAGTCTCGACCCCCTTTCCTGTCGCGTCGCGTCGCGTCGCGCCGCAGCGAGCCAGGCCGGGCCTTTCAAAAACGGGCATCGCCGTGACCGAACGTTACACATACACGTAGGCACGTGAAATCGCACGTCGACGCGTCGCCGCCGAAGGTCGAGATCGTGCATCACCATCCGGATCTCGAAAATAGCGCCGTGAGAGTCTCGAAGAGACTCGCGCGCTCTGCGTGTGGAGACGGCGACTCTCCGCTCGAGTGAAGGACTCCACGCTCGCTGCATTTATTATGTCACTGATATAACCGGGCGATCTGTCGAGAAAACAGAGCGCGGCTATCGGCGCGTTCGGTGCAGCGCGGTGCAATTTGCGCGATACGCCGACAATCACCGTTAGGAAATCGCGTCCGCGGCGGCGGCGGCGGCGGCTGTGAAATTATCCCGAGCGCGCGCGCGCGCGCGCGCGCGCGGGGCCGGCAGTTGGGCCGATTTACCGTGGATAAAAGATTGTGTCGTAAGAAAACACCTTCGTAAGCGCGTAATTTGCCATCGATAATGCTGCACGCGAGAGCGAGCCGCCGGGATACGGGAGAGGTCGGCTCGGCTCTATCCGCTCGGATGACGTGGACGCTCAGAGATGCGCGCGAGACTACTCTGCGATACACCGCATGCTGCGATTCTCTCTCTTCTCTTCTCTCGGCGCGCGATCCTCGGCGAGCGACGTGCTCGCGAGTGGATTTTCATCGCGGCACCGCACACGCGACTTGAATCCGCTGCCGCGGCTCGAGCTGTACGCGCTTGCAAGCGCGCGCGAGAAGCCGCTGGCGATTTAGAATTTAGAACACGTGACTCTAAAGAACGAGCTCGCGCGATTGAAAATCGCACTCGCGACTTCCCGCGGAAGTCCCGTCCGCGGAAGAGGAAACTGCGACGCGATATATCGCGCATTCATCGCGACTCCGCAGAAAGGTGGCGCCGCGACGCGCGATTTCATGAATCGCGCGTCGTCTCCTCTGTGCGCGCTCCGTCGCGGCGTTTTTCCGCCCCGGGGAAACGCCTCGGCGTAGAACCCGAGATAAAAGCGAGGATAACGAGGGAGTAAACGAAGAAAAGTGCGCGACGACCGCGCGAAAAGTGCGCTCTGACGCGTGTCGAATGTCAATTGACAATGCCCGGACACACGTCGCGCCTTCTCTTTGTCTCTCTCCCCCTCTCTCTCTCTCTCTCTCTCTCTCTTTCGACGCGAACTGCCTGCGCGACAACTGCAAGTCAAATTGCAAAATGACGGAACGTCGTTTATCTCAATGCCATCGGATGTAATTCGCAGCGCGCTTCATTCGACAGATTCCGCTTGCACAGCGCGTTAACTTACTTACAGAAATCCACCGGAGACTCCAATTAATTCGTGCACGCGACATTTCTCGAGTATGTATCAGCGAAGGCAACTTGAGATCGCATACGCGTTTATCAGTCAGTCTGATAGGATTTCCAGAGAATCGTTCTATTCAATCGGTTCTGCCCTGCTTGACTTTCGTACAAATCGACTCCTGCGAACGTTGACCCCAGGTGAATTGTTCATCGGAACGAAACAACATTGATGAATAAGTGTGCCGACGACGGGTCGATGCTCGATTTTCCACTCGAGAGAATCGATTTGTACAAAGATCGACTTAAAAAAGTCGATCTTTCGGAGGAAAAGGATCAATTTTCAAAATCGATCGAATCGCGATCGCCTATCTCTCTCTCTCTCTCTCTCTCTCTCTCTCTCGTTCACCCGCTATTCCTCTCTTCGTCGCGACGGAGAACATAAAGCCCTAAACACAATGCCAGACAACAGGCAATAAGAATAAAAATAGACCAATCACAATCGACTATTACAAGAATAATCTATTGTGATTGGTCTATTTTTATTCTTATTGCCTGTTGCCTGACATTGTGTTTAGGGCTTTAGAGTGGAAAACGCGAGCGAGACTCCTGCGAGTGGATTCGCTGCTGTTTCTTAAGGTCGCCGCACTGCCCGGCTCGCATTATAAACGTCACAATAGGCCGCACACGCGCCTCAAAACAAGTAATACACTTCGAGCGTCGGTCGGCCGGCCGGCATAAATATCGGCGGACCGGTTCGCCCGCCCTAATCGATTTTTCACATAATCCTTATCGGAGTATTAACGTCGCCGGGCCGTTCTCGTGGCTGCTCGCTCGCTCGCTCGTTTTACCATCCCCGACAATGCGCCGCACGTCCGTGTATCTTCCCTCGGGCGAGCGGCGCGACTCCTACGAGATATCGGTTATTAAATTAATCGGATATATCCGGCCGACTTTCGCGGTCGGCCGTAAAATTAAGCGGCGATCGAATGCATTCGCCCCGGTACGCCTCGCCGAAAGTATAATCCCTGTTTTCGCCCGCGAATGCTTTCATTGTCTCGCTGACGCCGCTCGCGGCGCCCGACGGCGCGCGTCTGGAAGCAGCCGAATTCGTAATCTTTTATCAGTCAGCGACCTAAATAGTCTCCTCCTGGCGAACTTGAGACGGCGTCTGCTATCTTTATTTCCTTTCTTCCACTTTACAGGCAATAAAACGCTGCATTAAACAAATTAATAATATATACCTGCTTAATATATTTATAACATGAGGCACAATTAATTGCTGCTTCATATCGTAAGACAACGACGAGCGAATCGCGATTCTCAGAATTTCTCAGAGTGAAATATCACTTGAAACGAGTAAAAACTCAAACTTGTCATTACGAAGCTCATTTTGCCGGTATAACTCGTATGTATAATATATTTGTATATTTACGTAAATGTTTTCGCGTATATTTATAATGTACTGCATACACTGACGCCGATTATTAGATTATTTTTTAATATAATCGAATTTGATTATTTTTTAATTTCCGCCGTAGTTGTAAATATTGATGTGTTGCCGCGCCCATCTTGTCGCGGAACCTTGAACTTTGTTATCAACCCGTAAAAAATCCACCGAGAATGATCGTCTTCATTTAGCGGCTTACGTGTCTATTATCGAATTCGTTTTAAAAAAGTATGACTCTGGTCTGGGGATTTCTAAATATCACATGTTACATCTGTCCCGCGATTCTCGTCTGATGAACACTTGTAACTTTTACTTTCGGTCATGCATAAAGAAAATACCCGGTTGAAGGACTTCGCGAATATTAAAGCAAATATTACCTGCGCGTACGAGACAGCGCCTGCAATTTGACTCGGATCGTCCTGTCCCCTGAACTTTCAGGCGAAAATTCGCTCGAAGCGAAGTGCCGCCGCTTAGGAAACATTGCAAATGTTGCACATGTTCCTCCGAGCCAAGCTTGAAATACATTCCAACTCCGCACGAGCGAACGTTCCAATAAATTACAGCGACGACAATGAATTTACTTTTGACGACTTTTCAATGTCGAGCGAAGGCACACCGTAATCGACGACCTCGCGAGTCGAATGCGCTTCTGAACAAGCGGTAAATCACTCGAGTTCAACCGCCGCGCGGCGGTCACTCTATTTTCGAAATTCCGTCGCGAAAAATTTCGAGAGCGGCGCGGCTCCCAAGCGCAGCGGCGGAAACGAGTTGTGCCCGTCACGTCGGCCTGGCTCCCTCTCTCTCTCTCTCTTTCTCTCTCTCTCTCTCTAGCTGGGCGTACCGTCCGGTCAAGTCGGCCGTTACCCCCTGAATAAAGTAACTTCGACGCCCGGACAGGTAGGATCCCCGGCCGAGCCCGAGCTTTTGCCGCATCTCTACGCATGCACTGGTAAATAACGTGTTTGCGCGGCGCGTTCACCGGCCCACCGCCCCCGACTTGCCACCGCATTGGCTATTTTCCTAGCCGGCGCCTGCCTCGACGCTGACGCGTCGTAGCTACGACGCGAACGGGAATCGATGATCGCGCGACGAGCGCGACGAGCGCACCTCCCGCGCGAAATCCCGACCGGCGATAACCGCCTAATTGTTCAACTACGAGGACCGTGCTTGTCGCTCGTCGCAAGAGCGCCGACGAGGAGTCGCGCGTGATGATTTTTTTCTCTCCCTCTCCCTCTCCCCCGTCTCTCTTTCTCCTTCTGTATACATTCTTTTTAACTCCCCTAGAAGGAGAAATGTTTATTATAAACTATCGTTTAAATAAATAATATCTCTAATGATGAATATTTAACGTGTGTTAGAACCTCATCAGTCATTAAGGCTCCAACTATTATGATTTACATAATATTATTCAGCGGACTTTAGTCTTGGAGTTTGTGCCGTTCAAGGCGTCTAACGTCTCGTTTTGTGCAATACCGTGTTTTTTCGCCTTCCTCTCGAATATATCGCTGTTCAGTAATCTGCGATTTCTCCGCGATATGCACTTCTATCTATCGCCTGTCATCTGTCTATCGCTGTCGCCGCATTTTGCGAGTGCTAATCCACTTTAGAATTTCTCGGCTCCGCTCGTCCCCGCCGTCTCAATTTCGTCAACCGGCGAACGACTCGACCCGCTCTCACGCAAAGCGATCGAACCTGACCGGTGCAGCGGGGGGGAGTAGTCGCGACCGGCGGGTACCTCGATATTTCAACCCGAGGCCGATTAACGAGCGTCGTTGCGGCGGATTTTCTCCCTCCGCTACGGCGAGTTTTGGCGCAGGTATCCCCATCCTACCTGCGAAATATCTCGGGAATTAATTCGACCGTGAGCGGCCAAACGCGCGACGCGACGCGATAAATCCATGAGCGCGCGACGCCCGCGGAAATAAATCAATTACGTCGCTATTCATTCGGCCGAAGCGCAAAGCGACGAAGGACAAAGCGACGCTGTGGGCCGCGCCACGAATTATCCCGCGAGATCCATGACGAGGAGAAGGGACGACGGAAAGGGGGGAAACGAAAGGACCGCGTCAAGACGGTCTCACGTCTGAAACGTGGGCGTGCAGAACTGGTTCTCGCGTGTCCACCGAAAGGAACGAGGAAAGAGCACCTTGTCTCCAGCGGAGAGAAGGACCCCTCGTCCTCCTCAAAAAGGGAAGGAGAAGACCCTGCTCGACTCCGCACGCGTATCCTCCTTTCCTCCTCCCGTACATGCGAAGTCGCAGTGGTTTCACGATCCGCTTCCTTTGCTCGCTGTTCTCCGCGTGACTTCTTTTCTCCTTTTCACCCGGTCCCTCCCCCAGTCCTCCTCTCAGACAACGTCTAATAATAATCACGCAGTACAGTTTCACTCGAAATTCCAAACAAATCTCAATCGCACGACGAATTGAGTCATGTCGAGAGCAAAGGGCATCCTCCTCGTCGAGAGGCGCGACGTAGCGCGACAAAGGCGAAAGGACATGTCGAACGAGCCGAGTCCCACCGCGAGCACGCAGCACGGGCCCCGTCTGGCCGCCTGGCCGGGGCCCATGGCAACACCATGGCCTGTGTCGCCGCGTTGCGTCGTGCCACGCCGCGCCGCGCCGCGCCGCGCCGCGCCGTGCCAGTTCGGTTCGGCGTGACTCACAGAGCGGCGGCCCCGTCCTGCCCTATCATACTGGGCCCGTTCGTATGCATACGTGGGGGCCCTGGGCAGGGGACCTCGATTCTTCTCTCTCCCCCTTGTTCCCCTCGCTTCTTCTGGTCGCGCGGATCCCGCGTCGCGCTCGCCACGCCGGCGGACTGCTGATAATTCTCCGCGCGGCTCGCCCGGCCGAGCGCGATCTTTTTCCACTGCGCGCGGAAGCGAATGGCGGACGACGAAAACAGGAAGCGACGGCGAACGCGAGTGGCCGATAAGGGTCTCGTCGGCTCTCTAGTCGGATCCCGAACGCTCGATCCCGAACTTGCCATCCATTGCCCGATCCATCAATGTCCCCCTCTTTTTCAGATAGATTGACAGACGGGCGAATTGGACGAATAAACAGATAGATGGATAGATGCATTTATCGTCGCTCTAAGGACTCGCTCTTTAAGAGCGTTCGTATATCAGGAAGTCATTTATACAATTTATCGCGGTTACTTTTTATGGATCATTTTTTTTTTACGTACGGCGCGGCGGAGGCGTTCCAGTTAGCGGCAGCGTCGTAATTTATAACGATTGCATTAGATTTTTTTTTTTTTTTTTTAATACGACATTACGACATTTAATACAATTTACGACAAGAAAATTAGAGAAAAATGTTGGAAAAATGTTAGAATTATAAGCGTGCTAATGACGACGATTCGAGCGCTTGTCGTTATCTCAGAAGCTGGTAATTAACAAAAGATGTAGTCTGTTTGTTACGTCTGCGTAGTTGTATATTAATTTCTTTAAAACCAGAGACTGTCATGCCATTGATGATGCTGCAGTCAATTGTGCGTGTGAGAGAGAAAAGATACAAGTATATTGGAATCTTTCCATAAATTAGAAAATATGACACCTAATTAAAACAGCCAAATTTCTCAACCGAATGAGCCTTGCGTATTTCATGCATATATAATTAATTCATTAGTTTAATTTCACGATGAGATTACTCGCTCGCAAATTAAGAAATTCACCTTATGGCGCAATCCAGACGGTATCCGGACGACGAAAAGTGAAATATTGTTGAGCTTCGACAATTCATGCCGAGGCATTATTTATCGCGATACACATACGCAGTTGGAATGTAAATATGCCGCTTAATCTGAAAGATTAGAAAGATGAGAAAGAGAAGGGGAGAGAAGAAGGAGAAATGTCGCGACCGTTGAATTTCGTCCACGAGGCGCCATTAAGGGGTTGAATTGGTATCACTTAAGTTCAATCGGATACATTGGACGTGCGAGGCGCGAAAATGAGGCAAAGAGAGAGCCGGCGCTTTCGGTGTGAACGAAAATGCCGCCACGCCCCTTTACGCTTCTGCGGCGCGGCTAAAGTTTTTACCCTTTTAACCCCTGCGACATCATCGGGAGCGTCTCTAAGCTCGCAGTTAGACACTTTTAAAAGCCACAACCTCGCGAAGTAGACCAGCCATGATGACCAGCGGGGGGTCATCGACCCGGCCGCCTGGAAGAAAAGACGTTTCAGAAGATCCCCGCCGAACGGATTTGCACTACGACTTAAATAGACCTCATTTCGGCGCCGCTGGCTGCGAAGAGAGCGACGAAGCGTATTCCCGCAATATGCGGTCATTGAGCAATCGCGGAGACCTTTAACATAAATATTTGCCAGCAGGACCAAAGTTATCGTTCGTTTCTCTCTCGCTTGTGCGACGTACGAGAATTTCCACCGAAATCGGACGCCAAATGAATATTTCCTTTAATCCATAGTATTTTAGCTTTTGATAGCAACTTAATTAGTTTGCTTACTATTGATCATTACAACACAGCGCTGCTCGGGCAACAAAATTAATAATAGTGGATCGTAGTCGATGTAAAACCAAGAATGGATTTCGTGAATGTATCTGGGACGTGTGTATTCTATATTTCTCTCTCTCTCTCTCTCTCTCTCTCTCTCTCTCTCTCTCTCTCTCTCTCTCCCCTTCTCACCGCGGTGAAGAGTTTAATTATTATGAAATTACTACAAAACTGCTCGTCTCCGTGCGATCTCACGGTAATTTTCACGTCGCGCCAAAGTTTGCAATTGTTACGCGCTCGCAGAAATGACAGCGTCGCGCGACGGATAGCAGATAGTAATGTAATTGTATATAATATATTGTATATAATATATTGTGCCATTTTGTCATATTACATACGTCAAGAGAACGTCGATAGACAACCTCGCTTTGACATACGTCAACGTCGGAACTCTTCGCAGCATGACCGCAGATGTTCAGCATTTAATTGACGCTCAGCGCAGCTCTGCGGCAGCATTTAATGACGCGCCGTGATTCTGCGGTTATTTTCTGGTTTAGATTGCCCTCGAAAATACGGAGAATCCTTGGAAGTGCGCAAATACCCCAACAATCTCAAGAACCAGTCCAACATATGGCAGTTCATACTGCCGATTCTAAAAAAGTCCAGAATCGCCTCCTCACTTCTCTGCCGCTCCTTACAACAAATTATACAATGGATAATTATTCTCAGAAATGTCCATATAAAAGGGACCAGAGGACCTTCGGAAGGTCAACAGTTTCAGGTCGTTCCTCTTCCTGAGGAAGTGAAGCGGAATGGTTGGGAACAAATCCACGCGACGGATCAATCTTGAGGCCGGATAGCGAGGAGATAAAAAATCTAGGACTCTAAAAAATCTTGCGGAATACGTTGAAATAAATAGACATGTTCACGCCGTTTGCAAGAACATTTTGCGCATACTTTCTCACTTCTGACGCCATCGATCAGAAGTTGCGCGGCGAAGGACCAGAAGCCTTAACCGCGATACCGTAATTTCGCATTCGAAACCATAATCATCGCAACTCGACTGGCACTTTCAGCGTATATTTTCTCGCTACTGACGTCATCAATCAGAAGCCTGGACCGATACTGTTATTTCGCATTCGAGCCTCAAAACTGTAATCATCGCAACTCGACTGGCACTTTCGGCGCATATTTTCTCACCGCTCTGACGCCGTCAATCAGGAGTCGCGCGGCGAAGGGAAGCAAGAGCCGCATATCCCGCGCAGGTTCGCCAGTAAAATGCACCCCGCCATCTTGGCGGCGGCGAATACGCCGAGTCGAGTCGTCGCACTCTGTAACGCGAGATACGCCCTAATTGCGCTAACAAAACAACTCGCGGGGCGCGATGAGACGTGATCCCGGGAAATGAGCCCGGAAACTCGGCGCGCGCGCGGATATTCGGGCGGATAAAAGTCTCGAGAGATGGCGGCGCGAGTCGCGCGCGGGCACTTCCAAACGAGCGAGGCGCGGAATCGGAATCACGACTGAAATCGGAGATCAGGTGCGAGCGAGCGGGCTGTATCTCGGCGGATTACCGCGCGACTATCGCCGGGCTTATTGTTGGAGGGCGCCGTTTCCTTGCAGGCCGCGTACGACGCGTCTCTCCCCGCGCGTTCTCGCCAACTTCTCGGAAGGGCTAGTTGTTGCCGCGGCCGAAGCGTATCTCGAATTCATAGGGCGTGAATAATGCAACGAGGAAGTGTACGGGACGTAAAATTCGGCACGTTTTCGACCGCGTCCCACTTCGTTCCGTTGTCCGGGCTCGTGTGCGAGTGAGCACGTGCGCGGTGTGTGTGTGTGTGTGTGTGTGTGTGAGAAGCGCGATACGGATTGGGGAAGAAAGGCGCGCGCGAGAGAGAGATTTAAATTATCCATCGGCCGGATCGAGAGACAAGGGCGAGTGGTCGAAATGAATGGAAGCCGCGTGCGGGGAAGTGCGAAAAGTTTGCTTGCTTTTTCCTTTCCCCCCTCCCTTCTCCTCTCTCTCTCTCTCTCTCTCTCTCTTTCTTTCGAAAACATCGGGATCTATGCATCTTGATTCTTAATCCCCCGCGTGCGCTCCAGCTCGCAAGCTGCGTGCTTTCGTTCGGCGAGACCCGCGTGAAATTCTAATCTGCCGCCTCCGTATTTGGCTCTTTCGCGTTGGGTTGTTCCCGAGATACTTAGCGTATTCATATTCATAATCTCTAACGACTCACCGATCGTACTACGGGCTTATTCGGTGGATACTAATGACGCGTTTACCAAAGTCTAAGTTCTTTTCTTTAAATAGAGCGAACAGTTGCATTTATGCGAAGCTACGGCCTTTATATATACTATATTCGTGCACGGAGAAAAACGTTTGGACAAATAAACTAATCTCCTAGTAAATGATCAACGACTCAGAGAATCTCCGAGAGATTGAAAATACAACAGAATTCTGTTGGAGTTCATCGGAAATCGTGATAATTTAGACTGAAATCTGACCACGCCCGAAATTTTTATATCGTTGATATTTCAACAGAAAATTGATCCTCCTTTAATCGAACGTTTCCCCCCGTAGCTTGTCATGAAGGCAATCGCTTCATTTTAATAATATATAATATTAAAGTAACAGAGTTCAGGTTTAAATAAATATATTATGTAATATATTATATAAAATTTTAATCTGCTTTTTCTCCTCATTTCCTTGTCTGCTATGAGAGAAAAGATATTTTAAGAAAGACTTATTCGACGGGACATTTTCTTATACCGATATATGTTTTGACGCGAAGACGTATTCTTTCAAAATGAGAGAAAAAGAAATATATTTTCTAAAGACCGAAATTCATCATGAGAGCAATAGTTTGTTATATTTGAATAAGAGAATTTAGACCGAAGTGAATAAATTATGAATATCCACCGCACACATAAATATTCTCTAGCTTGCATATATTTTTTCCTTCGGTATACGATACGAATCCCATCGCGTGTCGTTTACATCCCTCAACGTACAGGATGGGAACAACAAACGTACTAGGAATGTCGATGAAACATCACAAGAGTGTAAGAGACATGTGTTTATTAGGACCGCAGAGTGAGTCGCTGTTAGGGATAGTCAAAATTAGCACTTGAGTTAGCTCACTTATTTCGACAAGCGAGAATCTCTGCAAACTCGTAATAATAAGATCCTACAATACGAAGCGATGCATTTTTCAGTGGCGTACATATAATCCCGACGCGATTCCCCGTTCTGAATCGAAATTTCGCCCACGAGGCGAGAAGTGAAATAAAAAAGAGAAGAGAAACGAAGAGAGGAGAAGAAAAACGAGATGAGACGAAGAGAAGGAGTAGATCAAGTCCATGTGTTCCATAATTTTTGCCGAAGTTTCCTGCCGAGAGTCAGGTTACCGTGGCCAAAATTAGCGCGCCTCCCAATTTGCGCAGCCAGTGGTCGTCCGCGTAGTAGTCTACTTTACGTGCCGAAAAGCGGATTAAAGCGTCGAATAAAAGATTCGCATCGTTAGATGCCCTGCGACTCGCCGCGTCGAATTGTTCTTAGACGACGATGTCGTCGTCTAGCGCGTGCCGGCAACGTCTCGCAGCTTTTTCATCTTCGCCTTGTGTGAATTTTTTCACTTTTCTCACGCACTTTCTCGCACGCGACTTTCCTCGCTGGCTTTGGTCACGTCGGTCCGACGAATCTTCCCAAAGCAGTTGGCCTCTCGCGCGCGCGCGCGCTGATCGCGTCGATCGCTCGCGTCCGCTGAAACGAAGTTTTATCGTCCTTCAAAGCTCTCGCCGGCGAATCGCGAGGCCGGCGAATCGCGCTTTACGATCAGGATCAAACGAAAATCTTTCACGCTCGTCCAAACAATCCCCGGCTATATCGCAAACAAAGTCCGCCGGCGCGAGAACACGCCGTGTCGGGCCACGCCGTGGCCGTTTCTCCGAACGCTCTCCGTGATTTACAGCGCGAGATCGGCTTTATGAGATGCACGACTCTAACATCCCTCGAAACTGTCGGTCCGCCGGCAGTTTTTTCTCCTCGCCGGCCTGTAAATCGCATTTTTAGAAGGTCTTACGTCACGCTGCGCGAATGGCTGCGCCGCGCGGGGCGCGATTACGCGGCGATCCCGAAAAAACTGTCGTCGACAGTGAGAGAAAAGAGAACGAAAGCGGAGCAGCAGCGCGTTACCTCGCGAGACGTTATACATCGTGTTTCAATGTGCTTTTCAGAGACGAAAAACTTTCAGAGAGAGACAATCGCGCTCGCATATCGGTTGGAAAAATGTCGCCGGAGATTTTCAGCTGCCGAAAGCGACGCCGTCTTTTATTCAGCCGCTTGTCCGATTCAAAAATTAAATAGATCAGGCTAAAGTTAAATATCAAAAAATTAGCCGAATAAAGATAAGATGAAATACTTGATAAATTCTTCGTAGTTGAATTCGATTCGATTCGAATTCAATCCAACTTTCACTGTTCGAATCTGAATTATTCGAAGACTTCAAATTGCGGAGATTTAAATGTATTGAAGAGTCTAGGCAAGGGTAGAGAGCTGCAGAATCGATTCCTAAGACAATATTTTTCACGACTCTAGAAAGCAACGAATCAACGCAAAATTAAATAATTAAAAAGTGAACTTTTAATATCAATAATTATAATCCAAGGGATAGTCGTCTTCGCGTGGGAGTCTGATTCACCGCGCGCGCGTCGCGAGGCCGAATAAAAATACTCGGTGCGTAAGTTATCACGCGTTCCAACATTGTTATTCTCCCGTAGTTCGGAATCACTCCAATTAAACCACGTTATCGATCGTGTTGTGAATAAAAAATTTAGTTCCGACGATCTCGACGTTCGATTCGGATGGAATTTCGTCGTTTCGACTCGACTCGACTCGACACGGAAAATCCTCGATTCGCACATCTCTCATTTATATTATCTGGGCAAAGAGATTAGTCGGTCAGTCAGAACTTCATCCGAATGATCTCTGTACATAATTTTATCTAGACAAGAGCGCCGCTTGTCCGATAACATTTCGAGGCGCTGCCTGAAACAAGAAGAATGACTGAAACGAGTAGCGGCAAGTGCAAATCTCTGACTTTCTCTCTCTCTCTCTCTCTCTCTCTCTCTCTCTCTCTCTCTCCCCCTCCTTTTCTCGTGGAAGGATTCGTGCAAAGATTCTTCTCACATGTGACACGGAGGCTGTAATTCCGACCAGTCGGATGAGCCGCGGTTGATCGCATCTTTATTGTCGCTGATACGTCGGACGTGAAGGACGGCCGAGAGCGTTCCTCTCGCGAGAGAGGAGGCTGCAACGGTTCTGGAAACGACGATAACATTCATTCGCGACGACCACAACGACGACCGGCCGCGCTCGCAAATTTGCCGGTTGTGCGAATTAACGGAATTGAATTAACGGCCGGGGTGACGTAACGCGGCCCGAAATGAGCGCGCAAGTAGATGCGCGATTCGCGAAGAGACGGCGTCTTGTATTCGTTCGGACGGACGGGCCGTTCGGCCCGTCGCAATCACTGTCAGAATCTGTAATAATGTCCATTAAGTGAATATCGCACGGTCGTAACGTTGACAATTATTAGCCCGCTCATAGACGAACTTTCGGGTCCGTGCGTGTTATTACGTCATCGTAAAATATGTCAATATGTATATGCTGGAGTCCGCTTCTTCGAATGGTCGTCCCATGGGTCGTCTGATGTGGAGACTTGAGTGTACCGAGTATATTTTTCTCTTTCAGTATCTACTCTTAAATCTTTACGCATTCGTACTTGAGTTATCTGCTCTCGTGCGTCGATGGGCGCATTTGATTTTTATTTTACTTAAGGTAAAGGTTCCAGTAACTGGGACTGGTTTAAGCGTAGGACGTCACGAAAAATACAATATATAACATTAAGAATTGTTTTGATATAAATATTTACATTTATTCGAAAACTTAAAATTTCCTTAAGTAGAGAAAAATGATTTAAACAAAAAAAAAATATATATATATATATATTATCAATGAAATATTTACACAAGTAATGAAGCGCATTAATGTGCCAGCGACCGGACAGTTGAAATAAGTTATGGCCCAATGTTCGGAGATAATTTGTCCCAATGTCTGACCGCAATTAGTATATGCTAACGGGGAATAACATAAATATATCGTAGATGGCCTCTCTTAATGAATTTATTAACGACTGATCATTATTTTGCCAAACCACAGGTGCATATTTAAGGTGTTATTTGAATAATTTTTATTTTAATACAAAAGTATCAAATTGAGTAAATTTTTTTCCAACTAGTCGTCAAATATTGGGGTTCTCTTTTTACAATAATTATTACTTTCATTCATTGTTGTTAACATGAATAATAAATTTTTTTTTCAAAATGGTTAGATACTGGGACGTGTCCGGCCATTGGGACGTTTATCTTACTCGTTTTTATGTCCAGTTACGTCTCTGTTACGTTTTATTTCATTACGGTCTCTCATTACGTTTGTTATATTTTCTCGGTTATTCGTTCGGTTTTATTTGCTCCATTCTCGGTTACGTTTTAGTCATGGATCGTTCTTGTTTATTTTTACGTTCGGTTGGAACGTTTGACCTCGCCTTTTAGTGCGAACTTGCGTTAGGCTGTCCGACGAAACTGTTCATTCGACATAACCCTTAAATATTCTGGATCTTGACATTCGATACCACGACAATGCGACGCTGCGATATAAAGTAACAATGAAAATGAGCTGTTCGGCTTATTGTCAGCATTCGCGTCGATGTGTTTGCGTAGGTCGCCGGATGCATTCATTGTATTCTTCGCGATGCTCCTCGGAGCAAAGAGCACACTGGTCCTCGTCAGCAGCTATTCACTGCCTTTATCAGATTTGACAAAAAATTGTTTGGAACTTGTGATAATCTTCTTACGTGTTATGTTAAGCCGTCATCGAGTCCTCTCACTCGCGTGCAAGTACCAGGGCGAAAGATTGCAAACGTCTCAACTGTCTCTCATCTATCATCTTGCTTTTGCAATCACAAACCTTTCATTAATCTTCACTTTTTATTTTTAATTCCAATCTCTTTTCTTTTCCTCTTGTGTCTTACTTCATATTTTCTTTTCTCGTGGACCGTTGGAAATAGATTTACTTTATATACGCAGAGAGAGAGAGAGAGAGAGAGAGAGAGAGAGAGAGAGACCCCTTTTGCGGTAAAAATCGCTATAGAATTTTGTGAGTTTGTAAGAAAGACGCATATCGACATTCCATCTTGATCATTTATCTTTATATCTCAAGCGCACAATTTGTATCTTAAGAACTGAAACGAAGCACTAAAAATGCACAACTACGTTCTTCAGCAAAATAAAAATTACCGACAGCCAGTCTCCCACTTGATCGTGCTATTGGAAGAAATCTGGTGAAGTTAAAAGAAATATATTTCAAATGAGAAAAATATTTTGCGGCATGACGACTGTCCCTAATCTTGCAACGACATGGCAGCTTGCTACGACAGAGCGCGATAAATAAATTTTTATTTTCTCCTATTCCACTCGGAGTATTCGCGTCGTCGACCGCAGCGCGTGCGCGTGCCATTTAGCGTAATTCAGCATACGTGATTAGCAAACAATAGAAGACAGAGTACACTCGGCAAAGTCGCCGCGTAATAAAAGCCGGCCGGGCTTTAGGCCGGGAAAATTAAGTGAACGCACGCGCGCTCGCCCGACTCGCATTTTAGCGCGCGGCTGCGGCGGCAGCACTTCGCTCAGCCGAGTCGCGCTCGCTCTCGGCTATCGTTGTCACACAGCCGCGATATACGCAGACATCGTCGTGCTCTCGCGGGCTTTATCGCCCCGCGATATCGCCTCACGGTGAGGCAGCGTTCTATTTCCACGCCGATCGCGCGCCACCGCCGCTCGTTCGCGATCGCGAACGCAAGGCGCGTCCTACGGTCGCGCGAGAGCGAACAGTAAAATCTCAATATTCGACGCGGCCGAAAGGCGGGAACCATGTCACCTCGACCGCTCCGAGAAGACAATTCAGCGAGGGTGGCCGGGCCGGGCCGGGCCGGGCCGCGTTTATCGGCACGGCCGAAGGGCAGCGGGGAAAGCGGCTGCGGGCCGGAGCGTGTTTTACGCGGTTACGTGAGCGCGCCGGACGGATCGATCGCGAGAAAAGTATGGTGTCGATAAATCCCGCCTTATCTGCACCCATAAATCCATGCACCCACCTTTGAGGCTCGATGAAGCATGCAGGCCTTGCACACGTATGCACGCATTCGCGCGCGCTCATACACACACACACACACACACACGAGGAGAACGACGGCGAGGGCGCGCGCTCCCCGCGGCGAGTCGCGCTCGCGGATTCCGCGTCGCGGTCGCGCGGAACTTCCCCGTGAATGACAAGACGCGTCGCGGGGATCAAGGTTGACTCAAGCTGGATTACCGTCGGCGCTGAGCCAGCAGGTTGCGCCAGCCGCGATAAAAGAGTTGGCGCGCGCGCGCGAGTATACGCGAACCGGGTGTCCATCGAGCGAGCGGCAGGTGCAAACTTCCGCGATGTTACGCTTTTGGAAAATAACGAGATTAACGAATTCGCGAACGAAGAGCGTTCGAATTCGTCGAGGCGATCCGCCGAAGGAAGTTTACGCACGATTTGCACGCGACTTGCGCGTATCGTTGCTCGATGCTTCTTGGAAGCATCGGTTTATGATTTCTTTCTTATGTGATGACGGTTTGCATCGTACAATGTTCGACTTAACACGCGACACGTTCGCGGAGCGGCTCTATCATAACTTCGGTATTCCGGCGAGCGCTTTCGCGCGAAAGTCGCAGCGACTTTTTTCCGGGGGAAATCTAATCAGATAGAGTTGGTGTTCTCTCGTCGCCTATGAAAACGCTTCCGTTCGCGTGTTATTTAGGGGGAGAGAGAGAGAGAGAGAAACCATAATGACGTTCCGTCGAACGTTAAGCAAGCTGTGAACGCGACAGCGCGACGATTGTACATCGGCGAAGGATGCGCGAGGATAATTGTATACTTTGGATGCGGCCGTTTCTCTTCAGCTTCGAAATCGCCAGCTGACGGCTGTTTCTTCTCCTCCTTCTTCTTCTTCTTCTTCTTCTTCCTCGCGGAGCGAGACGCGGTCAGGGCGATACGTGAGCGTGCGTGTAATGTGATCGTAGAAATTAACGAGACGCGTGCAAATATTGCGAATAGACGCGATATCACGCTGGTGAGAAAAAAAGGCTGCCTAGCGTCGCGGTACGACGAGCGCGTGTGCGTTCGTGTGCTTTCCGTCTCTTTGAAAACTAGTCGCCGAGAGAACTGTCTCGGCGGCGGCGGCGGCGGCGGCACGCTGGCGGGCATCTTGCGCAAGGCGCAATTTGCATATTTAGTGGACGAACGCGATGTTTACGCAATGATGACAATATCGTATCGATGATTTGCATGCTCTCCTCGTGAAACGTTAACGGTTCGGCCGCTCCATTTGGAGCGCGAATGAGAAGGCGCGCGCGTGCGTCGCGGTTATTGAGGGAAATCGAGACTTGCGCATTTGGCGCTTGTTGGATTTAAATATTGATGGAGCGATCATTTTCTATTATCGCAGCGCGGATTACTCGATCGCGCCGAGAGATGCTCATGAATAACATTAATATCGCTCCGGCAGGAGATTATTCTCGCTCGCTCGCTCGCTCTCTCTTTCTCTCTCTCTCTCTCTCTCTCTCTCTCTCTCTCTCTCTCTCTCTCTCTCTCTCTCTCTCTCTCTCGGCTGTTCTCCGACGTATAAATAAAATTCGCATCCTCTTGGTGATCGTCATCGCTCCAATTGTATTTAGATATCAAGCGACGAATAATTTACTCGGGAAATCGACTCTGCCGATATCTGTTGAAAAGGGCGCTTAACGCGACTTAACGCGCTGGAATTGTCGGCGATTAACGCGGCGGATTTATTTCTGTCGGTCGAAACAACAGAAAAAATTTGTTGCGCAAGCACCGAGATGCTTCTCCCATTTCGTTTGGCTTCGTTCGATTCCCGTGAAAAATGATCTACCGCTTATTTTCACCGCTTTGGCAGTTTCAGCATCGAAAATGCTGCGAATAATCAAGTGAAAATCAAGTGAAACGTGGAATATTTGATCTCTGATAAAGTCCAGAAATCCATTTTTGCCTCATTACGCGCAGAAACGCGAACGATAATAATAATAATAATAATAATAATAAAGCAGATTTCCCGACTCTGTAAGACTCTGTAAGAAATCAATTATCAGTGTGCTTTGTTTGACTTTATTGCACTGCGAGATCCTACAAAGACTCTCTCTATACTTTCCGCTCAATTAGTTATCCATATTAATTAGTTTACTCACATATCGACATATGTGCCGCGAGAAAAGCGCTCCACCACGACGGAAGATAATTACTCATCTCGTCCGGGTTCTCGCTCTTTCTTTTCCCCCCGGCGTATCAACACGTCTTACTGATCATCGGTTATCGCCAATGTTACTGACCGTCGCCACTTCTTGCGAATTGTTAATTGCTACTCTGTCTAATAATTACCGTCATAATTATCAATTATCCCCGATGTGATTATCCTCCATGTGTCAACGTACGCTCACAGCTGAATAACTTTGCGTCCCACGTCACTCGCGCGTACTCTCGAACACGCTCGCGTGTTCCTTAAGGAGAGCTCACCGCGGAAACGCGGTTAATGAACGCCTCTTACCTGTCCGCGGCGGCACGCGAAACGCGGGCGGGAAATCGCGGCCGCTTCTTCGCGACGCGTGTGACAGGTGCCGGTTCTTTTGTCAAGAGCGCGCTCGCGCGGCTCTCGCCGGGTCGAATGCTAACGAAGGCGATTAGCGGGCGCGACGGCACGCTGGAATGCCGGCCGGCGGAGGAGTCGCGCGGATCGAAACGAAGAAGCTCGCGTTAATTGCCGTTAATTTCTCGTCCGGCGACCGAGCGAGTACCGCGGGCGAGTACGTTCGCTTCAATTACCATGGGGGACCTTAACGAGAAACGTCTCTCAGAGTTACGATCGTGTAATCTCTTGCATATCTACTGTCCTTTCTTCCCTTCGTCTCTCTCTCTCTCTCTCTCTCTCTCTCTCTCTCTCTCTCTCTCTCTCCCTCCCTCTCTCCTTCTCCTCTCCAGACGCCGCGAGCGAAAGGCTTGCGAGAGGTCGTGCACGCGTGTCGTGTCCGTGCAGATCGGCGGAGTTACATCTTGCGTCGCGAATTTATGCGAGATTCTGCGAGATTCCCGCCGCGTTTGAAACTGCATTTGTACCATCGAAATCGCGGCTCGTCGCGTTCGCGTTATCATCCTCGTTTCCCGGACGTGTCGGTCGCTCCCGACCGAACTCTGACGATCAATTTCGCCGCGAATAACCGCGACTTGGCCGCGGTGGAGTCATCGTTGGCTGATCAGCCGATTAAATCGATGAAATCTTGACTGACCGGAATAATCGACAAATCAGCGGTCAGAGTTAATCGATCGAGTCGTATATGCAATTACGAACGTTTTAATCGATCGAAATTGTCTCGAGCCGATCGATTTACGCGCGAAATTAATTCCTCGTCAACGCGCGACCAATCGCGGATCGATTGAGATAATCGTCATGTGTCACTTCATCCGATGAAAATCTCACAAAACGATCAACGCCCACAGCTCTGCTTGTAATGAGGTCCTAGTTGCTCGCCATGAATTCCAGTCTGTCCTCCTCCGGAGCACACACAAGCCTGGAGCAACGTCCTGATTGGTTCCTCGGCTCGAGTTTACGTCTCGCGGTCGCTTACGATCGCGGCAGTCTGCGCCCTTATCGCGATAACGCGTCAGCGGCGACGGGGGCGGGAGCCGGAGGGGGAGAAGGGAGGAAGCAACGGTTAATGGAATAACGTCGTTGAATTACGAAGATCGCAACTCCCGGGTCATTCCCCCCCCCTTCCCCCCCTCGTCATCGGAATGGAAAACGACTGGCCGCGATCGAATCGCCGCCGTCGCCGCCGCCGCCGGACAGAATACAATCTGTCGATTATACGGCGCTGGTCGAGTGAGAGAGCGAGAGAGAGGGAGGGAGAGAGAGAGAGAGAGAGAGAGAGGTCTTGGAAGAGCATGCGAAGCAACGAGAGCATATTATCGGATATTACTGTCCCATTAAATCTGCGTGCGTGACATGCACCTCCGGCGACGATCCAAATGCGGACGGTGACATCACGCGCGTGCTCGCGCGAGCCGTTCGTTTATTTGCGAAATTACGAGCGATTTACGTCGCGCGCGAGCGAGCGAGCGAGCGCGCGCACGGTCACACGCAACGGCGAATAAATCCCCGGCCGCGGCTTTATTGTCCGTCGAGACGCTTTTTACCGCCGGATAATTTGCGGTTACGCACGGCCGGCCGCAGCCGTTAAACGCGACGTTAACGCGGAAACGCCTGGACAAAAGCAGACGGACGGTCACAGACACGCTCGATAACAGCGCGGCGGCGGCGGCGGCGATCGCGAGCCGCGAGCGATCGGCGATCCGAGACGCGGGCGAGACGTTAATTGAGATTGACATCGTCGAGTCGAAAAGTCGCGCCGGGTGGATCAACGCGCGAGACGTTACGAGATCGATACGCGGCGGTGAGTCTCGCGCGTTAAGGCCGCTTCGCACGCCGGCCGTAATCAACGTTGTTGATGAACGTTAAAAAAAAAAAGAAGGAAGTGTCGGGGTAACATCCGTCTCCGATGTTTGACGGATAGTCGTTGCGTTACCGACAAACGCTTTGTCATCTTTTACACTCCCCCCTCCCCCGCCCCAAAGCCCAAGGAAAATCATGTAACAAAATCCACACGGTGCAAGAATGACGGCCGTCTCCTCTTTCTCCGAACGAAACAGCCTCGAGGAGATCCGCGAGGGCCCCCCTCCTCCTTCCCCCCCCCGCCGTCTCCAAATTGAATCTATTCAAAGTGCCCGAGTCAACGAGTTAACGTCTCACCCTGTATATGTCACGTCCAAAGCTCCGGCCGGATTATCTAGCGTCGACCGTCAGCGCGAAGTCATCGAGGGTGATTCGGTCAAGTGCAAGAGATCATCGCTGCATAAAGGCCAAGCTTGCAAAATACCGCGACACCGCGACCGCGTTCGGGCGCCGCGCGATTATCTGCGGCTCCTGCGATTGCGTCACAGCTCATCCGCGCGGCGCGGCGCGGCGCGGCGCGGCGCGGCGCGGCGCGGCGCGGCGGCTCATCGACAAACAGCCCGTGAACTTCATCCCGCCGAGCGTTTAACAATTAACACACGTGCAACCGGCGCGGACGGATCCTCCCGCGGCGCGCGCGGAGTAACAGAGTAACGCGGGGGGGAGGGGGGGGAGAGCAGACACGGCGAGAGAGCGGCGCGTAATTAGCGCGATCGCCGCGCCACCTCCGACGGGAAGAAATTAATCGATCGAAATGCAACTACGTTACGCAGGAGCAACGTCCCTGCGCGTCTAATAGCCGAGCCGCGGGCTCGCGGCGCTCGCGGCGCGCCGGCAACAACCTGTGTAATCGCTTAGCGCCATTTTCTCTCCTTTTCGTTCTTTTTTTTTTTCTCCTCTCTTCTCTCTCCTCTCCTCTCCTCTCCTCTCCCGTCTGCACCGGGGCCTATTAATGTCAGATCTATGAATAGATACGCGAATTAACATAACGCGCTCGCTCGCTCGCTCGCGACGGCGCGGCGTGTGTAAACGGCTCTCTTCCTCTGTTTGTGACTCCTGCACGTCGGTGTCGCACGCGTCCGCGTTTCGATAAGGCGTGAATCACCGACTGGAATCTAAAGTGATGTTGCACAATACTCCGGCCGCGGCGATTAACGTGCGGGATGATCGTGAGTCGATCGATCAATCACGTGAGCCGCTCGCGTCGACGGCGGAATCGAATATCGCCGTCGCATTAGATATCGTCCGCTCCGGTGCGCTCTCTTCCACTTCATTAAAGATCGAATTGTGCCGCTAATTGAAGGTGTCCGCTCGATCGCCGCTCGATCGCGAGCGATACAACGTCGCTTTCCGAATCTCTTCCCAGCAGACGCTCCTTTAAACAAGGCTCGCATTCTTGAGAAATGTCGCATACGATATCTTATGAATGTCACTAGATATCACACGATTCTCAGCAAATTAAATTGCCCCATTAAGGGGACTGGAGGGTGAGATTACTGAAAACTCGTGCTTGATTTTCTGATAATATTTTGCGCCGAACTGAATAAATGTATAAGAATGAAAATTTTTGATATATTTATTATAACATAGGAAGAGTAGACAAATTTTGTTTATTAACAAATATTCATATAAACATATGTCCACTTAAATTTTAAACGCGTTTCTCTCGCGAGATTTTATTGTTCAACTTTTTGCGGTGTTTCTCCGAAACTGAGCTTCGTATCGATTTGCAATTTCAAAGCAATAATATTTGTTCATCCGGCTCTCAGGTGAACCATGGACAGCTCCGTCAAAATATTTCATTTCGATGAGATATTAATTTTTTTATTGCAAAAGAACTGAAAAACTTGAATTTTTTCCTAATAATAGCTGCCATTTTGTTAATTTTGTTCGATTCCTTTTTATAGCGCTTCATCGGATAATGATAAGCCTCCTTGAGAGTTCTAGCTAAAATTCACTCTGATCGGACCACCGAAAGCCGAGATATTACTGCAAAAACGACAAGTTGAAAAGAAAAGGGGAGAGCTATATTTCAGCTACATATATCGTACATTTATATGAGTATTTGTTAATAAACAAAATTTTTCTACTCTTCGCATGTTGTATAAATATACGTAAAATTTTCATTCTTGCACATTTATTCAGTTCATCGCAAAATATTGTCCAAAACAAGCAGGATTTTTCAGCAATCTGACCCTCGGTCCCCTTAATGAGATATCGTACACGATATTTTTCACAAATTTTCGAGAATGAGGGCCCAGATTGCTTTTTGTATGTGTACAGTGATGCGACTGCAAATCCCGCGTGTACTCGATTTTGTTTGAACAATTGGGGATCAGCATCGGACGGATAATTCGGCGATCTCCGCTCGGCCTTGATTTCTTTATTTGGATTGCGCTTCTTCTTTCTTCTTCTTCTTTCAGCTCGGTCGCGAGCGAAAGGCATTGACGATTCTTGACATTGCCGTATCGGAGCACCTGAACAAGGATGATAAATAGCAGAGAAAGAGAGAGAGAGAGAGAGAGAGAGATATATACCCCGAAAGAAAGATACGGTATTGATGATATGGCGTTGCCGAGTATACGAAGAAAATAAATATTCAGCCGCCGCGCGCCGAGCGATAAGAACCCGAAGAGACCGCGCGTTCTCGCGGATCCGAGCGAGGCGATAAAATAAGCTAGCGCGGTGTAGAGAGTTAGTGAGAGAGAAAAAGAATTCCTCAAGATTAAACAAAGCTCAACGTAGCCTGTGCAGTCGCGGGAGCCGCCGCTGTAGAGTCAAGAACCTCCCGCGAACGCAGCTGGACGCGGAAACGCTTCTCGCGCCAGCGGAGTTTGGGGATAGCGAGCAGTGCTCGCACAAACGCCTCGGAGCCAGTTCAAATAAATGAGACCGCGTGCGTGCGATCGGTGATGAGATCGTTAACGATGCGTACGCACGCACGCATCGAAGTCAATCGCACGCAAGGCTGGCTCCTCGTCGAAACGTCCAACGCGCCTCGCATATTCAAAGTATCTCGCGCCCGAGCGCGCGGCTGTTTGCGGTTGTATTTATACCTGCACGAGGCGCGAGAGCGCCTCCAGGAGGCCGCGCGCGCGTGACTTAATGCAGCGCTCTCGCGTAATTGTTTCCAGATATAGAAGGGGCGTCATAAGGTGACGCGCGCCCGTTTCCTACTTTTCGCGTCTCGCGCTCGCCGAAGCGCCGCGTCGCGTCATGGGCTTACGCCATGCGCGCGTGTGCTGAAATCTCACGGCCTTCTCTCTCTCTCTCTCTCTGCCCCCCCTCTCTCTCTCTCTCTCTCTCTCTCTCTCTCGGAGAGCGACACGTCATCCGAGGAAGTGTATCGCGAATGCAGTAATACGGGTTTCGCATGTGACGGGTCTGGACTCGGCAATGGACGATCTCGATTCGATACTTCTCTTTCAATCGTTGAACCCGTGTCAGCTGTTAATTTTTCGTTAGACGAAACAACGCCGATGAATAAGTATATCAACGGATCGAAAAGAATCGCTTTGTCGAGCAAAAATCGAGCGGGAAAGGATCGAAGCGGAAAGGAAAAATCGAATCGAGATTACGCGGTTTATACTCTTGTCGTCGAGAGACAAAGGAGAAAGCTTTCTGATTTTCTTTCTTCCATTTGAAATTCGTCTGAAATGCGACATACATTTTTTTAACCGCACACGCTTTTAGGCGCTATGTTTGTACGAGCTTTGTTGTTTGTCTTGATAAGAAGAATATAATTACATATGTAGCCAGCTCATCCTCGTTGAAACACCAATTAATGACGGTATCCCCGATTTAACGGTGTCTCATTCGTTTCCTCCAGCGAGTCAACTAATACATATTCATATTCCTCCGAAACATGTGTTCTTACCGTAAATTTCGTACATCATCGGTAGCAACAAGTTCCGAAGAGAGCCGAGAGTCGTGATAAACGCTGGAACATCATCGTTTCGAACGTTCTGCTGACGGTGGGTGAGAGTTCAAGCAGTCATTCGCCGACATCTTGGAGACGTTGATAGCGAATATCCAACGTCTGCGTTACATCAGTGCAATTATTCCTTGACTTCTTTAAAACTGAACTGTCACTGAACACGGCGCATAAATTAAGGCGCCTCTTCGTAAGTTAGAAAAATATGCCACAAACTTGAACGTCAAGGCATGTGCTCAAGCTCTCCAGCAGAAGAAGCTCGTTCTGTGCGTCCTTAGCTTAACACGAACATTATCAAGTTATTAATTTATTTTCTCGATGGAGGTAATTCTTGGTCGCTAATTGAGGCATTCGCCTCATGGAGCCATTCTCGAAAGTTTTGCCGATCGATTATTCCTTCTGGAACTTCTGTCGTGTTTCCCAGGGGAAATGTGGAATATTTCCGATCGGAAAGCATTGCCAGACAGTTTCACGATACGCTTGCCGTGAACCAATTAACGGCGCTCTTCTTCGCGTCGCCGCGTGTCGCGGTATTCCCCGGCGATAAGATACGCTTGTTTTCATCTCCTAGCGGCAAGATCCAAGATCGATGGAAGAAATTCTATTTATTGCGCGTGGCGTTTTATATACGCTGCTCGAAGCAATAACGGAGTCACATCGAGCGAGCGAGCGTGCCGAATAAGTGAAATAGTAGCGGAAAGAAACCAGATGAAGAGCAGGCATGAAAATAAACGCTCGAAACACATGTGTGTTTACTAAAAGTGTGTGTGTGTAATAATATACGTGTTTACTAGAGAGTAATATTGAGAGAAGTATGCGATACTGCCCAAGTGTTTACCGGACGAGCACTCTCGAAGCCGCGATTCCCTGATCGTTTCGCATCTCTGCCCGACTAGAGAGACTCGATCTCGTGACTGACCAGCCGCGCAAGACAATAAATTTGCGTCTAACGCGAAGATAGCAACGCAATGCCTAGGTAATAAGAGAAATTACACACGGTCGCGAGATGAAAAAGCCACGACTGGCTGCCAGCCAGCCAGCGACGCAACGCTCACTTTTTCAACAGTTTTATGAGACGACGTAACTCTGTTTTTATCCACTGCCCAGCTCCAAAATACCGATGGTCTGGTATAACAAATGGATTCTACCGTAGACAACACCGCGTCTCTCGCACGCATTTAGCTGGTGCGGAAAGACGGACGGATCTCGTGTCATTTCTCTCTGTTACATTCTCGCAGGAAATTCAAATATTAACAAGCAAATAGAGAGTCTCCCCTCGTTAAGTGTCTGAAAAAATATCGCGTCAACCTGGTTTTCACTTCGTTAAAAAATTATTGATTTTCCCAAGTTGGACAATGTCGTTTTCTACTTTTCTTTTTTAACAGCGCCGCGACGCGGGTCTTCTTAAAGATTTATTTCGCACGTATTTTCATTACGTTGCCACTTGATACGTAATTATTCAAAAAATTAGCTAAATCACCAAACTGATCCCGCTGTTGAAGGAATAATCCAGCCGGAACGAATAACGAGCTGGAGAATCTCACGTATGCAAATCAAGAGAGCACCAACTTTCAAGTAAGATCTGCCAGTTACATTTCTACTCGGGCGCGTATTACGCAGTCGCGTGGCGTCGAAATCGCCGAAAGCCAGCGAGGGTCGTCGCTTCTTGCTCCATCCCCGAGCCAGCGCTCGATATTCAATCGTATCCATTTGCAATAACTCGGCGATATCGCAACGCGATCTTTGAGCCTCGTTGTGTCCGCTCGCAGTCGCGTCTCTCCTCAGCCGCAACATCCTTAGCGGCGGCGCGGCGCGGCGCGTCTCAGACGGCGCGTCGGCCTTCTTTCACTATTCAATCATTTCGCTGAGTGCGCCGTTGAATTATTAGCGGGAATTACGGCAAATGGAGGGTGCCGCAATTATTTACAACGCGCCGCGCCGGCCGGGGCAAGATGGCTCCTCTCGGAGCGTCGTCGCCTCGTGGCCGTCATTGTGCTTGAAGGTTAACGGCATAATACTTGACACGCGCTTCTTCGACGCTTCCGTCTTCGCGCTTATGTGTAGCACGCTTCTAAAGCCGGATATACACACCGGACAATAAGGACAATAAGGAACAAACGCGTTGAACGCGAATGTTTCCTCGTTTCTTTCGATCTGGCGACAAACGTTCCGCGCGTCCGACTGAGACTTCAGTCGTTTCTGCCTGGACGAATGTAACGTTGCGTCTTGCTCTTCAACATTTTCGCCAATTCCTCCAGTACATCGGTCTTTTCGATCTTTCAAGCCGTGACATATCGAAAGGACATTTCGCTCGTTGACTTCGTTCTCTCAGTGTACACCCAGCTTTAGGTAACACACCGACAGTCGACCGTCGTATCGCCAAGCGTGTTGGCACTCGCGTCTTTCAACCCCTCTGCGCTCGCGTCAACGTCTCCCGTGGGTTTCAACACTCGCGAGGAAAGCGAAACACTCGCGAAAGGGAGCAAAATTCTTAATCACTTTCTCGCGCAGCTCCTCCGCAGCCGGACCGAGGCGGCGTGAGAGATAATCGCTAATTATTCAGTGAGGAAGGCAACGTGCGCGCATGAGGGAGTACGAGAAGGAGAGGAGAACAGGCAGAGAGAGAGAGAGAGAGAGAGAGAGGGGGGGGGACGGAGTGGCGTTTCCTGCACCGCCGCGAGAGTTCGAGAAACGAACTCCCTGGCTTCTGCTCCCCGCGAGAGCGCGGTATTCAGGTCAAGCGACCCACCTTCCGCTTACGTCCGAGTTAATTGCAGGTGTTAATGTGGATTACACGCGACACTTATACACGTCGGCTGCTCCGCACCGTGCCGTGTGGTAGAGCGTTTGTTTGTTCACGTGTGCGTACGCTCCGCGCGCGCGGACGCACCGAGCGGGCTCGACGAGGCGGATCGAATATTTCGGCGGTTTTTGCTCGACTCTCGCTGAGAACTCGTCTCTCGCCTTCCTTCTCCGTCTCCGCTCGTCGTTTTTTCTTCGCCATCTCGTCTTCCCCTCGTCCAGAGGCACACGCCGCGCTCTGCCGGGCCCTCCCCCCCCCCCCGTTCGCCGCGCGATAGAAAAATTGAAACGTTTCACGTTAAATTTTGGAGAATGTAACACGTCTGTGACAATTGTGTTATATTCTTTTATATTCCCGTGAAATCGATTTTTGTATTTGGCTTAACGTATATATTATTAATTTATTAATTAATTTTCACGACGAGATTGGAGCATTCGTCTTACCTCCGACAAAAATCCATCGCGAGCAATCCCAGAAGGAAACGACAAGAATCCCCGTATGATCGACAGATTTGTTACGTTTGTTATTTTAAACTGAAACCACCTCTTTTTCTGAGCTCAATATATTTGCTGAAGATGCTAAAAGGTCGCTAACTACGCGCTGTCGACGAGAGAGAGGGAGAGAGAGGGAGAGAGAGAGAGAGAGAGAGAGAGAGGAGAGAGAGAGAGAGAGAGAGAGAGAGAGAGAGAGAGAGAGAGAGAGAGAGAGAGAGAGAGAGAGAGAGAGAGAGAGAGAGAGAGAGAACGTAGCCAAAATGATCAAGGACTGCTTGAACTAGAAACATACGAGACTTAAAGCGAAGAACAGAGAAGTCGCGCGCTCCGCTCGTTCTCTCGAGGTAGCTTGAAAAATGAATACGCGCCGGTAAAATGTCACGAGCTCCGTAACAAAGTTTACACGCAAGATATGAGGCCGATGCAGAAAGGCAGTCTATCTCATTTGCAGCTGCGTCAGCTTCCCCTTTCGGATAGACATCGCAGATGTTACGGCGTGTCTGCGACTCGCAAAGAGCAAAGAGATTCTGACCTGCCAAGTGCGTTACTCGACGCGAGGAGAGTTCGTTGAATTCTTGTGTATTATATACGTTTTATATTACCTCCCCACATGCTCGCAGGAGCGCCGCCATGAAAGCGGATCGCTCACGCTCTTTCTTCGGGAAAGCCCCGTGGAAAATTTGCGCTCACCCCATGCGTAATGCCGATTTACAAGAAATTATTGTAACGATCGTTGCAGCGCCGCTTAGAGTTAGTCGATGCTTGGCAAGATTCCGCTCTACGATTACTGCGACTAACTTTGTCGCACCGAGTCGGCCGCATTTCTCCGACACGAGTGACCTCCCGCTTCAGCCGCGCGCGCTTGAAGAATCGGAAACGGCATTTCGTACTTCGGAGATTCGCGCGGAGGTCAAGCGACCCCTAAATCGCTAAATCCTCTACTCGGCGGCGCCGAGTCGCGGCAAAACGGTAACGTACAAAAACCCGCGAGAGCCGCTGGCTCTCCTTTCTCCCTTAATTTCGGCTTCAGCAATTGTAACGCGACATGACCCACATAGGAAGCTTAAAGCGGCGTGTCGTTGCGCACTCGCGCGAGCGCGACGCGAAGAAATTCAAGCAAATTCCCGCTTGCCGAACGAGGTGTCGCGGCCGTTTCTCACAATCTCGAGCGACCCGTGTAACGTTGCAAAGCCGCTCCTTCTTCTTCTTCTTCTTCTTCTTCTTCTTCTTCTTCTTCTTCTTCTTCTTCGCTCCGTGCTTCTTCGCGAACGAGCGCTGGCATCTCGATTATCAGCGCGGCTGTACCGGCGCGCGAGAGCTCGCGTTATCGCGCATCGTTATCTCCGTCGACCGGCCGGCCTAATTGAACTATTCATATTCCTCGGAACCGCTGGAATCGCTAGAAAAACCGTCCTCGTCCGGCGCGCTCCAGCTCGCGCTGCTCGTCGAGGACCGATAAAGGGGATGGGGGATCGACGTATTCGACGACGACGAGGGGCTCGCGCGCGCGGCGAGAAACCGGTCGGCCCCGTCATCTATTTCCAGCAATCTCGTCACGCGCAACCGCCGAAAAACTTCTCTCCTTCGGATTGTGGAGCGACGACGCTCTATAAATACGCGCTTACGGGGGTATCGCGCGTAATGTATACAAGTGTGCGCATTCGGCCCGATCGCCGACCGCGCCGGAGTGAAGTCACTCGCGTCAATTAGTCAGCTTATCGCGTTTCGGCTCTCTCTCTCTCTCTCTCTCTTTCGTCCGTCCTCGGCGGGAGGAGAGGGAGAGAGGGAGAGAGAGAGAGAGAGAGAGAGGCGGGGGAGAAGTCGAGTCTCCGGAGCTCATTTTCATTCGCGTGTGACGACCACGAATCGACGTTTTCAACGGCCGGGTCAAGTAGCCGCGCGATAAGCCGGCACCCGCCTCTCCTCTTGCGATTATCGGCGCCGGCTCCGTGCCCGTCGATAGCGCCGCTAATTGGTGCACAATTTTTTCCCGTGCTGCTTTCCACGACTTTCCCGCCGAAAGTGAGCTCCCTTCCCCCGCGATGAGATCGTTTTCGGGAGGGAAACGCGCGTCTCGCGGTCATTAACGCCAACAGTCGTCGCTGGAGAGGCGGCCGCACGTGGGACAGTCGGACGTGGACTTGTTGGAATGTCGAGTTTGACCCGAGTTCCTCGTGCGTTGAGTCATGTGCGATTATACGTGACGTTACATTTGCAATCGCGCTTTAGCCCTCTGCGCTTTGCAACTCGTACTTGAAACGTACGCGGTAAATTAGAAAAGGTCGGCTGCGCTTGTTAAGGATAAATCAGAATTAGAAGGTTGCGGTATATCCCCGTAGTTTTGTTCTAATGCAGAAATTTGTCGAAGTGATCAACCGTACTCGGCCAAACTCGTGGAAAAACTCACGGGTGGCGACTGAATTCAAGTCCGAATGTCTCGCTCGAAGCAAGTTTCAACGAAGCAACTGCCATCCTTGATTTTTGCAACGTCGCAAGCAACTTTTGCAATTCTCTCACGAGCGTTGCTCGGGATCACACAAGCGGTGCACATTTCGCATCTTTCATCGACGCTGAGCGAGAAACCAAGAGGAACGGATAAATATATTTATTTATCGGTCGCATTATCGTTCCCTCGTTCTTCCCCCAACGCGGCCTGTCACGCGGACAGCTCTGACAGAAGCGGATCGTCAATCGCCGTTAAGGGAGACAATTGGCAGACGCGTTAGCGTCGTCCGAGATTATCGCGCGAGAACGCACGTGTTACAAAACACTACGAGCACATGTTATTAATCCTCGCGTGAGACGCGTACGCGCACGCGGCCGCCAATTTATTATCCATAATCCGACTCGTCCCGTTGCGCTCTCGCACCGCGCGGCTCAATTCTTTATTATCATCGTGGGCAAACCCGAGCGCGCGACGTCCGCGCGATCGCCATTTCATTATTATCAAATTACCTCCACCATCGGCGGACGATCGATGCTCTTAATTGAGTTCCTCCTGCGGAGTCTCGCTCGCAAAATTTCAACAGTCCCGGCCTGTGTCGTGCAGCGCGATGCGAGCGAGTTGGGAGACCGCAACGCGGGATCGCGCGGGCTTTCCAATTAGCGCGAATGTAAATGCGAAAATTTCTCCCTCCCCTCCCCCCCCCCTCTCTCTCTCTCTCTCTCTGTTTCTCTCCGTTTCTCGCGAGCATCTTCGCGAGCTCGATTCTCATCGCTCTCGGAGAGACGCGCAGGCGGTGATAATCGCGACGACCGGAGAATTTTATCCGCGCGCAACTGCAATTCTTTATCTGCCGTCCGTGCCGATCCGCCGCCAAAGAAAACATGTTTTGCCGAGGCTTGACCCCTTTTCGGCTGACCGGCGATTTAACGGCGATTACCACGCGGGGCGAGGCACCGCGCGGCCTGCCGCGCGGCGCGTATTTTATTCGATCGAAAACGACCGCGCTGCTGCTGCTGCTGGAGGAGAATAAAAGCGGTTAATAAAAGCGTAGCTGCGGACGGTCGCGATTCCGCGGCGGCCGGCCCGGGGGAAGTGTGATTCATTAGGGAGAGTATGCGATATCTATAATTGCCGCGATTGCAAATACGCACGCGACGTCGTGCGAGAGGCACGCGGAACGCGATCCGCCTCGCGATTTTCCGCATGGGGCAGCCGGGGGGGGGGAGCGCGAAAATACACCTCCGGCTCGACTTTCCCGCGCGCGGCCGTAAAACGGCCCGGCAGTTCGGCGAAACGCGATTCGGGTCGAAGCGCGAAAGCGAGCGGGTCGTAAACGACAATAGAGATTTTGGCAGTCGAAACGGGATCCTCGGGGCGAGAGATCGCCTCTCGACGAAACGACGCGGATAAAGCGCGATTACACGTCGTGCTGCGGGCACGCGAATATCGACGAGTCGTCGGTAATCGATTGCTTCTCGCGGCTATATTCGTGCCGTAATTTTCACGACGACTCGCCGTTATCGTTACATTGTCGTTGCTCAGGCTTGATACGCGGCAGAAAAGATGCGCCGACTTCATGATAACGCTCAATCGTTGTCGTGCAGAAAGTTGCAGAATAAGCCTGCAGCACTGCAAATTATATATCGGACGAGAGCGAAAGCTTCGGTGGACTTTGCGATGGAGAAATGGACTGAGCAATTTTTGTGACAAGCAATTTCACATAAACATCCACACGTTTGCAAGTCGCGGTCGTAGAACCGAATCAGTCATGAGACATCATTGAGGAACCCATCGAAATTTTTGCACTCGCCCAATATTTCATACTTTGAAAGCTTCGGAATCATCTCGAAGCGTTTATATATTTGACACGACGAAATCGCGAAGTTAGTGAATATTTGAAGATTTGAACGTCCGAATGTTCGATCTGTGTCATTTATGCAGAACGATTCACCGCAGCAGTCTCCAAAATTGTATCAGCCCACTGAATTTTAATTATTATTCTATTATTATATTATCATTCTTTGGAACGTGTGGAAACGTGGTAACTGAAGTCGACTTGACAAATAGACTCAGGGGTTACAAACTATCTGGCGCAAGGTGAATGAAATTTCTCTAGCTCGTTATTGACTGCTTGTCCGCACTGAAATCATCATTAATTTAGTCACTATATATACACCCGTCGTACTGGAGCGTTTCAAAATCGGGCAGCGGATCGAGATTGGGATCATTCTTTCATAGTTCAAATTTCAATAAAGTAGAAGCTGAACTCGAAGATAGATCAGAAACATACGTAATCGGTTAATTAAGGGCTGATAATGGACGGACATAAATTTATCGCCTCATTTCTAGACTCCCAAGAGATTCAATTTTTATCGAGGCAACCGGCGGATCGCCGATTTTCGAATTTCCTAATATAATTCGAAGAGTCGAAGCTTCGAGCAGCCTCGAGCGTTGAATGTTGCTCACGCTTGAAAGTTGCAAAGCTCGAACACATCGAACGATGTGCTCCTACGCGTTTCTCCGCGTTTAAGTTCCTTCGAACAAACGATCGGCTTGTGAGCACTGCGAGACGTTATGCGCTCGCTCGCTCGCTCGCTCGCGAGCGCGACTGATCGATTCTTAATACGAAAAAATTTAAATCCATTACCGGAATTGAGTCGCACGGCGGAAGAGTGTGCGTCACGCGCCTTGCGGCACATGTTAATTCATTACAAGTGTCCGGCGCATCATGACTGACGAAGAGCCAAACGAGGAGAGAGAACCCATTTAATCATGCTCGGTATGCCCGATATGCGTCCGCGGAGGATTTTTGCGCGGGGAATTTTACTCGGACGGAGAAATTGGCGAAACTCGCGCGCTAAGCAGCGGGTCGTCTCGTCGGTTTTACCTCGGCCGCTCTCTCAACCGCTCGAAAATTCCTTTTGTCATCGTATTTTGCTCCTCACGGTCAATGAGATCGGCATTAAAGCAGGCATTAAAATAAATAGTCATATAGCTCGGCCTGAATCAAAAGCTAGTAGTAGCCTCATCAAGTCCCGCAATTCACCGCCAATGTCGAAAATATCGGAACGCAGTTTTAATACACGGACGGACGAAACGTTCCACACCTCGCTTCGTTTCTTCGCTAAAGTCAATTTCGCCATCCAGCCATTGTCTAGCCATTACATATCGAGCGTGACATGGCGCCTCTCATTTGGGAACACGTAACTTGGCTGCTACATACAGCCGCCGGCAGCATCCAAGAATTAGACAACACAGATCGTAATTGAGCCCCTGTTTCTTCGCAAGATCCTTGAAACGGCAGAAATGAACGTTACGTCACTGGCTGTGCCGAGTGCACTTGTGACTTTTCGTCCCGTAAGTACAATTTCTTTTCCTCAGGCATCAGCTGGCTTATTTGTCCAACTACTGGGAGAGGTGGAGGGTTACCGGCGGAGAACGATATTAGACTCAAATACCGGCTCATGGCCAGAGCCCCTCCCCCCTAAATTCGATACGGTATCTCTCGTTGAAGACCGGTATTTCAGCGGGAAACACCGAGTTCCGTCGAGTGGCGAGTTTTCGGCATGACCGCATCGTCGATTCGACGGAGCGCCTCGCTAGAGGGAGAGAGGAAACGTTCTCCAGTCGCGCGCGCGGCTTACAAAACGGATCCGATTTTTTTCCCTCCACCTCGAGAATATCTTGTCTAACGCGGACGCTCGGCGAGATAAGTTTCCCACTCGCTCTGTGTGATTTATAGAAACCCGATGATACGCGGGATGTAGGTATCTGCGCGGACTACAGAAATGTAGGCCGCGCCATAAAAAAATCGACCTCGAAGAGAAAACGCCTCGTCGTCGTCGTCGTCGTCGTCGTCGTCGTCGTCGTCCTCGTCCTCGTCGTCATCGCACGGCCGCGGCCGATTCGACATTGATCCCGCGACTGATTAGCGTATGCTGATTAGCGTATGCTCCTCTTGCCGAACAAGTGAGCTTTCCGAGACACTTTCGGCGGTAAATCGACGGAATGAAGACGGGATAACGTCAAGTCACCCGGAGATTCTTTCTCCGCTCGCAGGAGGAAATTATCGACCGAAAATATCGATTGAGAATTATCTTTCCCGACATGCCGCTGTCGTCGGGAGAACGAGCTCTCTCTCTCTCTCTCTTCGACCGGGAGGGACACGCTCTCTCGGAAGCGGCGATTCGCGAGCAGATCGGCTCATTAAGTCGTCATAATCGACGCGATCGCACCGGCGCGATATCGCGCCTCTCGACAACCTCGGCTCTGTATCGTCGCGAGAGATCTAATCTCCCCGTCTTCACAAACACCGATCAGATAAAGGCATTCCGCGAAGAAAAAAGCGCCGCTGATGGCCAGCGAGGCCGCGCGCCGGACTTCGATTTCGACGGTGCCGCGACTTGAACTTAAGGGCCGCTGGAGGGTCGGATTACTGAAAAATCGTGCTTGTTCTTTGATAATATTTTGTGAGGAACTGAATAAACGTGCATGAATGCAAATTTTTGATATATTTATATTACATAGGAAGAGTAGACAAATTTTGTTTATTAACAAATATTCATATAAATGTACGTCCACTTAAATTTTAAACGCGTTTCTCTCGCGAAATTTTATTGTTCAACTTTTTGCAGCGATTTCTCCGAAACTGAGCTTCGCGTATCGATTGGAAATTTTGAAGCAATAATATTTATGTTTATCTGGCTCTCAGGTGAACCATGGACAACTCCGTCAAAATATTTCATTTCGAGATATTAATTTTTTTGTAAAAGAATTGTGAAAGAACTGAAAAATTTGAATTTTTTCCTAATAATAGCTGCCATTTTGTTAATTTTGTTCGATTTCTTTTTTATAGTGCTTCACCGGATAATGATGAGCCTCCTTAAGATTTCTAGCTAAAATTCGCTCTGATCGGACCACCGAGAGCCGAGATATCACTGCAAAAACGACAACTTGAAAAAAAAAGAGGAGAGCTGTATTTCAGCTACATACATCGTATATTTGTATGAGTATTTGTTAATAAACAAAATTTTTCTACTCTTCACATGTTGCATAAATATACGTAAAATTTTCGTTCTTGCACATTTGTTCAGTTCATCGCAAAATACTGTCAAAAACAAGCACGATTTTTCAGCAATCTGACCCTCCAGCTTATGTCCCCTTAAGCGGAGCGGATGCGCGCGATAATGCGCGCTGCGAGGAAACGACCACGCGCGACCCTGGCATTACGCGCGAATAACGCCGACACCATCGCTAATTTCGTCGTTTCATCATTATCCGCATGGAATCGCGCGTGTCGCGTCTCGTTGGGGCTCGTTCGCTCGTCGGCGGGTCACAGCTTAGGTGACATTTAACGTCTACATTTCGCTTGCCGCGATGAGAGCGAGAACGAGGAATCCTGCAATATGCAATCGGTATCGCGCGAAGCTGAAAATTTGTCGCGAGACGGAGCGAGATCTTTCTCTTCTCGTAAGCGGTGGGAACTTGATTTAATAAGCAGCGTTGCGGGATTTTACGCAGCCGATCATGTCGCGGTATATATTCTGCTTTATTTAATTATTTCCTGATTTTCGCCACTCGTCATATCAGAAACCGAAGTCTCTGCTGTTGGAAGATTTGTCATGTCTACGTTCCGCGTCAAGATGATTTTATTCTCGTTTGACTGGAAAACGTGTTAAGCAGGGAGGGATTTATAGATGGAGAACGTTGCAACACACATTTTCTCTCCGTATGCCGCGGAGAAATTGCACGACTGATTAATTTTTCATCGGATACGTCTGACTCGGTAGAAACGGTTTTAAAATTTTTAAACAAGTATAATTGTTTTTCGCTCAAGAGGCAAATTAATCTCAAAAAGGTTATCTTATCGCGGAGAATATTATTTTACGAGAAAGCTGATCGATCCTTCGCACTCAACAACGAGGTTGGCCAAGTATTGACAGACTTCTATTTTGTAATACCCTTGGCTCCGAATCAAGTAAACATTATCATCATTATTATACGAAATAATGACACTTTTTTAGCCACCGTCGAACGTGATGATTTTGGAATCTTGGCGAGACGATATTTCTCAGATTTCAAGTTTCGATGTTCTGAAATCGATTTTCGAGGAAAACATACCCCGCCCCGGCGCCCTCTTCAAGTAGCAACTACGAGACTGGCAATTACAGCAACTATAAAATAATTGCACAAAGTCATTACAAAATAACAACACATCTGTCAGATTCCTCCGTTCGTTCCACGCTCGCGAGCTCATTCGAGGCTCAATCAGAGGCCACTTTTTCGAGCGTGAGCCCGTTCACCTCTAGAGCAGGACCTCCAACCCCCTGCACCCCGGTGCCTTCCCTAGTGTTTACTTTATAATCCCGCTAATGTCTCGCTTCCTCACATCTCTCCCGCAGGCCGTGACGTCGCCCGACGAAGAGCATCCGTTCGTCGCGAGGCCCCCTAATTGCTGCGCGAGCAGCGCATTTCGTCGGCGCCCGTCTTGAGAAACGACCCGGACAGATTCCGAAGGGGCCACACGGAGAAAAGAGGTCTTTCTCTCATTCTCTTTCCGTCCAACGGCGGATATCTTACGAATATTCACCGACGCGCAGATGGCGCACATGCAACCGCATGTGTAGCAGCAAGTCGCGCACAGAGCCTCGCGGGGGCGGCTGCCGGTACCCCTCACCCTCCCCCCCGCATGTTCCTCGATAGAGAGGAGAAAAAAGAGAAAGAGAGAGGGGAGGGGGGGGAGATAGAACGGGGTCTCCCTATCTATCGCGGGTCCTCGTTTCTTTTCCGCTGAGCGATCGCGCGCGACTTCGCCGCACGCGCGCGCGCGCGCGCGCGCGAAACACGCGTCGCCGATAAGGTGTAACGAACCGTGATCGCAGAGACGAGAGCGTGCCTCTCTCGTTCTTGACTTTGCGGCCGGTCAGCCTCACACACAGCAGCCTGCTACTGCTGTTGCTGCTGCTCCGCAGCGCAGCGTGTCGCGCACGTAGGAAGTCGCTCGAGAGGAAAGTCGGTCCCCGGGCACGCGACGGCGACGGCGATGACGACGACGCGCGGACGCGCGCGGTTACTCGTCGCGTTATGTCACGCTCCGCTTTGTTTGCCCGCGGCTCTTTTCATCGCGACCGCGAACGAGACGGCCCGCTCTTCCGAAAACACCGTTTTACTCTTAACCGGCGAAATCGCCGGTCGGACCGTTTGCTCTTCCCCCCGCGCCGACGGGGAGAGAGATAGAGAGAGAGAGAGAGGGGGAGAGAGAGAGAGAGAAAGCGGGCGAAAGGGCTCGCCCTGCCGCAGACTGTGCCGCAGCTCCAAGGGCCGGGAAAGGGGAGGGAAGGAAGGGAGACGAGAGGTTTCTCGAGCAGGCGGAACTCTCTCGGTCGGTCGACTGCGCGCTCTCTTTGTAGGTCTTTACGGGACTTTCCAAGAGCAGAAGTAAATATAAATTGTCGGCTCGCGGGCAATTAGCGGCGCTGCGAGTTCACCGCGCACGCGCGAGTCGCTGCGCCCCGTGCAAGATCGCGGCCGAAAGGTGGAGGGAAAAGGTGTGGGCGCACAACACACGCGCAATGTGTCCGGTGAGAAATGCACCGAGATTCAAAAAGCGCGGCGATTTCCCGAGAAGACAGCGTCAACAGCGAAGAGTGAAGAGAGGCGCTTTTCGGTCGGAAGAAGAAAAAATCCGCAATGAGAAGCGCGATGAGATTCAACGCGCAAACGCGAGCGCGCGTGATAAATCATGCTTGTTTCGGCGAAAAGCGACGATAATGTAGCGCGGCTGAAAATTTCGCTGGGAAGCCCGCGTGAAGAATCGAGCTTCTTCAGATACTGATGCGCAAGGACTGTATGTATCTCCTGCGAGTCACGTGGAATGACGAAATACGGAAATACGATAACTCCGGATTTCGAGCGGTTTCCGAGTCGATTGCACTAGACTCAACCTTTTCACCGTCCGCTTCATGTCCCCGCTCGATTCCGGCGTGATTCGATATTTTCGAACACACCAGACAGCTCGAACAGCAAACAGATTCGCGCGCGCATCCCGCCCGATCCTGCCGTCGCTCGTCGCAGAGTTAGCTGAATATATTCTATTGTCGGCGCGACGCGGCGAACCGGTGATGTCATGCCGCGGTGACGCAAGGCGCAAACAAGCAACACAACCGTGAGCGTGCGAGCGAGCGTAAAGCTCGCTGGAATATTAACGACCGAGCCACTAACCTTCCCCCGTGCACTCGCGATCCGCCGCGTCCTCGTTTTTCGCGCCGAGGGAGCGACTCGCCCGCCGCGATTGACCGGGCGAAGAGTATCTTGTATTTCCCTGCGGCGATCGCGCTCGTAGGGGTTTGCTCATTTCCGAGGAACTTCCTCAATTGCTGGCGCACGCCGGTGCGATAGTTGGAGCGAGGCGGAAATATTTCGTGCTTTGGGAAAAAACGACTGCTGATTTTTTTCCCACGCATCATTCCAAGTGGACATTCGCATCGTCCCTCCCACGAAGGGGAAGGATCGAAATTTACAAAATGGAGCGGTGTAATTATTCGGCCGATAGTTCCTCGTCGGAAGGATTTTAGAAATGATTTTCGAGACCTTTCAAGTGTTGAAATTTTGGAAGGAGTACCGTAGGACGAATCGCTATGGAAATAATAAACAACAAAACGGACAAATCAATATCAAGTCCATATATTTGATTAATATCGACATCAAAACGTCACACGTGCGTGGCGTTTTGCTCGAACAAATTCGTAGCAGCTCCGCTCTATATTTCTACACGGCTCAAGATTGCAAAAATGCCGAATGTAATCTTTAATTTACTGCATTTTCCCGCTTGGCTCGTTTCGCTCGGCTCCCAATTCGGACTGTCACTGAATTTCGCGATATCATCCGCGATGGCGTGTTTTATGCGCGCAATCAGCGAGACGCGACAATGTTTTAGCGCGAACCGGCGCGAATCGGGATCGGCGAAAGGACTCGCACGGGGCGGGGAACTGTCCTGTTGTGGCAACTCGATCCGCGAAATCTGCTGTGTGAGAGATGCATTTCGCGAATGCGCACGCCGCGAATTTCACCCGTCGATCGCCCTCCGGGTAACTTCCGGGAGGTCCGGTGAAATTTAATTACTCACCGGTGTGAAAACGCGTCGCGCGCGCGCGCGCGCCTCTCTCGAAAAGATTATACCCCCGGAAATCGGCCTCTGACTCATTTCGAGCGAATCCGCGACGGCCGACCTCACTAATTACGGCGAGATTACTGCCGATACCGAGGGCGGGCCTCGGCGAGCGCGCGCGTACATCCTCGTGTGTGCTCCTCATAATCAATTCCCGTTGAGTTCGTTAATGATCCGGCGGCTGAAGTGTTGCGCGGAAAATGTTAGAATAATTGGCGCTTAATTGGAAACTCGATATCTTCGGCATATTAGGTTCGCCTGCGCGGTAACTTCAGGAGAGAGTGAGAGAGAGAGTGAGAGAGAGATAGGGGGGGGAAGTGGCGAGAAAGGGAAGAGAGTTCAGCTGTGTGCGTGTGTGCGTGTGCGAACCACACAGCCGGACCCGGTCTCCATCGCAAACATCAATCGTCACGTAACTGAGAATAAATTGGGTCAGTTAGCGCGAATCTGGATGAACCGTCGCGCGGCGACGATTTCTTCCCCGCCTCTCGCCGGGCATCTCTCACCCTCTCACTGTATCGCCGCTTTGTCGCGTGTCCGTGTCTGCGCGACTTGCGATCCCATTGTACAGTGTAACACGCGGCCTGAACGAACGCTGACCTTAATTTCGGCTCGACGCTACTTTTTTACTCTGTATCGCGTCCAGCAGAGGCAATTGCTCCGCGATTCTCGTAAAAGCCGCGATTCGTCCTGAGATTCGCCCTGCGATTAAGAGCGCGCAGCGGTCAGACTCGCGGGTTTTACAACAGACGCGAGGCAGTCTCCTCCGCTAAACTCTGCCAATACTCCCCCCCCCCTCTCTCTCTCTCTCTCTCTCTCTCTCTCTCTCTCCTTCTCTCTGCCCACGAAACTCAAACGAAACAACGCTCGATGGACTCGGAGCTCCACGTAGATCCCGGCGCGATAGCCGTCGATTGTCAGGATCCTAGGGATTGCTCGGTATCGCAATCGGGGCCGCTCCCTATTCGGCCCGGAATATTTCGGCGAATTCGGGATTCGGGTATCTCGCGACCAGCTGGGAATAAAATTGCCAGGGAACAACGGGGAAAGCGGGGAGGGCTCGCAGGCAACGTCTCTCATCGGGCGAGCGCGTGTGTATTCCCCTCGACGTGCGACGAAGTCGATCGTCGGGACGGTGACGGTGGAGAACGACGACGAGAGACGATCATTTGGCAGCCGCGGCCTGCCGCGACCGGTTTTTTTCCTCTTCGTTTCGCCGCCGCGAACCCTTCTCCGCTCGTCTATAGCGAGCGCCGCTCTCTGCGATGTCGCGCGCAGCTCAACGAGAGATACGAGGCGAAATGAGGGAAAATCGTGCGCACTCCGCGCGTTCGCAGCGCAAAGTCGATATAAATAACCGTCGAGCGATGCGCGCTCCGCTTAATAATTCCGCCCTTCCGCTCTCTCGCTCTCTCTCTCTCTCTCTCTCTCTCTCTTTGCCCCAGCGAGGTACTGACCTTTTTCCCCGTGCGAACAGGCCTCGCGCGTGTCATATTGGTCGCGCAGAATTACGCGAACGCTCCTGCACAATGGAAGCGTGCGCGCAAATGAGTCGCTCAGTGCGTGACGGAAAAGCGTGACGGAACGTTTCAGACGTTTGACGCCGTCGAGCTGTTAGTTAGCGTAAAGACTCGTCGGACGCAAAGGCTCCGCGGCTGCGGAAAGTGCGTCTCCGCGATTCAGAGGAAAGTTTCAAAAAGAAACAAACCATACATCGCCGCGGCACATCCTTTGGCAGGCGAACGTGCGGTCTGAAAAACGTGCGGCGTGTCGGACGTGGAGACGTGGAGACTTCACGGCAAGTTTGCACAAAGATTTCGATGTATACGCGCTTAGGTTCGCCGCTAAACGCGGCGAAAGAACGGAAACAGAGCAACGCGCCTTTCTATGGACCGGCGTGTGGTAGTCTTCACGTTTACTGGAATTTCCCTTTCTAGATATTAAGGGGACTGGAGGGTCAGACCGCTGAAAAATCGTGCTTGTTTTTGCTTTTGTGAATATTTTGTGACGAACTGAATAAATATGCAAGAATGAAAATTTTATGTACAGTTATACAACATATGAAGAGTAGAAAAATTTTGTTTATTAACAAATACTCGTATAAATATACGATATATATATATAGCTGAAATATAGCTCTCCGCTTGTTTTTTTCAAGTTATCGTTTCTCCAGCAATATCTCGGCTCTCGGTGGCTCCGATCGGAGCGAATTTTAGCTACAAATCTTGAGGAGGCTTATCATTATCCGGTGAAGCACTAGAAAGAAAAAATCGAACAAAATTAACAAAATGGCAGCTATTATTAGGAGAAAATTCAAATTTTTCAGTTCTTTCACAATTCTTTTACAAAAAAAATTAATATCTCGGAATGAAATATTTTGACGGAGTTGTCCATGGTTCACCTGAGGGCCACATGAACAAATATTATTGCTTTAAAATTTCCAATCGGTACGAAGCTCAGTTTCGGAGAAATCACTGCAAAAAGTTGAACAATAAAATTTCGCGAGAGAAACGCGCGTTTAAAATTTAAACCGGACATATATTTATATGAGTTTATCTGTTCAAAAACAAGATTTTTCTACTCTTCATATGTCATACATGTAAATATATGTAAAATTTTCATTCTTGCACATTCGTACAATCGTCACACAATCATTGTCAAAAAACAAGCACGATTTTTCAGTAATCTGACCCTCCAGTCCTCTTAACACAAGGCTTCACCGCACCGCCCTTCGCAGGATCGCCCTCCTTTGAACAATCGACAGGTGATAAACCAATACCGACCGAAGAATCCTAATAACTTACTAATAAACCCAGTAACTCACTAAAGTCCTAATAACTAACCAAAAATCCTAACAAGTCGCACCGAATAAGCCGGCCGCTTTAACGAAACCACGGAAAGCGCAACGCGTGGCGCATTTAACGATCAGCCGGTCGCCCCGGTTCGCGTCGTCGACGCTCGTTGGATTTTGCAAGCGGCGTCCACGCCGAAAGTGCGAAATTCTTCTTCGCGACGTTTCGCGCAGCGATTAATACGCCGACGCGCGCGACGAGTGCAGCGAAAAATAGCGCGCAAATTCACCCACTTTTTCCAAGCTCTCCCTCTCCTCCTCCTCCTCCTCCTCCTCCTCTTCCCTCGCGGAGTATATTTGCGAGCGGTGACTCACGTTGTCACCGCGTGCTCTCGCTGTCACTAAGACAGCGACGGCTCTCCGAGACCCTCTCGATTGTATGTCACGCGAGCAGACGCGGGTGTAAATTTCGCCGAAACCGCCCCCTTAGGCCCCCTTGGGCCCCTTCGCGCGCGAAACGGCCTCTTTGCCGCTCGGTCCGCTCGGTCGTCGAAAAAAGAAGAAGTTATGCGACAGGCTCTCGGCACCGTTCCCGGCCGCGTCGGCGATTCCAGCCCCGACGCGAAATTGATTCCGCGAATCGATCGGCCGATTTCGCCGAGGATTGCGCAATCGGATTTCTTCCATCCTGCGGATTCCGCGACATAACGCGTGCATTCGCGTCGGCGAAGATGTGGGCGACGGACTCTACCTCTCGCCCGGTTGAGATCTCGTCGGCTGCGGCGCGGTGAGACCCGATCGGCGAATTCGCGACGGAACGATTCTCCTCCCGCGCGACGCCCTCCGCGCATCCACCCTCGTCCTGAACTTCGATACACGTCATCGTCCTCGTCGTCGTCGTCGTCGTCAAGGCTCCTCGCTTTACCCCTTCTCCTCTTTCTCGAGAAGCGGAACTGCGAAATAAAGCCGCGAGAGAGGAGGCGCGAGAAAGAGAGGAAGTGAGGGAGGAAGAGGAAAGGGGAGAAAAAGAGGGGGGTGGGGAAAGGGAAGCTGGGAATTTGTCGCTCAGATGTTAGACAATGGACTATTAGGGCAGTTTCGGGGTAAGCCACGGTGCTCTGCGCGAAGGGACCGCGCGAAGTGGTGGTGGCGCGGCGGGGCGGCGAGAGAAGGGTGGTCGAGAGGGCACTCGGCTCTGCACCCTCCGCAGGCTGCTACATTCCTCGCTCTTTTTCCGCGGCTGTTTACCTCATCGGGGGAGGAAACCGCCGGCGGGGGCCGGAGGGTAGCCTCGGTCGCTTTGTCACGACGCCGGGAAGACCGGCGAATTTCTTTTGTACATCACCCCGCGCGCGGAAGCGTCTGCATATTGTTGCGAGATTTCCGGCTTAAGTCCCGGTCTCTCTCCCCGGTGAACGAGGGAGGAATGGGGGAGAAGAAGAAGAAGAAGAAGAAGAGAAGGGCGGTCGAGCCGCGCCGCGCCGGGGCGACTCGGCGATCGGCGGACTTTCGCGACTGCCGCGCTCTGTTCGCGCTGGTCCTTTCGGAAGGAGCTCGGATCCGAGGCGAGGCGGCGATATGCAGCCGCGGGTAAATGATGGGAAAAGTTCCGTTAAATTTCCGTGTGAAGAGACGAAGCGAGGAAAGAAAGAACGAAGATACTCAGGCGCGCGCTCTCCTCTCGGAACAGCTTCGCGCGGACGCGCGACGGGAAGAGACGACCGATATCGCTAGAATTATTTTGAAGCACGAAGTGTCTCTCTCATTGCTCGAACGGAAAAGGATAAGCAAAAGGAAAGAGTACGCGCGTTCTTTTCTCGAAATATCGTCATCGCGCGCGAGCGCGCGCGCGCTTCTCGCTTATCGTCGTTCGAATCAGACTCTCGCTCTCGGCGCTGACCGCGTTTTCTTGTCATTCGAATAAAACGGCTAAGAAACGAACGAAAAATGAAATTTGTCGACGCTCTTCTCGAAACACCGCTCGCTTCCAGCTCGCGCTCGGATGATAAAGTATATCGTGCTTCACTGCGACCGCGGTGATCTTCGGCGTCGAATGTCTCTCTTCTGCTCTAACGCAAAGGCGATGATAGCGATATGCATTAACACCGTGATAATTGATACAAAAATGATTCCCCCCTGGTTTGCAAGTCTTTCATCGCGCGATTGCAGTTACAAACGCCGAGTTACGTTTATATGCGATTGACACAGCGCTACCTTCAAATATTTATACTATACTTTGCGTGGCATATTGTTTTGATAAATCTCGATATAATGTTATGTATGTAAGTTCATTTATATTTATATTCATATTATGTAAATCTTGATAATCTGTAATGTTCCTCCGTATCTCTCTCTCTCTTTCTCTCTCTCTCTCTCTCTCTCTCTCTTTGTTTCGTTGTTTTTCCATGTCGTCATCGCCCGCGATAAATATGAGTGACATGCTGTCGTACAGCAACTCGTACAGGAGAGATACGCTACCTTTACGCGCAAATTAATGAAGTTAATAAAGCAGACAAATTTATCTATTTCGGTTAAGGGGACTGGAGGGTCAGATTGCTGAAAAATCGTGCTTGTTTTTGACAATATTTTGCGATGAACTGAATAAATGTGCAAGAACGAAAATTTTAGGTATATTTATAAAACATGTGAAGAGTAGAAAAATTTTGTTTATTAACAAATATTCGTATAAATATACGATATATAGCTGAAATATACTCTCCTTTTTTTTTTCAAGTTGTCGTTTTTGCAGTGATATCTCGGCTCTCGGTGGTCCGATCAGAGAGAATTTTAGCTAGAAATCTTAAGGAGGCTTCATCATTATCAGAATGAAGCACTATAAGAAAAAAATCGAACAAAATGGCAGCTATTATTGGGAAAAAATTCAAATTTTTCAGTTCTTTTACAATAAAAAAATTAATATCTGGAAATGAGATATTTTGACGGAGTTGTCCATGATTGAACAAATATTATTGCTTCAAAATTTCAGATCGACACGGAGCTCAGTTTCGGAGAAATCGCTGCAAAAAGTTGAACAATAAAATTTCGCGAGAGAAACGCGTTTAAAATTTAAACGGACATATATTTATATGAGTATTTGTTTAAAAACAAAATTTTTCTACTCTTCATATGTTATATAAATATATCAGAAATTTTCATTTTTCCACATTTATTCAGTTCGTCACAAAATATTATCAAAACACAAGCACGATTTTTCAGTAATCTAACCCTCCAGTCCCCTTAAATCCAAGTCGCGGCACCGTCGAAATCGAAGTCTGCCGCGCTGCCTCGCTGGCCGTCGGCGGCGCTTTTCTCTTCGCGGAATGCCTTTATCTGATCGGAAACGGGGAGATTAGATCTCTCGCGACGATACAGAACCGAGGTTGTCGAGAGGCGCGATCGCGTCGATTATGACGACTTAATGAGCCGATCTGCCCGCGAATCGCCGTTTCCGAGAGAGCGTGTCTCTCTCGGTCGAAGAGAGTTCGCCCCCTCTCATCGACAGCGGCATGTCGGGAGAGATAATTCTCAATCGATATTTTCGATCGATAATTTCCTCCCGCGAGCGGAGAAAGGATTTCCGGGTGACTTGACGTATCCCGTCTTCATTCAAGTCGTGGATTTGCCGCCGAAAGTGTCTCGGAAAGCTCGCTTGTTCGGGAAGAGGAGCATTCTGGGACGATCGCATACGCTCTAATCAGCGGTCAGTCGCAGGATCAATGTCGAATCGGCCGCGGCTGTGCGACGACGAGGACGAGGACGAGGACGAGGACGACGACGACGACGACGAGGCGTTTCTTCCTCGACGTCGATTTTTTTATGGCGCAAAATTTTCCTACTCTTCATATGTTATATAAATATATAAAAAAATTTTCATTCTTGCATGTTTATTCAGTTCGTCACAAAATATTATCAAAAAAAAACAAGCACGATTTTTCAGTAATCTAACCCTCCAGTCTCCTTAATGACATCAGGCGTACGCGACAGTTGACGCGCTCTTTGGGCGATGCTCGAATTTTCGGCATTCCTGAATATTTCCCTGCGTCTCGTCTCACGGAGCAATCTTTCCGGCGATCTATTTCTGATCCGCGCCGGCGAGATTGCGCGAGATGATAATGATCCGCGATCATGTACGTCGTACGTACGTATAATCGCCGGCTCATGAATGGCCCATCAATCGTGGCGATGCGAGTCATCGCGCGACTTCCACTCACATCTCTCGGCACCCACGCATGAGGCGCGCGCGCGCGCGCCTCATGAATCGAAACGGCATAATCGTCTAAATTCCTTTCTAATGACATAATGAACACCGCGCTAGGTGGCGATAATTAATGCAAAGGTCAGTTCCATCAATGTTCACGCACGTTCTCGTTATCGCCGGCCGGAAACGCCTTGACATTCATTCCACTTAGCGTAAGACGGCCGGTTATTTCGCGTTGAACTTGCCCGAGGCCGACAAACGACGCAAGATCCGCTCTGGATTACCGCATTAAATATGATAGAGTATTCCTTGTCACACAGCACACACACACACATACACATATCAGAAAAGGGAGGTCGGTCGGTTCTAATTCAAGCGCCGCCCGGCATTAGACTTGCGCGCGAATCCCGAGTGTACAACATCGCTCGTAAAAAGTTTCAATAATTTCTCCGCTAATGGACGCTCCACTTTCCACCGTTACAGATACACAGATCTGTTTCATGACGTCCGCTTAATTCTCCCGATGGACGATCGACAATTTATATGGAATATTCGACGAGATGCGCGCGCGAGATGTGCGGAGCGCCCCAGAAATATCACGCGATTTCTCGCCGTTGGGCGCTTCCCCTCCGCCGCTCTCTCGAGCGACGAAAAATGCCAAGCCGCAATTACATCCGACACTTTGCGCGCTTCGCATCGGCCAACCCCGACGACGCTCTAATCCCGACGAGAAGCCGCGGACAAAAATTCCGCGCGCAACTTTCGCACCTCTTGGCACCGCCGGCTCCGATCGCGCCAACGCCAGCGCGATTATCATCGCCCGTTTTGTCCTCGCGCGGATTTCTATACGAGACACACACTTCGCGCGCAATTTTCGCGACGCGGCGTTCGCGCAACGTGGAAGATGCGCGGGCGATATCGTGTTTCGGTTCACCAATTTCCGTGATCTCTTGGCTACGCAGCAACGCGCGTATCTCTCGACTATTACGCGCCCGCGCGCGCGCGCGTCCGCTCGCATTAAGCCGATACTCACGCGAGCCGATTGAATTACACGCGGTAATTGCGAGGCCGGCACTCGGGTCGAAGTTGAACGCGAATGTATAATTTCGCAGCCTTGAAGAAGAGACGTGTACGGATTCCTCGCAACTGTTGCGTCAGGAGGAAAGAGAGCCGGGCTTCTCTCCCTGTCTCTCTCTCTCTCTCTCTCTCTCTCTCTCTCTCTCTCTCTCTCTCTCGCTCTCGCTCTCGCTTCGACTCGATATATCGACACGGCGAAGTTGTTTAAATTCGTTTAAGCTACGTCACAATTGCTCGTAGCGGGCGAGCTACGCGAGAATAGAACACACGAGGAACTTATCTGAGAAATTCCGCAAGTATCGCTTCGACGAGAATACGCGACGGCGCACGCGGTGCGCCAACGCGACCGCTTGTGTGCCTGCCTGTGTGGGGCATACCGATCGTCCGATCGGTGAATCTTCTCGATACTTTGAGCCAGCTCCTTAAAGCAGCTAACTCTCGCGGCAAAACTCGTCGGAGGCGAGTATTCGTTTACGAGAACAACTCCAAAACAGAGAAGAAGCGTCTGACGTTTGTAATTACATAATCGCGTTAGTCGCGGGAGCGTGAGCTAGGTTTATGATATATTTATTTATAATATCGCGACGGCAACTTTTTCGTCCGGAAGGACGGGAAGGTACCAGTCGGTGCCGGGAACAACTGCCACTTTCGTGACATCAATTCATCCTTTCCTCCCAGCCGGGGGAAACCCAATCTCTTTTCCGGCAGCAGCGCGGATTTACGCGGCTTAATCGCCGCGATCGCGCGCGGTCAACCGCACGCGCGCGGTTACGCGCGCGCGGCGGAAACGCGCGTCAGTCCCGCGAAGCACCCGCGAGCTTCGGAAGAGATCGATGGTGAGGTGAGGTAAGCGCGCGAGATCGCGCACCGCGATATGGAGAGAACGTTGCTCGATCCGCGTTGCGCCACTCGCCGTGGCGCGCCGCCACGGCGTTTATTATTAACTCCGCGAGACGAACTTTGTCGCGCGGACAATGCGTCCTAACGATGTAAAATATCGCCGAGCCCGCGCGCTCGCGCGCTCGTTCTCGCAACTCGCGTCCGCAAGCCGGGCATAAATTTCTGCGCGAGTGTAGGCTTACGCTGAGATTCCTCGCAATGGAGACCGCAAGCGTGGCGCGCGTTACGGCGTCTGACTTTTCGCACGCTGTTCCTGTCGCGACGTTGCGTCGTGTTTTAACCCTTTCGCGCCGGAGGACATCGTGCGAACCAGCGGCCGAGAGCGGTGCGAAAGGAGGTGTTACGTCCGGGCGTGAATTTTCGCCCGCGAATCTTCCGTCCGGGAAGAATAGAGACCGAGCGAAAAGTGGCACTTGTATAGGAGGAGGAAGAAGATTCATGTTGAAGAGCTTTCCACTCGGTCGATTGTTTTCGGTTATCTCGACCGAGTTCCGACGCAGCTAAGCGCGGTCGGGCGATTTTTTGCCATCGAAGATTGCCGTCACCTACTTTTCGCGTTTGTCTTCATCGGCGCGAGACGGCGAGTTTTCGAGACGGAAGTTTTTTTATAATTATATTAGTATGTACAAAAATTGTTATCGGCAGAAGGGGCGAAAAATTATTCTGAAACATAAATTATTTTATTGATTGAGCGGAGAGAGAGAGAGAGAGAGAGAGAGAGAGAGAGAGAGAGAAAAAGTTGGAAGTCGCAAAACCGACCCGCTGGAATCGGTTCAAGATAGACGTCGGGCTGGAAAAGTAACAGCCAATCCTCAACTTGTGATCTTTAACTGTTGCAACGTTAAATCTTAAACGCTAATACAAATTCTAGGGAAGAAGAGGCAGGAACTCTGCTTGAAAATATTAAGTAACGTTCGACAGTCGAATTGTATGCGACAGAAAAAAGCCATGTCGGAATTGCCAATATATAACAAAAAACGACATTTGACACATGAACTGTCACACGCTATCCCCTCGACGCTACCCAACTCAGTCTCGAATCACGGAAGAGGCGATAAATACTTCCTGAATCAGCGGTGAGACGCGGTGAAAAATCGCGACGAGGCCATTCGGAAAAACTTCCCGACCGCGGCCGTTCAATTCCCCCCGACATCTGCATTGGCGCTTTCCGGGGAAAACTGATTGACTCTTGTCTCCGCGAAATTCCGCGATACCTGCCTCGCAGAGTCGACTAGCTCGCAGCTCCGCGCGCAAACGAGAAACTTTGCCTGAGAGCGTCGCTGATGAGCGCATTCCCGGCAAAAATGATCGCAGTCGCTCTATTAATACACATTCCCGACGGTCGCTGCCAAATCGATCGGAGCCGGACCGGTCGTCAGTCGGTCGTCGGTCCATCTTGATCGTCCCGAGTAATGTGAAAAAAGTGGACAACCTGCCAAGCGGGGGATCAAAGGCTGTGACCGACGGCTACTTGTGCAGCTTCTTTGCCCTCTCCGGGGCCGTTTCTTCCCTTCTTTCTCGCGCCGAGCCGCTCCAGTTCCGCCGTTGATCTATTCTCGATCCCGACGCGCACCCGACGGAAATGGCCTCCTCGACGGATTGTTTGCTTTCGCCAAACAAAGCGCCCACCGCGCGCGCGCGCGCGTGGCCTCTTTCCGCGGCGATACGAATACCTACGAGCGAGGAGGAGGAGGAGGAGGAACAGTGAGTCGCTTGTAAACGCGCGCCTATGCACTCAACCCGAAAATCTGGCGACTCAACCTCGCCAGCCCAGGTCCGGCCCAGGTGTTCGCCGTCAGCTGCGAATTCGCGCGGCTCTATCGCGTATTAATAGAGAGATCGACTTCTCTCGCGTTTCCCTCGGGCCCGCTCCCCCTGCTTCCCTCCTCTCTCCTCGTCCGTCTATCTCCATGTTCCGATGTCCGGAACTTTGATTTACTTGACGCATTCCGTAGCTCGGCAGGAGAGAAACCGGATAGATTCTCTCGTGACTGTCACGACGCGCGAGGAGTGCGATGATGGAAACTCGGCGATCTCTCGGTGATCGAGCATTGATGGGCCGGATAGACCGTGTCGAATTGTTCAAACGAAGCTGCCGACAAATTTGTCGCTGCATTAAAAACGACGGGAAAAATTTAGATCGCAATTTAGTTTGTATCCCGTTGAATCGTGTAAATCTTCTTCGTTATATTTATGCGGCGACAAATGTGTTTTGTATATATTACGCACTTGTTTCTCTCAATAAATCTGCGCTCTTGCTCTAAATTTTGTACATCGTCGGTGTTGCAACAAGATCCGAATAAAATTAAATATCACATTAAATCATAATTATCAACGTACTGCTGACAGCGACGGATCGAATAATTTACTCGACATTTTAAAAGTTGATAGTTATTATTAAATATTTGTCACAGATACGCGCACAGTTATTCCTCGAACCTCCTCCTCCTCCTCCTCCGAGAGAAATTAAACTATCTGTGAAGAAACAAAGTCAAATTGCAACGCCACTAATTGGTACTCGAGTTATTTCCGAGAAGGATATAAATAAATTGAACTTCCCAGCAAATTCAACTTTATCCACTTAGCTTAACACGTGCATTGTAAATTTATTTGTGGATTTGTCGTGATTAAATTCCAGTCCTTCTCTACCAACCCTTGAAAGCTGTCAAACGTCACCCCGAGCTAACTTTCCTGTTATGTTATTTATAGCAAGCTATACGCGAGAATTGATCTGTTTTATTATAACGTTACCATCACACTGACAGTGCGAATAAATACTTATAAAATTATTATCGTCGGTTGTTTTTTTAATAAAATCAAAAATTAGCATGGGGTGAAATTTCACCCATGGTAACTTTTAAGGGTTAAGACTCTCACGAAGAATACAATCGTCGCTACACGACGTCGATCGGCACAAAGTCGCCGGCAAGTTTACGCCGGTGTGTCTGCAAAATCCCTCGCACTTAGCAAAATTAATTCTCAAAGTAGAAAGCCGCAGAGTGTCTGCAGAGTTGCGACAAAATCCGCCGGCGAGACGCGACGTGTCGAGTCGCGATCGGAGAATCGCCCTCGGTTGAAGATTCATTCGCTGAAACAACAAACTGCCGGCAAACGTCTACGATTTTCACACACAACCGTCGTCATCCCCCCTCCGACATTTCCCTTCGAGGGAGTAACCTGTTTTGCCTGGGAATCATCTCCTTCCGAGCGAGAGATCGTCAGACTCGCGCTCGCGTCTTTTTGAACGAAGCGAGGAGGCGCGGCAGCGGCTGGCGAGATGTATTTTGAAACATCGAACTACACCGAAACCCTCTTTTCTCCGCCGCTCGCGGCCTCGATCGTCCGGCTCTCGCTCGCCTCTCGAAATGTTTGCGGACGTTCGCCGGTCGCTTCTTACGGCCGCGCGACGGAGAGACAGAGAGGAATCGCGGCGAATCGCCGGGGACATTATTTTCACTCAAAGCATATATAACGCCCGTGAAAACACGCGCCGCCGATGCAAACGTCCACTTCCCCCTCCCCCCTCCCTGTCCCACCCGCCGTGCACCGCGGGCGACGATATATACCCATCGATTAGGTCGCGACGGATTGCGCACGTCGACGTCTCCGCGGGTTCAAACGTTATTCAACGAAATCTGTATCGCGCGCGCGCGAGCTTGGAAAAACATGGGAAAACACGGAACTTTTCATCCGCCCGCTGTCTGCTCTCGCCGATGAAAAGCGACTGTCTGTGTCATCGGGATCATAATATCCGGTGCGGCGCGCTCATCAGCGCGGCGTCACGGCGCTCTCCGTCCACCGTCGTCTTCTTCCTCGTCCGCATAGATTCTGTCCGCGCGCGCGGATTAAATCGGTTTCAAGGGCGGGTATCTATTTTAGCCAGAGAGAGGGCGACAAAGAGGAACAGAGAGAGAGAGAGAGAGAGAGAGAGAGAGAGAGAGAGAGAGAGAGAGAGAGCGCGCAAAAGTCCAAATGTCCCCCCCGCAATGTCTCGGGAACGACTCCGTCGAGGCGGCCTGCGACTTAAGCTCGAGCCGCTCGCACGCGACGGGAGGCCGAAATTCGGATTCGGATTGCGAAACGCGCCTCGCGGAGTTTCCGCAGGTCATCGTGACCGATAATCGCGCGTATTATCAGCGCTCGGCGTTGATCCCGGTCTAAACGCGAGACGTCCACGTCTCGGAGAGATTGAGAACGTCCGGCGGAGAGACGGGCGATGAGACGAGTCGCCGCTGGAGAGAATATCCGCTAATTAGCCGGCCAATACGACGAAGTCTCCGTCGACGGTCTCGCGAAATCGTCGGCCGAGGGTCGAATATTCGGCCAGACCGAGAGGCGAACACGCGGCGTCTTGCGACATTCTTGGCCGGCTCTATCGCGCGCGCGTCTCTTCAAGATCCGCCGAGATTTATCTGAATGCGAAGCGAGCGCGCGATCTCTCCCCGTCTCTCCCGGCGGCCGTTCGCGCCAGCGAGCCCGGGCGAGAGAGAGAGAGAGAGAGGGAGAGAGGGAGAGAGAGAGAGAGAGAGAGAGAGAGCACGTGCGGCGCCTATGCGCGGCCGTTGCATCGCGCGGTTTAACGACTTAATAGAGTTAATGACCGTCCGGGATGGAGCATCCTTAGTAGAGGCCGACAGAAACGCGCGGGACGCGTTACGTAAAAGACTAATTCGAGAGCGACGAGCGAGGGAGCGAGCGGTGATGATCGCTGGGCCGTCGATTGATTCCTCAAAGAGACTCGTCGGCACGCAACGAGGGCCTCTCTCAAGGCTGTTTCACCTCGCCGTGTGATCGTCTACCTTATTAATCACACAGTTATAGACGAGATATAACGGGAGCGGCGTGTGGCGGGATTGACACGGACACTCGACGTCGGTTTGTATTTAACAACCAGAGCGGTCGTTATTTTTCGTGGACGTGTGAACTTCAGGAATAAATAGCGAGTAATGCCGCGAGTAATGCCCCAGAAAATCACAATCTTGAAAACTAGATATATATACTAGACTATAATGATCTATAAATCTATAAATATTACACACTGACATGTAACTGTACATGTGTATGAAATGGAACAGTAACATAATTAATTTATTACGTAATTAATTTAGTCACGTGTACAATTTTTGAGCTCATACGTACTGGATTGAGAATCGCGCGAAGAAGCAACTCAGTTGTGATAATAATTGAGTGCCATTCTCAGTTCACGTGTCTGCGCAAAATGTCGAGAACCGTGAACAAAGTTCTAACGGCACAGAAACGATTCGGTGAACTCGGTTGCAACATTCAAATTTTGAGATACAGATTTCTGGAGGTATACATGTACGCCCCGCGTTTCTTTCGTAGCATTTCACATCTCAATATCGAATATCTATTCGCCGATATTCCGTGCGGCATGTCGATATAATTAAACATCCAGTTAGAACTTAGTTCTAATTAGGTAAAGCCTTCACTTCTCCAGACGAGCGAGAGATATGTCCTATTATCTATTTTCTAATTTAACGTCGGGATAATTTAACGCTTCTTCCGCGAGTACGCTCGGTCGGTTACGGACCGAATATCCCGACCGATCGATCGCATATATCCGACGAGTTAATTTTACATCCGACGGCACGGAGAATTAAGCTCTTGCTCGTCGCTCGGTTATTTAATACGAGGCGAGAGACAAAAATCCGTCACGGCGAGACCATGACCTCCTCCGTACCTAACGCCCCAGGTAGTCACATTACTCGAAGTTAACCGCGGCGGTCGGCGGTTAAACCGCGGTTAAGCAAATCTCTGCGAATACAATCGGCCTGGCTGTCACGCAATTTACACCCCTCGTGAGCGTTCGAGGTGACACTTAACGCGCCCCTTTATAGGGTAACGGGTGCGCGGCAGATCGTAACAGACGACACACAAGCGTGCCCTCGTTGTTGGGGTGGTAAGTGAGTTTCGTCATTTGTTGAGTTCGCGCCGCCACTCGTCGCTTCGGGTTTCATCGCTCGCGGGGAAAACGGATCGCCTTAAGGCTGATTCTCACTAGCCGGCATTCTAGGAGAGAGACAGCGGACGTGAACTCGCGTCACCCGCGAAAGAAATTTCTCGAATTTTTGACACGCGCGACAGATATTCCCTGTATTCCAGTTTGGTCATTCGATTAGGATATCAATTGGGTCTCGGATTTTTATCCCAAACGTGAGTTCCTTGCTTGGGATCGAAACAGAAAGGCTACGGGAAATGCTCGTTCGTTCTTTTTTAAACCGGTGACGTCGTATATTTTTATGATATCGAATGAAAGATATTTCATTTTTATGCCAACTGCTTACGCTTATAAAAAAGAAAAAAAATCCAAAGTTTTCTCGATATTCTTCTATCGGTCTTCGTTTCACGCTAAAGTTTTATCATCTTTATTTTTGTCGCGTGTATTCTGTCAAATACAGCAGTATAAAAAAAATAAAATACATAACAAAATTAAAGACAGCAAAATTCTAGCGTGAAATGAAGACCGATAAGAATATTTACCGAGAAAACTTTAGTATTCTTTTTTGTTTATAATTTGACGTTATAACATGTATTGTTCTGCTCAACGTGCTTTATATTATATCGAGAGAGCGTAAAAGTTTTAATATATTTCTTTCAAATATATTATAATTGAACCAGTTTTACGGCAGCGCTTACAAATATATATAAATGTATGAAATGATAAAAAAAGTGATAGAAAATAATGCCAATTTAGTAGAATGAATAAAACGTTTTTAATAAAATTGCTTAGCCCACTTTTCAATCCGATAATTTATTCTAGAGAGCGGTCGAGCAAAATACTTGAAACGGATCGAATAACTTACGCCACTCAAGTTCAGATATTCCCGATATTCCGTTCAAATAAAAATATAAAATAGAAATTAAAATAGAGAAATTATGTAAAATTATGTAAAATTAGTTCGACACGGAACATTTTGAATGTTATCGAACGAAAATAGACGGGGGATACCGATACGTCGAGTCGAACGTCATCGCTCGAGTCGAACGCGCGTTTCACGCGCGAACTTGCTTACCTCCGCGAAGATAAATGTTGACAATACCATTGTCGCGTAACAAAGAAACTCGTTTTATTCGGTAGATGAGAAAAGGGATAAGCCTTAATCCTGGAGTAGCCGGGTGTTGACACGTGTCAACTAGCCTGTTTTTTTTTTTTTTTTTTTCGACATCTCGTCTCGCGATTCAGGGACCCTAAATCCTTAAATCGCGAGGATAAAACGCGCGAGGGGGAATTACCTGAGGAAAATTTCACGGTGCTCACGGAAGCACGCGGTGCGCCATCGCGACCGCTCGTGTCCCTCCTCGGAAGTGTCATCGTTGGTTATAAACGTAACAGCGTAACGATTACAGGCATTAGTCACGAATGTAATGATCTTATGGAAATGAGCGTTAAAAATTACGACAGTGAAATCAGTCGGCTCTAAAGACAAGCGACGCTTAAAATAAGCTGATCCCCGAGTAGATAATCGTGAAACCGTATAATCCAGTAATCCTTGTCAATTTGCGATTAACGCTCTTAACGCGATTAAGCTCTCTCAAATCAGTCTACATATCATGGCTGAATAATACATTAACATGTCTACTCCGATTATATTATTAAGATATACGTATATATTGTCATTTGTCGCTAGACCCGTCTACTGAAGCAGTGTAACGTCGTTAAAAGAAGAAACGACAGTACTGGAGACGTTGCGCGACGGATCGGCCGGCGTGCGATATAAAGCGAGACGAAGACGTTCTAATTGAGGAAATCTGATTTCCTCTTTAATTCTATCTTGACATTGACTCGATCAGTCCGATCAGTAATTCCGCGGTTAATCCGACGAGCTCCCTCATGCGCTCCTTCGCTTTCAATCTATTCTCTTCTTTTTAATCTCTTCTTTCTTCAGTAAATTGACACTAATAAACGCGATGGGTGACACATATCTGTATCTTGGAGTTAACCGCGTTGCAATCAACGTTTAACGGTGCGAAAATTGACAAGAGATAAGCATTTCCCCGTTCCGACGGATCATAATTGCTCCTCGCGAGAAGGCGGCAGTCGAGACTGACTGTGGCTGAGAGCCGGTTCGTGCGTTTTTTCCGCCGAGCGCCAAGGGTTGACACGTAACCGACGGTGTAACAATAATAATCTTTATTCGCGGGGGAGAAACTCTTTAGTTAACGTATAAAATGAAACGCATATAAGATGAGAGACAGGCAGGACGAAGAAAAAGAAACATCGTGAATTTTGTTACGCGTAACAAATCATAGAGAAAAACAACCACAATAATAGTCAGTAAAGATGCAAGATCATAAAGAGTCATAAGCAGAAAATGAAAAAAAGTAAAGTCACTGTATTACGTATCGATCGATTGCAATTTTGATTGACTAAAATAATCAAATTTAATGTTAAATAAATCGTGATTATTGCATTACATGTAACGATTGTTTCAACAGTTTACTTTGATTTGATTACTTACATGCCGATTAATTTTACGAATCGATAAAATTATTCACAATTACATGTTCGGTTGGTTAGGCTATAAGCAATTATTAATTAAATTGACCAGAGATCTCAATATAGGCTATAATAAAAATTACTAATGTGATTATTGTTAATTGTTAATTATTAACTCAGCCTAAATGAGACAATAATTTAGGCTGAGTTCTCTCTGATAATCCGAATTTCTGTATCGTTCATATTTCGTCAGAAAATTGCTTCACTCAACCAAACTTGTTTATCCAATTGTATATGCAATTGTATTATTATATGTGATAATGCGATATATTATGTATATAAAATTTTATATAATAATTATGCGATATATTATACATATCAAATTGTACATATATATAATGTACATAATTTGATATATATATATATATATATATTAGAGATGTGCGAATCAAGAATTATGTCGAATCCAATCGAATCGAATCTCATGTTTTTAATTCGAATTCGAATCGAATCGAATCTATGAAATTTCATTCGTATTCGAATCGAATCGAATCGTTAAAAAATTCAACATGACTATTAAACATGCACATAATGATGAAAGGTTTTAATATGAAAGGGGATATTGATATTGTAATATCATCTTAAAGTAAAATATATATTTAAATATTTAAAGTAATTTATAATTAAGTTATTAATTATAAGTCAAGTTAATTACAAGTTAAGGGTTCAAACATACAGGCCCAGATGTCTCGTTTTGTACTTGATGCATGCAAATATAACGCACGCTAATATATTTGATTCGTAATTGAATCTTCGATTCGAAATTTTCGAATTATTCGGATTCGAATCATAGGGATTCAGATTCGAATTCGAACAGTTCGCACATCTCTAATATATATATGTATATATATAATTTCGATTATTCATCTGTTTGTCGATTACGTTCGGTCAACCATGATTCGAATCGATCAATGCCCAACAGCGACTTCTGACAGGCCGCAGATCGCGGGCCCAGCCCAGAGACGCCGGCCGACATGTGATGTTTCTCTCATTGGGGGCGCGAGTCGAGATGATTTCCGCAATTTCGCGGCCAGTGTGCAGCGCAGCGGCGTGACGGTTATGAGAGGATTGAGGAGATATTTGCCCATCCGCAGGCGGAATTGTTCGTCCGCGCGCGTTTGTCGTGGCGACCAGCGCGAGGGGATATGAAAGTTCATATAAGATCATCCGCGCCTTCGCGACGAGCCTCCCGCAACTTCCGTCCGCATGCTTTCACTGTGTTGAGATCACGAATGTTCACGACTACACCTCTCTCATACGCGAGTCTTATACGGCACGATATTCTCGCCCTGTCCGTGTGATCCAAAATCACGCGCGTCATTCGGAATGTGCAAACGCAGAAAATAGCGCGCGATTGAAGATCACGTATGCCCAAAAATCGAGTTGGCGATCTCAAGTCAACCTCGATTGCAATTCTTCGCATTTTTGCGGCATGAAATTTCCGCGACAGACAGTTGTGCGCACGGCGCGCACAAGATGCAGCCGACTTTCTGCTCGCCCAAAATTGCCAATTCCGATGAACTGAAATGGAAGAGTAAGTAGTGATGATCTCCTCCGTCGGCGCGATTAATCGACGACGCAATTATGCGCCGACGCGTTGTTTAGCCGCGCTTTTCCAGCGACCTTCCGGGTCGAAGGACTCGTTGCCGCGCCGACAAGCTGTTAAAATGCAAAGCCGCGGTTAAACGAGGTTCACCCTCCCCCCTTTCTCTCTCGCTCTCTTTCTCTCGCACTCTCTCTCTCTCTCTCTCTCTCTCTCTCTCTCGCTCTTCCTCTCTCACTATCTCTATCTCCCGCCGTCCTTCCGCGCCCGACGCAGATTCGGCGAGCGTGTGTGACTCTCCCTTCTTAATATTCCGCGCGGCGCTGCTCTTCTTTTCCGCGCCGCGGTGCCACCCTTTTTCCCCATCTCACCCCCCGCTCCGCACCTTTCCGGCCGCCCTCACGTCTCTTCCCCGTCTTCCACTCCATGTAACATGTTCTTCGCATTAATATAGCACGGCTTAAGACAAAGGACGATCGGCCAGCGTCTCGCTCTCCTTTTCTCGTTTTTCGCTCCCCCCTCCCTCCCTCCCTCTCTCTCTCTCTCTCTCTCTCTCTCTCTCTCTCTCTCTGTCCCCGGCTCTCCGCGTGCAGCCTGGTCTCTTCTTTCGCGCGTCCTCCAGGACGCGAGAGGTCGGACGTATATATTCGTTAAATCGAAGCCTCGGGGAAGTCCCTCAAATTGGAGGATTTCTTCGTTCCTCGCGGCTCGCTCGCCTACCTGCCTTCCGCGGGAGAAACGTGCTGGATCTTGACCTTTGAGCACGTCTCTCTTCTTCCCGCTCCCGACCGACAAGGCCCGACGCTAATAAATCAGCCGCAGGGGTTCCGTGTTCCATAAGTAAGTATGCGAATGTCACGACTCGCCATGTCGGACTTGGCGAGAACGAGCTCGGCTCGACGGCCCGTCGTGGCGCCGCTCACGTTACGTTAATTGCGCCAAATTGCCGGGCTGTTGTCGCGTTATCGTCGCGCGATCGTTACGCCCGCGGCCGTTACGTAATAATCGCGGCGCTCCAAGCCCGGAGCCCTCGCTCGCCGGATTCGACGGTGCCGAACAGTCGAAAGCTGTCGGAATGGCGGAAAGCTTCTCTAAATTGGCGGGTCGAAATATTCGCCCGCTGCCTGAAAAGCAAATCGGCGAATGTCGGACGACGTCGCGAATGTCGCAAGCTGCGCGACTGCCGTGAATAATTTGCACAATTGAATTGTAATACGTCTCTCGTGCCGGCTTCTCTGTGCTGTGATGATATTAAAATAACAGGAACAATAAAGAATACATGCGAGCGGATTGGCGCGCAAGGCGGACGAGCGAGGAGGAGCAGGAGGACAGAAAAGAGGAGAGAGAGAGAGAGAGTTTTGCGTGATTTTTGCGCTGCTATTTGGCCGGCGGATTTGGCAATAGCGATTTGCCTTCGACTCTTTTTCGGAACGAGAATGCGCGAACTCTCGGAGGTCGCCGGATTATCTCGCGCGGTCTGCACTTTGACCTGTAGATTGCAAGCGCTCTAATTATAAAGCGTATAATCGCTATCACGCGCACGCGTTTTCGGGCGGACCGCTTGCGTAATCGCGCAGTTGACGAGATACAAAGGAACGCGAGAAAGGGAGACGAAAGGGGGAAAGTGTGTGTCCACCGTGCGCGGCAGGACTCGCGCGCGACCACGTTCAACAGCTCGCCGTCTAGTTGCCACGCTTATCGGCGGCGATTGTGTGTGAAAAAGAAGAGAAAAACAGACGAGAGAAGGCCTTTCGGTCGGAGAGCCGTCAAAGGCGCCGTGCGGAAGGTGTATCCGTCCGTTATCTCGCGCGCACGTCGGCGCGGCTGCGTGAGCAAACCGAGATAGCCTACATACGGCGGTTCGTTCGGTGAGACGCCGCGCGTGCAATCTGGAATCGCATCGGATGTGAGGAAACTGCCGGCGAAAGTGCGCTGCGCTCTCGGCTGCGCACAGGAGTCGTGTCCTCCGAGTATCAAACGGCCCCGACACGTTCCTCTAGGAACCGCTCTTCTTACGCGGCAAAGACCGCGTTTACACCGAAGAGCAATACGAACAGCGAAAAGCTGTTCGCGCGGAGAAAAAAATGTTTCGGACGAGCACGATTTTCTTCTGGACGAAGCACGAGCGCATTGAGAAATTCCGGTTTCCGAAAGAATTCCGGTCGAGTTGCTCTGTCGGAGATATCCCGATCATTTATGCCCGGTTGCGCCAACATTGTTTTGCTTCCAAACGAGACTCGGACATAAATCTAGATTAAAATTTTCTAAATAAAAAAGGACATATTTAAGTCTCGCTCAAAACTCCAAAAATACAATGTCGGTGCAACCCCGGCACCTTCTGTCAACTTTGACTGGCGCACCGGCGTGTTTTTGTTGAACACTACATTTTTTACGAGTGTAAAATGAGGTAAAAATGGCAAAACGGCGAGAATGTCCAGAATTAGATGTGTGTCCCGACGAGCGACCGGTGCTTTAAAAAGCAGGCAGTTTTAGGAGGAAATTTTCCAAAAGCCCCGGCGCCATGTTCCGCGTTGATGCGTAACGACAAGGTACAAGGACGCGTGTCCTTTCAGTCCCGCGACTTTCTTACACGATCGTCACACGGAAAGTTGCGTCGAGAGCTGAGAGAGTCAGACTGGCAGACCGAACGTCCAGCACGGTCGAGCCTGATCCTCGGCGAAATATCAGCGCATGCGACATCATGACGAGCGCTCCCGAAGAATTGGGACGAAGAGGCGAGAGTCGCCCATTAACACTCCGAAACGCGTCGTTATGTAAGCGCGAAGAGCGGCGGCGGCGGCGGCGATTTTTGCGTTTCCTCCTGCGTATTGCCTTGTATGGCCATCGCCGCGCGCCGCGCATTCCATATGCGGCTGCGAGCCGACGCTGCATGCGAGATGTCCTTATGTAATCGCAAAAGTACACTTGGCCGAGTCATTTCGAGCGCCGCGCCGGCAAGCCGCATCATTCGATTCTGCGGGACGCGAGGAAGGAGAGAAGAGAAATGCAGGAGGAGGTGCTGACGGTGGAAGGCAAACAGGAGGGTTGACCGAGGGCGCATCTCCGTCGCGCCCTCGGCAACTTTGTCGACCCTCCCCCCGCCAAAGTCCTCGGAAGTTCGCGACCTCCGCCTCCCCGCCCCCGAGAGCCCGTTTGGCCTCGCAAGGTGGTCCCGTGCTCGACGCAGGACGAATTTCCTACGACTACTTAACCTGCGCCGACACGTATTTCCCATGCATTTTAAGGATTTCGGACTATAGGGGCGGTGTTTTGTCGAAGTATGAGCACGTAGTTGCCGTGAAAGGATCATAGAGTGGACTTAGCTGCGGGATTCCGTGTAAAACTTGGCCGGAATAACAAAGTCGCGCGGACGCGCCTCCGATGGCCCACCCCCACCCCCCTCAACCTCATTGCCTCTCCTCCCTGACTCTCCTTCCGAAGATGTTCCATTATGATGAGCGACCTTTCGCCTCCCGCGAATTTGTATTCTCGTTATCGGCGAGCTGTCGTTGGCTCGGCGCGAAACACCGCAAACGCGAGAGAATACGGAAAAATACATGCCGCGTTCGAGCGAATGTTACTCGTTTCGAGTATCTTTCAAAGAGGTGCAGCCGGAAATCTATCGTGAATCATTCAGCCTCGAATTTGCTCAAAACTTCGCTTCGATTTTTGCACGGAGAAAATATCGTGGTAAAGATTACGAAAAATTTTGGTACTCTTGTAGCCGTAGGAATTACAACTGAATTGCTGTAAATTTGGTTAAATATTGCACACGCTTGACTTTTTACTACATGATATTATAATTACTTGAATATTCTATTGTTTTTTTTTTCTTTCTTAATTGTTTGTTTCTGTAATAATTCATACCGCAATGTGTCCGTAGCCAGTCTTACAAAACATATGGAGAAAAAGATATAATTAAATAACGTGATTTTTATTACAATATTTCCTCCCTTTTTTATACACATACATTCTTTTCAGTTTCATAATGAAACTGTCGGTAGAGTTTATTTTAGAGTTTATTAAAGAGTATAGTAATCTTTTTAACAAACATAAGAAATTTGCCAGTAGTAGTGGGCTTCAGTTCTAAAGTAATATAAATAACACAACCAAAACGGAAGAATGATAAATCACACAATAGAATGTTGGCGATATGCTCTTCGGCTGCAAAATTCTACAGCAATTTTTATTACAAAATTCTCACTGTTAAAAATTAAAACAAAACTTTGAAGCGTTCACTTGCACTCTTATACAGAGTATAAGTTTAATATATTCTTGAAGAAAGAATAAATTCTTCTTTCGGACACTTAATAATGAGAAATTCTCCAAATTTATGATAAGTATGTTTCAAGACCGTTATCAAAAAAATGTTCTTCATTGAAGATAACCACCGTTTAAAACCACGAGAGCAAATTGAATCGCTTCTTCGTCAGCAGAATGTATTTTTCTCCGTCCGTAGCGAGCGCGTCTATCGACGTCTAGACCCTGAAATTTATACTTTCACAAAGTGTCAGATGCGCGGAATGTCGCTGTAAAATATTACTAAGTCTCGAAGAAGTCCAAAACGTGAGAAAGCCTGACATTCGGTGGAATACAACGAAGTACAGAATATCTGAAAGAGTGTCCTCGGGGAAATAAGCCAATGTTTAAAATATCGCTGGTCCTCGCGCCAGACTTATTCTTGGACCGCCATTTTGAATATATGGGACATTCCGATCGATGAGTGCCTGCTCGATCGTCTCGATATATGAATCATGAAGCGACATAAACGGCGACGCAATGAAATACATCGAAATGCGGGAGGCGCGTCCGTCTCGAAAGTTGACGACTCAGTCACTCGGACGGCCGAGAGCAAAAGTGGCGCGAGCCAATTTGTTTTCCAATTTGAGTTGGCATCGCAGACAGACGGAGACAGAGAGCAGTTCTCTTGCGCGATGCCGGATGAAAATAGAAGAAAGATAGGCTCTCACGTCACTTTCAACGGCTCCTTTGCAACAAATGAGCCATAAATCCCGTCTCTGAAATTTTAAGCTTCCGCAACATTCCAACGCGCGCGCGCGCGCGCGCGCCAACCCTTAAAGACTACGGTGAAATTTCATCTCATGCACTGAGAAAAATATATCCGAAATATCCGATTGTTAATTTCGTTATCCGATCAAATATCCGGTGTATTTAATCGGATATTTGATCGGATAACAAAATTAACAATCGAATATTTCTGATATTCTTCTCCGTGTGAACGCGAACTTTGTTACGATCTTGTTAAATGTTAAATAATTCACTGCTAACAGCAACTTCTGTCCTCTTCATCTAGTAAATAATCAATAATAATAAAACACTCGAATGCATTTTTGATTCGACTTTTCTGATTCCTAAAATAAACAAATATATACACTGAGACGAAACTCCACACCCAACAAAGTGATCTCCTGTGATGACAGGTTTTAAGGGTTGATGAAGAGCGTTTACGATGCGACGAACTAATCTTTCGCGTCATTTCTGTCGGATTAATAACGTTTGCATTGAAATGATTTCTACCGGAATCGTCGGCATTCCACGCGGCGGAAGGAGATGTATCTCGGCTTTCGCGATTGTGAATTTTTCCCGCCACATTGCGGTTCTTGAAATCTATACGCCCGTTGCGGCAGCCGATAACGATACAGCGCGACGCCGGACTGTCGTCGGGAAGAATAATTTAGATGGAGGCCGAATCGTTGAATTATCGCTAATGAAGCCACGCTTGCGAACAATGTAGCGGCTGTTTTCCGACAGGATACGCCGCGCATCACGGTCGTTATCGCGATCTAAAACGGTCCCGCGTCCCAGTCCGTTTTATCTGCGATCCGCCGAGTCTGGACTTCCGCAATTGCGAAACAACAACCGCGCACCAACCGGGGCGTCGCCTCGCTGTTTTCGAATCATCGACACCATCGCGCGCGCGTCCGAATTTTCGCCGCGCGATCAACCGCCAGCCACAATTAGAAAAATAAAAAAAAAAAGGAAAGGACGACTAGGAACTTTCACTGCGTTTCTCTCGACGCTGCTTCCTCCGGTCGATCGTCGACGATCTCGAGCCGAGAGAGAGAGAGAGAGAGAGAGAGAGAGAGAAAGATCTTCCCCGAGAATCGCAATGCCGCAATGCATCGCGCCACCCTTTCGTGCCGTAAATGCGCGATTTCGCGCGATTTCAAATGCGGCTTCGCGTCGCTCTTAATTCAGCTTTTAATCGCACGTAATTTCAAATCGCGCACCTTTGCGGGCCTTTGCGGCCGCAGGCGGCGCCTCGAGTGGCGTGCGATTTCGAAGCGCGGCAAGGCGCGGCGATTTCGCGAGAAAAGCATCCCCCCCTCCCCTCCTCGCGACCTCGACGGCAGGAGAGGATCGCGGTGGGGTGTATTGCCGCGCGGTGTATCGCAAAGCCGCGCAGGGGCGGCGGGCGACGTGTCGAGGAGAAAAGGATCCGCGCCCAGCGGATGCGGGGCCCTGCGACTGCGTGCGTTTGGTTTGTCTCGAAGGCGGATTAATGAACGCTCCCGCGCGCGCGGTGTCGTTACCCTCGTTAAAACGCCAGTTCAGAGTTACGTAAAAGGCGCCGCGTGTATGTGTGCCGTCTGTGCGCTCGCGTTTCGACGCCGCGCGGACGCACAGCCACACGCGAAGGTGAACGCGTGCAGCCGGCGGCGGCGGCTGTCGGATGATGCTGCTGCCGCTGTTGCTGCTGTTGCTGCACGCGAATCCTTAAACGACGCCCCGTGTAAAGACACGCCGTCGCCCCGTGTAAATACGCCACCGTAATAATACGTCTCGTCTGGCGCGATTTAAGCTTCATTACCGGTGCGCGAGCACTCCCGCCGCCCTGTCGAGGTAGAGAGAGAGAGAGAGAGAGAGAGAGAGAGGGGGGAGGCAGGGGGGAGAGAAAAAGAAAAAGACACGCCGACGTTTCCGGTCACGTGCTGCAGCGCGCTGCACTTTGCGCGACGCAAAACGAGACGCGCGAAAGCGACTCGCGCGAAAACTGTCCGATTAAACAAAATCGAGATGGCGCCAACTGAGTGTGTATGTGTGTGTGTGTGTGTGGTCGCTTTTCAAATTTCATCGTCCTTTAATCGCCAGCTCCTTCCCCCTCTCTCTCTTTTCCTCTTTGATTCCTTCGAGAGAGAGAGAGAGAGAGAGAGCATCGCGGTCCTCCGCCGGAGAAACATCCGCTTTTCTCCAACGGAAGCGCAGGAGAATCCGCCGAAGGAGAAGAGGTCCTCGCGAGAAATCTCGAGGACTAGATCGGCGAAATCAACTCCGAAGCGCGCGATCCGATTCATCATGTCCCTTCGCGAGACGCGGCTGATCGACCGTCGTCGACGTCGTCGTCGTCGACGAGCTGCACACTTGCCTTATCTTCAACAAGCACACACGCACGCACGCGCGTGTATTATTCACACTCGCTCGCGCGCACGCGTGCTTGCTTGCATAACGCGTGATACGTAGCTCGCTCGCTCTCTCTCTCTCTTTCTCTCTCTCTCTCTCTCTTTTTCTTTCAGGCCCGTCAGGTATTCGCCCATAACGATACGTTATTCCGCTTGGCTCCTCTCCGGCTTATACACCTCCGGCTGCCCCGCTCTCTCTCTCTCTCTCTCTCTCTCTCTCTCTCTCTCTCTCTCGCTCCACCGTCGGTTCTCCATTTTCATCCCGCGCGCACGAGCGACGTCATTGACCCGCGCGCGTCTCGAATCCTGGCCAGATTGCCGGTCGCGGTTCCTTGCGGAATCACGGCGCGCCGCTCCGGCGCGCGCGCGGCCGCGTCGGCGGAATGGCGCGACGATCCTGAATTTATATCGTGTGTTTAGGTGAGAATTGGTTCTTTATGAGCGACACGTGAGGATACTCGGCGATACACACGCCCCGGCCGATGGTGCTCACGTGTGCTCTGCGTGTATATACGTGTCCCTCCGCCGCCGCCGCCGCCGCCGCGACGACACGTGCGCTCATCTGGCACGGCCAGGAGGTCTCACGACGAGTTCCGCGGGACGAGCGATGAAGTAGCGGCGATACGTGCATCCGTCATCGCGGAAACCGTAACGAATGCGCTGCGGATACCTCGACAGTCTCTGCCTCGAATTTTACGTCTCATAAAAGGAGCCGGAGGGACGATCAAACGGTGGCTCGACGGTGGACTGTTATCGCCGATCACGTCGCTCGAAGCGTTTCCCGATTAACCCCTCGAGCGCGGTCGAAAGGCGGCGTGAAGCATGCGAGTTTGGGCACAATGAACTTTAATGAACTTCAGAGCGCGACCGATGGTCGATAAGTGAACGAATTAGTCAGAAATGAGTTCTCTCTCTCTCTCTCTCTCTCTCTCTCTCTCTCTCTCTCTCTCTCTCTCTCACTGGACCGCACTGCAACATTCATGCTTCTGTCTAATATGGTTTCGCTCGTATTTATACGCCATTACAGAGAAGAGAGGTATAAAGAGGAAAAAGATTCAGTGGTTACGCGAATGATACAATGATCTAAGTTCTCTTGCTACTTTTATCAGTATCTAATTTGTTCATTTGTATCGGGATAGAGAGTTGCCCTGTTCTTTTTCTTTTTAGCTTTTTCTCCGTTTACCTTTAATTTCATATTTCACCGTTCGAGACGATTTTTGTCAACGTATCAAGTAAGACATGTATCAACTTAAGATAATTCCGGACTTTTCAAATGGCATGTTACTTCTTACCGTTTATATTTTTGCATTATTTTATGAGATGTGTTACGCGAAGGAGATGGCAGGCATCAGGTGCATAAAAACGGTGCAATTGTCGCTTAATAAAGTTTTGACGACGCAACATTTTAGCGACGGTGATAAACAAGATAAAAAAAAAATTCAACAAGCCATTATCTTCAGTTTCGCGACAAGCTATTTTTTTTCACCGCTCCAGTCGACCCAGAAATGCTCCGCTCTCATTCGACTCCAAAGTACGCCGCATTCGAAAGGTTAAACAGTGATTCGCTTGACGCGCTTCAATGATACGATTATATTTTATCTGTTACATACGCTCTCGCCTGGCCGCTCGAGCCGGCCTCTCCTCACACGACTTCTTGACTTCGCAATCTCCGAGTTACTTTACAGTTACTGCGCGAGTTACTGCGTTTATATCACGCCGCGAGTGACACCGGCCGATAAGCAACCGTGAGAGGTCTTCGAAAAATTCCAAGACTACAATTCCGCTTCGCTCTTTCAGGACGATGACTTGATTTTCGATCCAGACGGCAAACAGCTCACGGCGCAGACGCCGTTGATCGAGACGCAGCAGGATCAGTCCCTTTTACACAGGATAAAGAGAGGACTTTGGAGCTTTTTCGGCTCACCGGCCAGCACGACCACAACAACCACGACGCAAGCGCCTCCAGGTATTATCGGGGTCAACCTAAAAATTCCTTTCGATTCTCCGATGCAACTTCACTCTATTTCCGTCGATAAAAACAAATCGCTAATCAACCGATGCTCACCGCCATCGTGGTCTATCCTCTTGCGAAAGTGGATATCTAAACTATTTGCAGACGTGTCTCACTCTTTTCTATGTATGTCGTTAGAAAGTGATTTAGCGTCGAGAAAGACGGAAAATCAATCCGACCTCTTATTGGCCGACTCGACATAATTGGTGGAAACTATATCGGCGTAAATCCGTTATCTTGCAAATCTTCTACCGCTAAAGTCTCCGAAAACGCGTGCGTCTTCTAAAGTGCTCGACTTTTATTCGATAGATCAAGAGCAGACGATACACCAAGATCAAAGCCTAGATCAACAAGAAGATCAAGATCAAGATATCGACGAGTCGGTCTTTGTCAACACCAAGGACGGAAACCATACAGTCGTTCAGCCGGAAGAGTCGAGCGTCGAGAACGGCGTCATCGAGAGATTGACTCTCAACAATGGCGACGGCGACGACAACGGCGAAGAGGACGAGGTATAGAAGCTGAAACTGTTGAAAACTCCCCAAGTTGAAATTCCGATCCTACTTTGGACCTCAGTATTCCATCTAATACTAATCTGATGCTCTAAAACCATCAGTATCTTCTGCTTTAACTTATGCTTTCGTCGAGAAACTTTTTCAAGAACTTACAAATAACACAACTGCGCGCCATTTTGAGGACTTTTTCTCTCTTTTAATTATCTGAATTAAATCTCAGTAAATGCGCACAGATTACTGCTGCCAATTCCGGAATCTTCAACCTTTACACATGTTATCAAGGACATGACGTACCCAACGACAAACTCCAAAAGATTTTAGTCGTCGTTCACTGTTCATTAAAAAATTATTAACAGAATCTGTTAATCACAGTAGATGCGCGTACAAAACACGGGGAGCGGGGAAGGAGCACTCCCACCCCCAAAGAACTTACTCAACCCTAGCCTCTATTATTGTAACTTTGATTTTTACACGATATAAAATTCTAATACAGTACGCTCATTTCTCCAAACTTTTTTGTTAGTAATTTTTTTTATAAAGCAGCGACCGTTTAAGACCTTTTGGAGGTCAAGGACGTGTCCTTCATATTTCAAGGTCGGAGATATCAAGGGTGGCAGCAGTAATCTGTTGCTGCCCGTTTGTCGTCCTTTGTCGCGTCAATCGTACAATTTGTGTCGTGTGTCCTTGCAGCACAATAACGAAGTGGAAGATGTCGCGGAGAGTCGGAGGATGCCGGTGATATACGGAAACAGCGACGACGAGGACCTGGCCGGCTCGGGAGATATCGAAGGCAGTGCGGGTGAAACGGACCTGGACAACCGTGTTCACGCGGAAGACCGGCATACCAACGTCGTCGGTCCAGCGAGTAAGTATCCGGCTCTCTCTCTCTCTCTCTCTCTCTCTCTCTCTCTCTCTCTCTCTCTCTCTCTCTCTCTCCCTCTCCCTCTCCCTCTCCCTCTCCCTCTCTCTCTCTCTCTCTCTCTCTCTCTCTCTCTCTCTCTCTCTCTCTCTCTATAGAGAGACCGCCGTTCGCGCGCATTGAAGCTGCTTACCACCGCCGCCATGTTGGATAGTCGAGAAGCGAGAAGCGAGACGCTGAAAATGCCGGCGGTCTCTCAAGTATTCCTCTCGCACGAGTATCTTTTTATTCGGAAATGGCACGCAAGAATTTTAAGCCTGCATTTCCTCGCTTCTGACGTCATCAACCACGAGTGACACTGGACGGAGGGACCTTAACGCTAAAAAGTACCGACGGTTAACCCGACCTATTTCTACCGGAGCGGTCGAAGCGACAGGTTTTTGTAAAAGAATTCGTTTAGCAAAGGCTAAAATGTTCATTCGTTTCTTTCAGTTTTATGCAAGGTCCGTGAAAAAGATACAAAGTGCATCGCTCTGTAGACTCGAATAATTTTTCCATGAAATCGCAAGCTGGTTATTTCTCGGTTAATTCTCATGTTAACCGCGTTCGCTTATTATTTTAGCGGATTTCCACTTATTATTTTAGCGAATTATTTGAGCTCGATTCGAGCGATCGTCAAACACGCGGGAAATCGAGGTAACTCGCATATACGTGTTTTGCGCTCGTTTTATTTTGCGTTATTAATAACGACACGTTGTTTTACATCCGGCCAAGCTCTCGCTTCCGCGCATCGACGAAGAGGCTCTTTCCCTCGGAAAGATGTCAAAGGCGATTCAGCATCGTTCCCGATAGCAATAGCGAAATTGTTTGCTCCGCTTCTCACTTGCCGCTTATTTTTGCAATCATCGTCGCTAACATCGCGCTGACTTCTTACAGGATTCTATCGGGTCACCCTGACAGTCAGCGAGCCCTACAGGCGGGAATACTCCGACAGAAACAGCCCCGAGTACCGCGAGCTGAGCAACAATCTCACCAAGGCCATCGAGAACTTGTACAATCGTCACATTCCGAATTACAATTATTTCGCGAACGTCGTCAAGATATCGTAAGTACGATCATCTGCGCGCCTGCGCGAATGGTACTCCCTAGAGTTCTGCACGAAAATGGTCCAAAATATCTACGGCTTGAGCCGAAATGTTCACCCTCACTTCCGACCTCGATATTCCGCTTGACGCTAATTTGATATCTCGAAGCCTACATCGACTTATCCTGATTCCTTGCCGAGGAAATTCTCGAGAATCTACAAGTGACAAGTTGGGCGTCTGCCACTTCTAGGCGCAAAGAGTATGGGGGACTTGTATTCCTATATATAAATTAAATCTCCATTCGTCCTGGCAGGATTTGCAAATGTTATACGAGTGAAAGATAAGGTCGAAATTTCGACTGTCAGTCATTCATAAACTTCAATCCGTGTCGAAATTTCGATCCTATTTTCAACTTTAATTCCATTTACCGCGAACTTCATATGTTGAAACCTGTAATATTTCATTTATCACTATCTTCATACTCCGAAACCTATATCAATCAATCAATCTTGATTCTATTTAATCTACAATTTTGCCGAGAGACCTAAAAAATGGCAAATTGTATCATGTGGCCAATTTTCTGCCACTTGGAGGCGCGCTGACTAGAACTTTCCAATTTCTATTCGTAAACTCCACTCGTCCTGCGGACGAGGATTTGTAAATGCCAAGTGTTTTGGCTCGAAAATAGGATCAAAATCCCGATTCGAGCGCTCTCTTATTCATAGAAGTAGGAAACTAGAAATGTTTATAAAACTTGGACACAGACGGGTGCACAGACTATGAGCGCTCTGTGTTATTCTGGTACGTTTAGTGTGCCATTCACCGATCGTCGGTGAATACTCGTTTTATTGTTCCCGCCGGAAGCAGTTTCGTCGGTTGTTCGCTTTAAGAGTGCGCGAGCGAATATACGATATGAGCTACACGCGTAGACGATGACTCGATTCTCGCTTGATCCAAAAGGCGCCAACTAGAAATCTCAGAGTTCGATGAAACGACTAACTTCGGTGTCGACTCGCGTATTGATCAAGTCCCAATTTTCGACTGTCCGATATGATCTTTACGCGAAGATTCTTCTAAGAAGAACGGGTTGTGAAACAGGACAGGCGTCTTCGAGTCGACGGTCATAGTCAGATTTTCTATTAAAAATCTATTAAATATCATTCTATTAAAAATCGTTCCAAGTCCATCTTCAGACACTCCGTAGCCAGTGAAGCAACAACTTGTACAGCATCTGAAGATAGACCTCAGACAATCTTAGGTGGAAGAAGATTCGACTATGAATGGCCGGCCTTGCCTTGGGTTTGCCTCGTTTTGACGAAGGACGAAGGACGGTTGTCCGCGAATTATTCAATTATTGTCAAGGTAGAAAATTGAGATTAAGATGAATGACACGCGCCAATTAGGACGGATGCAAGTCGGACGACCGATTGCATCGGTGCAGAACTCTAGAAGTCCTCTCAACGCCGAGCGTTTCGTCAACAGCCGTCATCACTACGCTTTCCTTTCCAGGCCCACGTCCGACGCTTTCACGTCCCAAGTCACCCTCGACATCGGCTCGACGTTCACGGACGAGCACAAGGTGCGCGACGTCCTCGAGCAACAGCTGCTGCAGTACCACTCCTTGGGCAGCATCCAAGTAGGTCCTGAGGGATTCAGCTTCAGGATATTCCAAGGTACCAAGCGCCCGTCGTCGGCGGCGGCGGCGGCGGCGGCTGCCTAACGACTGGAAATGATCGATTTCACGTCGGAGAACGAGAAGCTAAACTTCGTAATTCGCCGGCTCGCCCGCGACGCCTCCGCGGCCTCTTACCGGGAAACTTTGAATACGCCGAGGTGCGCGAAGACTCGCTCGCTCGCGCTGAATATCGGACTGTCGGATTCTCAGCTGTCAAAATTGATTAACGACGGCGCGCGAGAGATCCCACGGACGCAACAATCGCGGCGACGAATGATGTATTTAACGTCAGGAGGCGGAATCGATCATTTCGCCGGAGGCACGCGTGATTCGCGGAGGCTCGCCGGTGCATTAGAATGCGAGTAGATGTGCACGCGTGGGAATGCAAACTCGTCGTCGCGAGTTCGGCCTCGCGACCGCGAGATTATTCGCCACCCTCCGCGCCCGCGGTCCAGTTTTATCTTTCATTTCGATCGATGTGTAGCTTTCGTTGGAGTCTCATTAGTTCGCGCGGCTCGTCTAGGGTTGCCAACCGCCCGGTTTCGACCCGGACTGTCAGGGTTTTCAGAAGTCTTGTCCAGTGTTCCGGTTAACAAGTCACAAACCGGATGTCATGTGTCCGTCGGTTTTTAAGTTATATCCAATCAATGGAATGAGAGAGATCAGATTTTAGCGACGTTTCTCCGTTTCAAGCGCCTGCAAACGATCGAGCGGCACGAAAAGCCATCTGGTGGCCAAATGGGGATCCGCCGAACCATCATTCCATATATATTAAAAAAGTAATAGTTTATTATTAATTTATCCAATCAAATCTTGTTCATAAAATTGTTTGGAAATTAATATTGTAAATAAATTCTTGTCATATTTTGTCGTATTTAATGCAACGTTATGATTATTATTTCTGTCCGGTTTAGTTCGCTTTGGGTTTGTTACCAAAGAAGAAATGTCCGGTAATTTTAACCTTTGGACTTGGCAACCCTAGGCTCGTCTCGCTGTTCTCTTCACCCCTCCCCCCGCCCCCCTCCCCCTGACTAGCTAGCCAGCGCCAGCCAGCCCGGTTTCTTCCCTAAACCTCGATTATCTCTTACGTTCTTATTAATTACGTGCTCCCCTTTTGTTTTGCACCTCCCTCCGAACGCCCACGTCGACGGCGCACGATCCGCTTTTGCGCGCGATTCCATTCCTGAAACTGCGAACACACGCAAACGCCCCGGACGACGCCCGGCCGGGGGGAGCAGCCGGCGAGAAAGACACAGAGCCGGAATGCGATCAGTCGGCCGAGTTAATGTGCAAGAGCGGTGCATGCGTGCCGTTAGAGTCGCGCTGCGACGGCGTGTTGCAGTGCGACGACGGCTCAGACGAGGACAACTGCCCGACGGAGCTGACCAGCAAGATCAACGAAGACGGTAAGTACGCGACATCCTCCCGACAGCGACTGCGGAGCCGAATCCTTCGCGCTCCTTCGCGACGCTTGTCCGCACACGAAGAGAGTGTTATAGCGGAGACCAGTCTACTGCAAACTTCTCGCTCGCTGCATGTGCGTCTTCCCTTGCTCTTCCTTCGTTTCCTTGTTCCCTTTTGTTGTTTCTTTTCTCTTCTTCTTCTCTCGGTCTTGCGTCGAGCAAAATGTCGAATTTTCCAAGTCGACATACCGACCCTCTTCTGCTTAAATGTGTTATTAAATATCGCATGTTTTATGCATACGATATTTCAACAGGATTGATTAACAGGACGATGTTCATTGATTGTTGCAAAGCTCGATGAAAGATTGAATAACTACAAGTACGTTAAATAATAGTCGACTATATTTGTCGCTTAGAATTGTCACTTTGTTTCATTGGCTGTCTGTTGACAGCGCATCTAATTTATCGGATGCGATTAATTAGGCTTTACAAGTAAATTACCAGCAGTATCGTAACACCGAAAACCAATTATCACGATGGCAGTCAACGTTAATTAAAACATTTACTGCATAGAGAAAAATACCGATTACTCAGTTTGCTCTCCTGCTTTTAAATAACGGTTATCGTCACAACGGAGAATATTCATTGCAAATTTTACGAGAAAGCTCATTTTCATGTAATCGAAAAAAAGAATGTATCCTTCTTCCCAAGAAATTTATAAGACTTGCAAAATATATAAATAATATAGAGAAACAGACCGAATCCTTTTTCTGTCAACTCGATATTTTTATATGAATCTAAAATATTTGTGATTAGCATTAATTAATTAAAAGATTCAGAATGTACTTTGAGTAAATTTGACGCTAATATAATAAACTTGCGGATTTGGAGAAGCATAAATTTATGAAATAATTGAGATAAGTAACAATTTTCATTTCATATTCTTATCTCTCTTTAGTATTCTTGGGTTGAAATTAGTAAACTGGCTGGAACTCAGGAAATATACCTTGAAGAAATCCGATGAACTCGTGATAGATCTCGCGGGTATCTTTAATAAGTTACGAAATACTCGAAACAAGTAACATTCTTATTGACTTTATTTGAACGCGGCATTTTTCTATGTACCTTTCCCTTGCATGGCAGCAAAATGTTCACCAAAGTGTTCCTTGGCGAGACAAACTCAACGGCCTATTTCTGCGCTACTAGAAGACGCGGAAAGATCCTTCCAATCGAAGGGCATTGATGACTGGCTATAACATTCTCTCCGTGTGCAATCTGCACAATTCGTCTCAATCGCTTCTTCTGGCTTCTCGAGGTCGCGGCGCGACTTCGCGTGTACAGACCAACGAAACACATACAGAGCGCCCCTCATACGCTGTAAAATCGTTGCGATCAATCATGTCTCGCATCGTTCGAATGCGCTATCCTTGGAGTGTCCTGCCGGAGACCCAAGGAGCGAGGCGCGTTACGGTCCTCTTCGTCGACTCTTTCTCTCTCTCTCTCTCTCTCTCTCTCTCTTTCTCTATCTCTCTCTAACACGATCGGCCTTTCACCTCGCGCCGGTGAACACCAATTGCTGATGTACGCGACATGTAGATACGACCTCGGACCTGCCGACGGAGACCCCGGGTGACAACAAGGACGATGAGGAAATTGCGCACTCTACCCTGAGGCCGTTCTCAAACACGTGTCGCGCCGACGACACCATACGCTGCTCCGACGGCAGCCGTTACATCTGCTCGGTGCAGGAGTGCGACGGTGTTCAGGATTGCGATGACGGCGGCGACGAGCTCAACTGCTCGGGAGGTACAGGTACAGGTTGAGCCGGACGGATCCTCGGCGAGGATCAGGCTCGAAATGCTCGAAAACAGGTCGGCGACACGGAAGGACGAGCATTGTCTTCCGATAAACATCAGCTAACGCTAACGTTCGAATTTCTCGTTCGCGCGGGGAAAATTGTCCGGATGAGCCGATTCTCTGGCGAGATATAAGCGACTCGGAAATTCCTATTGAAGATACCGGAATACTCGGTTGAAGTTAACCAGGAAGTTACCAGGAAACTTGATCATTTAGGCCGAATTCTGGTAACTTCAAGCGGAATTTCTGGATCATTCGTATCTCAGCAGAAAATCGCCTCGTGCACTAAACATTTTTCTTCCTACGACAATGAAACTGTTACGCAAGTTACAAGGTTGACTGGGTTGAAGTTACAAGATTGGCGTTGCTTGATGTTTACCGGATTGTCGTTTCGACGAATACCATAAATGTGGCACGGAGAAGGAAGCAAAGACGCCTGCCTCCTTTTGCTCGAGGGGAACAGAGTGCCTGTTTCTTAGAATCGATTTTGCTTATAATTTCCGGCTCATAAGAACTGGAAATTTCGTTTTCTCCAACCGAAACGCACTTAGTGGTCCATCTCTTGTATCAATTCAATCAATATCTCTTCTTAGTGCATTTTCTCGCGACAGAATGCACTCTCAATATCAACATTCGAAATTCAAATATCGTTCGCTCTTTTCAACCGCCATTTGCATTACTAACGGATTTCAAAATAGAATGCGCGTAGAAACAAATCAGTTTGATTTAACGTGACAAAATGAAGAAGGAATCGGGCAATCGAGGGGGGGGGGAAATTCCTTTTGGTTGCACACATTGTTTCGAAAAATCATAATCCCGATTTTCGGAAAATGGGACAATCCCAATAATAATCCCAAAGTATACAATGTTCCGAAGAGGTATCGTTGAAAAAAAGTACACACACACAATCTTAATACCTGCTCATTTGAATACACTCTATTCCACACTGAGGAAAATATCCGATTGTTAATTTCGTTATCCGATCAAATATCCGGTGTATTTAATCGGACATTTGATCGGATAACAAAATTAACAATCAGATATTTCTGATATTTTTCTCCGTGCAATGAGTAAGTTATTAATGCAGATCTAGATTCAACGAGACAGTCCATTATTTCAATAAAAACTGTATTTTGCTACATTACCCCGATATTCGGATTACGGTATTTATTACGACTTCTCAAACGAATTGCTCCGCTTTGTAAATTTTAATAATTTCTCTCGAGACAATTCACGCCCATCAGAAATGTACTCAAGTCACTAAATGTCATTCTTCCAACGTTAAATTCACGTGAAATGTAATAAAACGGATAAAAACGCGCAATTTTTGGACGTAAAATCCTACGTCGAGGTGGATTGCGCGCGGAGATACGTCCGTTGCTGTGATAACTGTCAGGCGGAATGATCGGATATGTTCGCTTTCGGATTAACGCAAATGGGTTAACTATCAATAGCCGTTCGTCGATCGTTCGCGGCGATCTTGGCTTCTCTGCATTCTTGATTTTTCCCTCCCTCCCCACCCCCCCCCCGCTCCCTTTCTCTCTCTCTCTCTCTATTTCAAGCAAATCGACGCGAGTCTCGAATTTATCGCGTAACGCAAGTGCCGAGAGGCTCCGATAGAACCTGAAAAAGCCGCGAATCAAATGAATGAGGCGTTGTACCCGTCGAGATGACGAATGCGGTCCTTCTGGCAAAACACGCGTGTTCAACGCGTCTCTTTCTCTCCCTGACACACTGATAATAGATATACATACATCACGCTTCTTTACTACGCTTTTTTACACGAACGCGAGACCCGAGAATTTGTCGAATTCTAGCGCAATTTCGGCAATGTCGCATGTGTATATAGTTGTACATAAGGAATTCTTAAGAAGACCAATTCGTTGAGAATTTTTAAGGATTCCTTCTGGCAAAACACGCATCTTGTATAAATGTAAATATACGATCGTAGTTCGTAAGCCTCGTTATGCAATATGTAATATGCTAATATGCGTTATGTAATATGCTTCTCTCATCGTCGAAGCACACCGAGATGCTGGCGTCAGTCGTGCGTATCTTTTTTCCTTTCTATCACTCGCGATATTTCGAAATCTCTAAAATTCTAAAATTTCGCAACTTTGTGAAACGTATCGCGACAGTCGTGAATGCGGCACAGCGGGAGTAGCGATAATGTAACGTTAACGTTTCACAGGCTGCGACGCCGGCGAATTCGCCTGCGACGTCAACAGATGCATCCTGGAGCAGCAACGGTGCAATTTCATTAAGGATTGCCAGGATGGCAGCGACGAGCACGACTGTCATTATCCCGGTAAGTACTGCGACTTTCTTAATTTATTATTATCGAGCGGAGACTTTGTGCGATTTCGCGGTGAGCAGCTTTAACTCTCACCGCGAAATTTCATTCAAATGTCGCGACGCTGCATAGTGGAAAAGCCCGCACTTGCTGTCGCGCCTGTCAAAAAAAGACCGCAACGTTGCGAACGACGCAACGCGAGAGCGAATTCGCTCGATGACTGATTGCGTAATTAAAAAGTACACGCGGAGAAAATAAACTCCGATTCGTCGAACAGATGAATTTCTGTTGCTGGAGACCGGATGAAAGCTTAATCATCAACAGGAGCGGAAAGATTCCAGGAAGGTTTGGAAAATAATAAGAATATAAAATTAACGCCTTGACTTTTTACAAAAAGAAGTCAAGTCATCAGAGTGCCTCGTTCCACTCGATTACGCTATAAAAACGCCGTGTACAAACTTTTAAAAAGCTTCTATACTACTCATTTGAGCAAATATCGCGGCGTTTTGAGGACGCAGCTTATTTTTTTAGAAAGATTCTCTTAGAAGAAATCTTTTTCCGGTCAGTCAATCGTCTATTCTCAATTATCTCTCAACCCAGTTTTGCCGCGGCTGAATGTTTAAACGGATATTTTCGGTCGTAATAACAGAGATATCGTTTCTCTGTTATTCTGTCATTATTACCAACTCGCGAGAACAATCTCAATCGCTGACTGACATTTTGTTTCCCGTTCATAAAAAATCTGCCCAGAATTAAAAAGAAATTCAGTTCGTGTAAAACTGGATTTCCCGAATTTTTTACCGAAGATCAGATGAAAACTCGATTGTGGAAACAGAATATTTGCCGCTTCTCCTGACTGAGAGTCGTTTCTAATTTATAATTTATGTAGAAGTGCAGTAATCAAACAATTTGCACCTGCGTGCACGACAAACATATGCAAAAAGAACGATCCGTAAAATTGGCTCTTATCGTCCTTTACATTATTAGTCGATATAATTACATTATATTATTATACCACCTAATACTAATATATTTGTTATTATATTGTTGATGCGACGTGAGTTGTGTTTTACATCAACTTTATGAGTTCTGTATATCGGTATTATCACATTATATTATCAGCAAGATCGCTGTAGAAGATTTCCACTCGGTCAGTAACTTTCGGCGAGTAAAGCTTCTCGATCGAGTCTGAACGCAGCCGCGTGTCCGCAGACGAGTGCTTTCGCTCGCGATAGCAAACCTCGCCCCTCGTCGCTCGTCGATTTTCATGCTCACCCCGCGAGAATTGCCGCGCAAGAAACACGAGCTCGATCTCCGGAGCGTCCGGAGATTTTACCGACCGTTGCGCGCGTTCCATCCGGCGGCTCCCGTTATCTTTCAACTTTGTGTTTTACCCACGACCGCTGGCTTATCAGGCACAGCCCGAAAGCCCGGCGGGTAGATGCAACACAGAGTCTGTTCTACCGACCCGGAGGGGATCGATACGCCCGTCGTCGTAACCCTCGGGGGCGCGCTTGCACCCCCGTCGGAGGGTGGCTGGCTCATCGAAAGATCGACGCGCGATCCGCCGGGACACTCCCGGGGCTAATTCAGCTAATTTGAATCCCTCTTCGCTGGCGTCGGCCGCAAATTTCCGGCGACGTGTCTCTCCTCTCGAGCGAACGACGAAAGCGAGAGACGAGGGCGAGAGCCGCCAGTTCTTTCGCGCACCCCTTTCCCGCCCCGCCGCGCGCGCTCATTCTCTCTCTCTCTCTCTCTCTCTCTCTCTCTCGTCTTCTTTTTAAGCAGAGCGACGGAAGTTGCGGTTTTCTCGTCGCGGGAAAATAAGGTCGGACGCGGAGAAGCCGCGCGCGCGGCCAGGATGCACCCTACTGAATATTCAAAGCTCAAGGGCTTTTTTCCTGCCTCTCCTCTCGCCGCAGTCCGTGGCGCGTCCTCCGGCCTTTTTTTTCCCGCGGCTTCCGCAGCCTCGAGTGGAGGACGATCGTGGTCAACAACGTGGAAGCACCGGAAGCCGGCCGATGTGCAAAGCCCAGCCGATTGCGGCCACACGTACGCGCGCGCTTTGTTGCGCGAGAGAGCCGGCTTAATTAGACAGCCGCGCTGTGCTATCGGCTCGCTGAATTATGTCGCCGCGCGTCTTTCCCGCGGAAATTGCAAAAAACCCGGCATTGTCGCGACTTGCGCCTTATTCGATCACCATGTTGTAATTTGCCGCGCGTGTTTCGTTAATACGTTTAGTTCGCGACACGTTGAGAGCGGAGCGCGGCGAACCTCCGATAACGCGGCGGCGATCTCGCAGCAAACGTTATGTCGAACGAGCGCGCGCGCGCAAACACAATCGCGCCGCATTTTTCACATTTCTCGCACACATAGATTTCATACGTATAAATGTGTGTGTTTTACCATATTTAGCGAGGAACCTATCAGAGAAATCTTTCCGCGGGCCCGCCGCGCACATTTTCAAGGCTCTAAATTCAGCGTTTAAGATTGATAAGGATTCATAGTCAGGTCCTTATTAAGTTACCTTATGGAATCCTTATTACGTTTCTTTTTTTCAAATTATGGCTTCTGATTACTCGCCGCACGGCTATATCGGACGATGACATTAGAAATAAGAAATGACACGCTGAGAATTCTTTCATGTCACTTCCAAATGAAAAAGATATTTGCATGAAATAATGTCTCAGATCGCTTGAGCATGCTTGTAAAATATTTCGGAAAAGAAGCATAAAATGAATATCATAACATCATAAAGTATCACAAGGTGACAACAAGACGTAAAGTAGTGTTGAAGAGAAAAGTTGCATGTCGCGTTAATTTTACAACTATTTATTGACTGCTAAAAAAGGATAGTTTCTATAGCATTTCACAAATATATTCAAGTGATCTGAAGTGTTTTTTCAATGCAAAAACATCTTTATATTTGGGAATGACACCCGAAAATGCTTTTGTTAAAACTAGATAATGCAAATCATATTAGGTACAATGAGTAAGATCCCGACAAGGACCTGATTAACTGAACAATATTATATCATACACTAGGTTGGTTACATTAAGCTCCTAACGTGGACCCAATCATTATAACCTTATAAAGGTCTTCCTTACTCACTTGTCGTTAGGACTTTATAAAGACTGACTTACTTAGGATTACCTTTCATTCACTCTATTAGGTCCTCCTCATCAACGTTAGGCGTGAACCTGATCAACGTTTCCAGTCGAGTTCACGCGTTTGCCCTAAATGTAACGCGTTTAAACGCATCGAGCGAGCTGATTCCAAGCGAAAGGGAGAAACGCACGGGGGAGGGGGGGAGGGGGGAGGAGCTCGGCCAAAAAGAACACTCAGATTCGGAGCGAACGCGGACAAGTTCGCCGCAGGACACGTCCGACATAACGTACGTACGTACGTACGGAGGACGGAGACTCGCCGGTCCGATGAATTTTTCATCACGATATGCCGCGTAATGGCGGACGAAATCTGGAGTAGCGGGCTAATTAACCGCGCGATTTGCACAATGCGCGACGTAACGAGTGCGACACGCTCGCAGCGTGCCGCGACGGCGGCGGCCTGCGCCCTGCCGAATCCAGCGCCGCTGAAATGTGTGTATTTTTCGTCATTATCGCCATTTCGCAATTATACGCCATTCAGAATGAACAATCCACAATCACGACTTGACTAAAACGCCGTTCTCGAGTGCCAGCCGCTCTCTCATTGCGAGCGCCGACGAGCGCGCGCCGCGCGCTCTCTCCGTCTCTGTCCTCGTCGCAATCACTCAACTACCGAGGATCTTACTCTCGACTAACTCAAACGGAAGTATCGTCTGTCCACCTAATCGCGATGGTCCCTTGCCCCCTCCCCTCCCTCTCTCTTTCTCTCTCTCCCTCTTATTTCACTGCGATCGTCAGCAAAATGTCGACGTCGACGGCAACGGAACGCGTCAGCCGCGCGACGAAACTTCGCAGGATCCCCAAAGTCGATTCTCGACGCAGGGCACCGAGTACTCGCGTCGTTCTCGTCGTCCTTGCGGCTCCTCGCAACTCGCGCCGCGTGCGCGACGAGAAAAGGAAGAGAAAGACCGGGGAGAAAGGGGAGTGCCGGTAAATCGCCAAACGGCTTGCCGCCGCTCCGTTAATCGGCCGATCGAATGGATCGCCGGATAACATCCTGGGATCTTGCGGACGCGCGAATCCTCCGGCGCGACCGCAAGATCCTTCCGTCTGTCTCTCTTCCGGCCGAAACGCCTCGCAGGCTGTCTTACGCGCGCCGCACACACAGGAAGACCTTTTTTCTCCATCCCTCGGAAAGTCGACGTGGACGCGGCGGGGTCGTCGGCTGACGATACCGGGGACGCGCGGCTTCAGGCTGGCGAGGGGGGCGCGGGGGAGGATAAGGGGGCAGGGTGGGCATCGTCGTCGAAGCACCGCTTCACATAAATATCCGCAGACACGCAGGTCGCGCGGGCCCGGCAAGAGCGCTTTTACCTGCTCCCGGTAATCGCGATGTGCATGCTTAATCAATATTCAAGTATTCAGCCGTGAGACACGCGGAGGGGGGGGGAGGGGGCAAGGGGCGACCATCTAACCCTCTCTCTTCGCTAACTCATCGGCCACCCTCCGCACCCTCGGCAAGCCCTGCGTCATTTCGCTACCTTCCGTCGCTCGCGAGCAATCGCTCTCCTCTCTTCTCCGCCCTCCCCTCCCCCGACAACCCTCCGATTCTCTCTCTCTCTCTCTCTTTCTCAGTCCTTTGCACTTTGTCTCTTCGGTGGCTTTCCGCCGAACAGGAATGCGCATAACCACTTTCGTGTCTCCGGTGTCCTCCACCCTCCCCCGCCGCCTCCTCATCTTGACGGCGATATACCTCCTCAGACAATTATGAGCCAGGGGTGGGATGCTCAGGCAACAGGAGGCAACGACAGGCACAGGGAGAGCCACGGGGGCGAAAGAGACAAGCAGGCCAACGTTAGGGTGGAGGACAGGAGCCAGAGGGGAAGAGGGCGAACCGCGCACGCTAGGCACCGCCACGACAAATGTCAAGCCCGTCGTCTCGGAACATTATTCAGGTGCGTTTCCGGCGCGTGTATGTATATATCTATATCTATACATGTATACACACATATATATATATATATAGAGAGAGAGAGAGAGAGAGAGAGAGAGAGCCGGCCGACTTAAACGTCCGCAACGGCAGCGGGTACTCCTGAGCGGCAAGGAGCCGCTGAAAGGTCGGCGAGGAGGGCGGGGGTCGTTTTCGGGCATGGCTCTTGCCGCTCCGAGTGGGTCATCGTGTTCCGCCTGAGTCGAGTTCGAGAGGGTCGTGTATCAGCGACGCTTCGCGAGCGAGAATCGAGGCCTAACCCGCGATCCATCCGGTGCTGCCTGAGCACTCGGTACCGCTCGAGAGGGGGAGGCAAGGCGAAAAAAGAGACACATAGATAGAATGATGGACAGAGGAAGAGGGAGCGAGGCGGAAGGGGGAGGGCAGTATTTCTTGGGGGACGTTCACGGTAGCTTGTGCAACGTAAAACGCGATGCATTCGCTTATTGGAAGCAGCGGATGATGCAAATGGTCGCGCTGGTAGTTCCGGAAGAGGCCTTAGGACGGAGACCTCCCGCTCCTCCGCGTGACGTCAAGCCCGCGGATGAGCGGCGTCGAGGTCAATATTCCAGTCGCGGAATAAATTTCGGACGCTAACGATCGCACGATATTGCTGCCGCGAGCCAAGGAGATTCGTCCGCCGACTTGCAGGTCGATCGTACGTGCCGGTCGGGGGCTGATTTTAGTCGAGCTTAGGATAAGGGCTGAGACGGCTTGTGCCGCCGGGCGGCTCGTTCGCGATGCACGACGGCCATTCGCGCGGTCCTCGGCGAGAGCTTCAGAGCGAGCACCCTCGACGAAGGTCGCAAAGACGCGCGAGTCCGCGAATTTCTTGTCAGCGCGACTCGGCATGCCGCGAGGAGAAGGCGCTGTTCGAATTAACGCGACGATGATCGGCGCGTTCCGCTCAAGAGGAGTGGAATGTGCCCTTCTTAGAAGCGTATTCTCTTCGTGAGAATGAGAAATCTCGTCTCTCCTGAGAGCAAAGTGCCTTCCGTTATGTTCTTCATGTTACTTCGATTGGACGTTTTCCCGCGCGCCCTTTGCTTGAATTAATGACTAGTGCACTACTCGCAGCCGATGTCCAGTGGGAGAATTTGTTCTCCGATAATTCTCAAATCCCTAAGAAGACGATCACTCCCTCTCCGATTGAATGTCAACTGCGTTTCGCGAGTGGCGGGACGGCAAGGCTGTTCAAGGCGCGTTGGAACCGCAGACTCGTGTACATAGATTGAGCGCTCCGCTGGAAAAAGATGTCCCATTATAACGTAGGCATTCGATCTTCGTCTTGCTTGACTCCCGTTGAGAAGCTAGCTGGCTTAAGCAGACAAAGATCGAACGCCTGCGCGGATAACAGGAAAGGAATGCAGCCGTCCTTTGGATCTTGTCCTCAAACTTTCCACGCAACCTATGTGCACAAACCTGTAATTGAAACCGAATACACGCGCGGCCCAGCCCAGGCGTGCCCTCGCGTCGACGGTCGCAAGACGATCGGACGCGAAAGTCCAATGGCGCACGCGACGCGCCAACGCGACCGCTCGCGCTCCACGCGAAGAGCGATCGTCGATGTTCTCGAGCGATATCGCTCCGTGCTTCGTATCACAGGCAAGGTTTACGCTTATAAAGCAGGATAAACGAACTCCTAAACATATATTTTTTTATCGACAATGGCTCAGGTTTAAGGGATGAAACTGCCCTTCAAAGTTTCATCCCCTTTATGCTATCTCGATAACACAGCCCCACAACGAAAAAAGTGGTCGGTGCCTAAAACCGGACGAGTATATTCTTATGTATTTTGATCCGCTGAATCCGAATCCGAGGTCAAAATTGGACAATTGCTAGCTTCATCGTCCTTAACCTCAAAAAATTGATCATAACTTCACTTAACAAAATTAAGCTGTGTATGGTTGAATGCAGCTTAAAAAATGCTACAATTCTTGTCATTGCAAAAATTTTCAATTTGCAAAAATAAAGATGGTGGGAGGGGGATATAAAAAAGTATAATATTTTTAAGAAATCTAACTACACAGTTGTAAGGAGCGTCAGGAACCATACAATACTTTTATCTGAAACATTTTTTTGTATCTTTTATAGTTTTTGAAATATACTCTCTCAAAAGCAGGTATACCGATATACCTTTTGTAAGAGTGATTTTAACCCCTAAATATGAAAATATTATATTATATTATATTATATATTATATGTTATATGGAATAGCTAAAAATAAGAGGCACGTATTTTTTTATACGAGCCCAATTTCATATTTAGGAGTTTCATATTTAGCTTAATTTTGTTAAGTGAAGTTATGATCAGTTTTTCGAGATTGGGGACGATAAAGGCTTGCAAAGGCTCCAATTCTGACCTCGGATTCGGATTCAGCGGATCAAAATATACATAAGAATATACTTGTCCGGTTTTAGACACCGACCACATTTTTTTTGTGTGGGGCTGTGTAATTATCGCAGATAGGAAGAAACTTTTTAAACAAAAATTGTGCGGTTTTTTATGCTGTACAATTTTTGTTTAACAAGTTTTTTCCTAGCTGCAATAATTATCGAGATAGTACAAAGGGGATGAAACTTGGAGAGGCAGTTTCATCCCTTAAACCTGAGCCATTGCCGATAAAAAAGAATATGTGTCTCTTATTTGTGGCTATTCTACAAATATGGCAAGTTTCGTCGAAATCGGAGGCTTCGTGGATGTTCCTTGTAAGAGAAAGAACGGACCTCGAGTCTACTTGTGACTCGACGACGGCGAGCCTGAGCTGCGCGTAGAAGAGACCTCGTGCGCGACCGGCGGCGGTAATAGTTCGTAATAGCAGGCTGTCTTCGGCGCTCGATGCTCGTCCGATTACGGTCGGCCGGCCGGGGTGTCGCGCGACCGTTATCACGGTTTACGCGGGACTCTTTGTCTTCCTTGCATGTCGTTACGTCCCGACGGCTCCGCCGCCGCCGCCGCCGCCGCCGCCGCCGCCGCCGCCGCCGCCGCCGCCGCCACCGCCATCGCCGCCGTGAGCGTAAACACGCGGGCACACAGCGCTAAATGTCCGGCTTGCGAAAATTTATCGTTTTCCAGCCGACCGAAGAGGCCGCGCGAGAGCAAAAAGACCGGCTAATGCGCGCGCCTGAAAATATCGCTCGGGATCATTTCCCGAGAGCGTTTTCCTCGTCGGCCGATGAGTTCTCATTCTCGGCCGCGCGAACGATAATTAACGATACTTGCGCGCATCGCCAAACGGCACAATTAGCCGCGCGCGTGCTGATACGCGCTCGGACTTTTCGTTGTTTGAATTGGAAATTGCGCCAGAGTTCCTGTCCTACCGACGGACACGCAATTACGTTTAATGTCGCGCGATAATTAACTGTACACGACGTACGAAAAGGCGCTCCGGCTTTAACTCTCTCTCTCTCTCTCTCTCTCTCTATACCTCCTCGATTTTTCTTTCTATTTTTGATATCTTCTCTTTTTTCTCCTCCCGCTTCCCCCTTTTCTTCTTTATAACGCAATAGTTCCGCTGTTTGGGGCAAACAATAGATTTCTGCGCCGCAAAAACGTTATTCTCATACGTACGCGGTCGACATTTACGCCGCCACATTTTTCTCGGCCGAAGTGCAGTCGCGCGTTTTACACCCGCGCAAAACCCACCACCGCGAAACTGTCTCGATGGGAGCCGACATATTAGAAATGTATTTCCCGGCAGATGAAAGTCATTTTTGTCACCCCTCCCACAGCTCTTCCAAGCAAGTCCGGTACAGACAGCCTCGCCGAAAATTTTCGATCCCTCCGCCGCCGCGAGACGAGAGAGACGAACGAACGCTTCGATGTATCAAATCTAACCTTGTTAAATCCAACGCCTTTTTTGTTTCTTATGCATTATCTCCCTCCGGTCCTGTTTCTGTTTTTTGCCGTTTTCAGCCGCCAAGAGACAGTCTCAAGTCACCAGGCCCGCGCTGGCTCGAAAGAAAAGTGATTAATGTTGCGAAAATTACAATTACGCGTCAAATAGTTAGTTATGTCCGAAATTATTCGCTACGATTTTCGAAGTTCTCACTGCAAGCATCGCTTGTGTTACAGAAAGCCACTGCATTTATTATTATACAGGGTGAATCTTTTCAATCTTAAGAGTCAAATATTTCGAAAATGTGCAATTTTACAAAAAAAGAAAATTCAAATAAAAGTTGTATGGTTTAACAAGAGACGTACAATGATGCTCTTGATTTGACCCTGAAACGTGTATTTAAAGTTAAATGAAAGTCAACTTAATTTTTTCAAATAGAAACCCCAATTTTTTATTATATCTTCTTCTTCTTCTTCTTCTTCTACCTCTTAATTTTAACAATTTTTGTCTGAAATATTTTTTTATTTACCTAATATTTTTTAAGATATTTAAGGAAAACTTGGTAATATTTTCAATATTTAACTTTCTCGCATCTCGCTAATTATCTGTCGGAAGAAAAAATTATTGTTGCAACAGTGCCCTAACTTTTGTCAACTTATCGACTCGTGGAAATTTCAAAATCATCAAATTAACAAAAGTCACCCTGTATATTACAGTTACAAGCAGCGAACACCCTTAATCCTAGCGTGCGCTCGCTTTCACCTGGCCCGACGTGGTCGCGAAAGTCACCCGCTTCGCGTATTTCGCAACCCCTCCCCCCCCCCGATCTTCGGCCTTCGGCTCTCATCTTTTCGTCGCCGTAAATAAAAAGCGCGAAAGCTCATAGCGAGGCGCGTCCCAATGACGGAGCTTAACGCTCCGTTATAAAAGCCGCGGGCGTAATATACGCGCGAGCGTGTTCTCGATCGCGCTGATAACGTATCAGCAGTTCGGCCGACGGAGTTCCGTGCCAGCCGCGCGGACGACACACCGCCGTTCGTAACGCACGTACGTAAAGTCGTGCCTGCGTTTGCATGCCGGCGCATTGGCATGATCCGCGGCGATCGTATCGCGAGGGTGGAATAGATCGCGCGCCGCCGATCGGCGAGGGTCGTCCGGGCGTCGTTTACACTTTCGAGACTCGCTCGGTTTCAATCGAGCGACAAACGCGAGTTCGCCGTTGTGGCCGGGCCTCGCCACGACGAGTTCCTAATCGACCGCTCGCACGATGCGTCAGCGGCGAGCTGATCCACGCGCGTGTGCGAGTGGGTGTAGTAAAGCTGCAGAATGTTGCATCTTATCAATTCGCCCGTCCCTTTCCAATTTCCAATTTCAAAGCCGGCTGGCCGTCGCCAGCGCGACGTGGATATCGCGGCGGCGATCGCGCGGTAGTTTAACGCGACGCGCGTCAAATAGCGGTCGGCATTCATCCCCGACGATCAAAGACGACGCTGTTCTGGGCGCCGCTAAAAACGCGAATGCCACGTCAAATTGCTGCATTTCGCCGGTCACAGGGCCGACACATGGCTTGTCCCCTGTTCTCCCGTCGACATCGACGCGACACTCGTCGCGAATTTTACCTCGATCGTTTTCGATCGCTCGCTCCACCAAGGTGGACACGTAACATTGAGCCCGCCGACCACTTCGGAAAGCGATATCTCGTCTTTGTCCGCGATATAATTCAGTGGGTCGCCGGATGGAAGCTCGTCGAGCGCTCGACGAGCGTGACGTTCTCATATCGGCCGTTAATCATTACGTTTACGCGGCAATTTGGCTCGGGTTGATGTAACATCTGTAAGCTACGCTTGCACGGTATGAAAGTGTCATTTAATGATCGCTGATGTTTCAACTGAATTGATGTTGTACTACGGAATACCTACTGAATACCCGAGTAGAAAAATTGAAAGGGCCTGATTATTTTTCTCTGACATTAATCGGGCGCTAATAGAAAGACAAGGGTCCTACAAGATGTGTAACAAATGGTTCAACGGGTATTGCCTTATAAGGCAATATTAATAGAGCCTCATAAGGAAATATTTTTATTATTGCTTGAGTAAAAATATTCGTTCTTCTCATTCCAATGAATCTAGACTGTAATTTCTTTGTAACCTTGTTAGTATACAAGAATTTTTTATTTTAAAATTATAGCATACTTTGCAATAAAATATAGCATTTTTTACACATTAAAAATCCTGCTACTGTTTTTATTAAAGTTTACTGCATCTCAAGACAAAGGCAATAGAAAAATTTTTGGGAGAGACTAATGAATATGGCAGGTAATAAAACTAATGAAATTTATTTTTAATTGCGGTATAATTAAAAACATGTTTTAACGAACCAGATAGAGAGCGTAGCTACTAAAACAATACTAAACTATGGCAATTTTACTACACGCTTCAGATCTGATTAATTTTCTATCACAAAACTTGATTTTGTATACCTGAAGCATCCTTAAAGCCTTTCTCACAGTTTTCCCTATCAAAGCTTTATTTTTCAAATCTAAAATATCCCTAAAAAATCCATCTCCTGATGTGGTAATAATGTGGCATCACTTTTTAAGGCATCCTACTTTCAGCCTTATCGGACTGCTTGTGCTTCATGAGGATGACCCTAACAACTTTTTACTCGGGTGAATGCTACTTGCTTCAAGCATTTCGGGAGTTTAGGTGTCCGCGCGAGCGAATCTGCCGCAAATCAAATTTGGACGAAACACTTTCTGAATCCTAGCAACTTTAACATCAAATATATTTAATTCAAGCGTGTCAAAGATAAGAACATAACATACGTATATAGACAAGAACACGTTATCAGTAAGAATATTTTAAATTGAAGAGTTCAGTTGACTGTCTAAAAGAAGAATAGATTTTCTTCACCCAGCAATGAGTTTTCTCGGCATTTAAGTCTATCATTGAGAAAAATATTCGTCGTCGGAAGTAACTTGAAGGAAAGAAAGAGAGAAAGAAAGTCAAGCGATCGCTCTCCCTTGCTAGTGGAATATTTTCCTCGGTGTGTGCTTACGCGTTACATATCGCGTAAACAATTACGTCGCGACTATGCTGCACGATACGTGACACTCTTGCGAGCTACGATCTCGGAGATTGTCGAAACAATTTTACTCCGTTGTCACGTGAGCGCAGAGTACGAGTGCTTCCCATTCGGTGACACCAATCGGCACACAAGCGTCACAAGCGTCCCGATCTTTGCCGCTCGTTGGAGCAGAGACAGAATGGTGCGCCTACGTCGACTTGCGTAAGCCCTTGGGGAGGCCCTTGTAACGTCTTGCTCACATGCTGCTGAGCGATTTCAGGCCGCCGTGTGAAGAACGCCGTGGTCAGCGTTAATAATAGCGTTCGGCTGAGGCGAACGGGGTATTGCGAAAGTAATTTCCGTACTCGCCGAGGAGCAAAGCCCTCTCTCGTGTATCTTTGGAGCGGACTCATCGATCAGAATATCTCATATGTGCTACCAAGCTGGATATATATATATATTCTATTGTAGTTCATATCTAGATAAATATACAGCTTTACGCTTACGAGGACGAGTATATCTCCTTCGGGAATAGATACCTCGCGATATGTGTATAACGAGAGACAGAGAGACACCTCGTCAAACTTTTTCCTGACTTGAGCCAACGTCGGCAAGACTCGCTTAAACGTGCAGCCGCTCTCGCACAGACGCAACGTTGGCAAGTCGATACGACTTGCGTACACGAACGAGCTTAACACGCGTGCTCCGCTTCGCGGGGATCGAATGACGCCCACGCCAAGATACGTCCCGTTTCTGCGGGATAAATGACATAACACGTGTCGCGCGCGCGCGCGTGAGACTTGGCTGAATAGAAGACGAGCGATTGCACGAAGTTGTGTCCCTGTTTCCAAGTTCAGTTATTTCCACCTGCATATCAATGACTGCGCGAGGGTGTCGGAGGCAAGACGTGCGCGCTCCGCACGTTTACAATAATACCTTCTCAATTTGCGTCTCTCTCCCCCCTCCCTGCCTCCCTCTCTCCCTCTCCCTCTCTCTCTCTCTCTCTCTCTCTCTCTCTCTCTCTCACACACACCCAGTCGTGCGCGGACGGGCGGGCGAGCGGGGAGGGGGGGAGGGGGGGGGCGAGTTAATCCACCCAGGCTAGACTGGGTTACGCCTTAGGCGGTCTTAGGTCTAACTAACACTGATAATTCGCCGTATCCTTGTGAAATTATGCAGCAGCGCGCGATGCGCGAGACGTGGGCGAATCTTCAATTCGCCACGTGGAAGCCACCGCGGCGCGCGGGGAAGAATACAGCAATAAGTCCGACGAGGTCCAAACCGAAGCGCTTCTTCCCTCGGGAGAGATCGCGCGATCGGGAATTGCAGCGCTAAAATACGCGCGTCAGCCCGACGCGGCGGGTCAGCCGACCGGCCGCGGTATTCAGGATGGAATTTTTGCGGACAGCGCGCGCGAGTTTCGCGCACACGAATTTTCGATTCGCCGAATTTTTTATCCGCGCGCCACCTAAACTTTCGCCGTGTTTCCCGAAACACGCGGACACGCGCGCGCGCATTATTCTCCCGTAATGTATCTCCGCCTCTCCTGTTCCTCCCTTTCCCCGCCCCCCCCCTCTCTCTCTCTCTCTCTCTCTTTCTCTCTTTCTCTCAAACTCGCGCCTATATCTAATCATTGGCTTTTCATAACTCCGTCCTTATTACGAAATCGAATTATACCACGCGATACGGCAGCTCCTGTTGAATAATTTCGCGTCGGAGCGAGGCGATACGTGTGCCGAGGGAAGTTTCGCCGGGACAATGGCCGCCGACGTAAATTTTCGCACATAATGTCCCGCTGCTGTTTATTGAATAAGCAATGACTACTAAGTAGCCTATAGGGCGATGAAGACAAGAGATACATTTGAACAAATCACTTTACATCGTCGCAGAACGAGAAACAGAAATAGCGGGGAAATAGCGAGAGAGAGAGAGAGATACTCAGGGTGCTACCCTGACGGTCGTTTCAAGTTTTCCGTTCAGACAAAGTTTTTCGAATACTTTTTCGAATATAAGGCAAATAAAGCGCGCTCTATCTTTATTTCTTCAATTCTCTTTCCCGTTCTTCCTTTTTCATTCGGATTTACATGTTCCTTTTGTTCGTTGTCGACGATTTGTCGGCCGTTTCCGTAAGGTCTTGATTCCGCCTGTGTGGCCAGAAACAATTATAGACCCGATCTTCAGGGCGACGCGTTTGTTTATCATTCCTGAACGCGTTTCCGCGAGCATTAGGCGAAGATCGCCGTGACGGCACGCCCGAATGCCTTCGCAAAGGCTGGACATTCAGCAGCCGTGTGCCGTTTTTCGAAGTTTCCGTCGCTGCGGGGGACGGCTATTTGCGAGACGGCGGTCGTACTTGAGCGAGCGACTCGATCGCTGAACGGTAACATTTCCGGAAACATATTTCTAGCTGCCGAACGCCTCGCGAACGTTGCACGGCTGCCGAGAGCGAAACGCGAGAGAGCGAGCCTTGCGCGCTCCGCTCGTATCTCGATCGTTCCTCGTAACCGCGTTCAAACAATTAGGGGGGAGAGAGAGAGAGAGAGAGAGAGAGAGAGAGAGAGAGAGAGAGAGAGAGAGAGTGTGTGCCGTTTCTCCGTTCCGCTATTTCTGTGTAACACGTAAGCCCGAGAAGGATGATCGCCGACGATGATTTAACCCGGCTCCCTGTTTCCGTCATCTCAAGTGGGGCGTGAATTTTTGGTAAACGCATCAATTACGTCAGCTCGGCTAAACGCGCGCATCGCGAGAGCCCCGAATAGAAAGCCATACAGAACCGCTTGAAAATTGATAATCCGGCAAGACAAATATATATTGCTCAACTTACCGATTTTCATGACGATCGGACGCGCGCGAAAACGTCGCTCTCCAACATGACAGATGGATTAAAACGTGCGCGCTCACGCCCGCGGAGGGGGGGGGGGAGGGGTTATCGCGAAATTTGGTACCTTTCATCGAACATTTATGGACGTTAAATATATCTCGCCGACGCGGCAGTATCTTTGACAGATCTCTGACAGTACATGACGACTGAACTCTCGCGCGCTTTATAAAACGGTTTATAAAACATGTCGAAATTGCGGAATCGAAGCAAAGACTCGGCTACAGTAGAGAGTATCTCGGCTCGATGATCCCGGCGCGTTGTTATATTAATATCACGCGTTGTATGTTCCAATTATGAACCAACGCCGGGCCGATCTATGTAGCCGTCGATCATCCTCCAGGAATTCGTCGTCCGATTATGAAACACTGCCGGCGAGTAATTAGACGCGGTCACTCACACACCGCTATTCATCTGCGTTTAGAACGCCGACTCTCCCAGCCGCGATATTTTCAGCGCGATCAGCCCGATGCGAGCGAGCTCCATCACTGTCGAGAATTTTTTCGTCCCGAAAATATCGGGTTTAGTCGCGACATATTTTTATATATATATTCCTGCAGAATCCGAGCGCGTATGCAGACGAACGAAAACTACAGAAGCAGCTTATACGTGTCACGCAAATTGCACTCCGCTGAAATACAATAACAAACAGCAGATTACCATTCCGTGCAGTGGGATTCGCTCCGTTTCTTTCGTATTCGTCGAAATTAAAACTGATAGATCGCGCCTTTCCTCGGTAGATTCGTGCCTCGGCTCCACATGTTGCTCACGTTTGAATCGATAATTTAATTTTTTATCGAAAATGAGATAAACGAGACATGCTGGGTCGAAGAGAGATTTGATCATTTCGGATATCAGGTTCGTGGTAGCGATAAATTAATCGCAGACGTAGAGAAGCGATCGTATCGCTGTCTGAAGCAGCACACCCGACGCGTTAAAATGCAATTTGTCCTATGTCGCTACAATTTTTCTACGAGGAGTTATCGCGGAGCGGCGAATCTCTTTGAAGAGGACTGCGGCTCGCGACAATGTTGCACACGCTGGCGGCCGGAGTGGGGAGAGGCCTCTTAAAAACGCGGAGCTTTCGAACGGCGATATCTCGGCGGGGAAATCGACGTACGAACGCAAAACGTAAACCATTCTTCTCGGCATCTTCACGGCGCCACGTGTCTGCGCTGGTCGCGTCAGTCCTCGCGTCGTGACACGTGCGCGATTCACGTGTGCGATCGTGACATGTGGAAAATTATAAAAAGTAGAATATTATAAAAATGCCTCAATGCACTTAAATACGACAGCAGGACAGGAAGAGTGCCGAGAGTTTCGAGCGTACCAAGTTACGGTCGAAGTTCGCGCGCGCCTTGCTGGGGGAAAAAAAAAAAAATTCGCACGGGGGGAGTTCCGTGTAATCCATCATTTCTTTTTTTTCTCAAACGGTACGCGCGTGATTTCGGGACCCGGGCCGATGTTGTAAAGCAACGACCAGCACTATGCGAAATCACTTCTGGCCGAGCGCGCATGGTTGCGAATGTTCGGCCAATAATTGATTGTCGGTGTTGGGCCCGAGTTTTATCCGAGTCTAAACCAGCGTGGCATCGTACGTAACGCAGGAAAATTGAAATTGAAATGCATCGAAAATGTGTGCTGGCTGTAACACACACACACACACACACACACAGAGAGAGAGAGAGAGAGAGAGAGACACGTCTGCCTCGATTCCCGCGCGCTTCATTGGTATTCCCGAAAAGACAAGAGCGAAGAATAAATATCTCCATTCACCTGCAGTCGCGCGTTGCGCTCCATAATTGTAATCTCGTCATTCGCTCGCGGAGCGAACGCGCGGGAGATTTTTCGCGCGCGGACGCGCGATGATCCCACGCGGCGAAGAGGCGGCGCGGACTCGCCGCGCGGTGTCGTTCGCGCGAACGCGCGAAAGCGGATTTCCTTTCATCAGCGTTGGCGGCGCTGGGCGGCCCGCTCTCGCTTTTTAGAATTCATTTTCGGCTTTAAGCTTCATTTCTCGCGCGCGGGAATTAAGCGCGCGCCGAGGGGCGGCGAGAGCAGCGGGTGGTTGGAGGACAAACAGCAGATTGGTAGGCGTTACCGTGGCACCTCGTACACTTAAGGTCCACTCGTAACAAACGAACAGCACCAACGACAAACAGTCGGGTGTATACGTACGGTGCGAAGTACAGTACGGTGCAACAATATTCCGCGCGGCTTAATTCGAGCCGGGCGAAGCCGGATCTTCGCGCATCGCAACTTTCTCCCTCTCTCCCTTGTTTTTTTAATCGTAGACAAACATTGTCGAGTGTAGCGGATGAAACGGCACACGCGCGCCAAGGACTCGCGCGCGCGCGCGCGCGCAAGTCGTTCCCTCCGGCTGTATTTTTTTAAGGCGAATCACCGATCCGCTTCGCTGTCGCTGCCGAAGAGAGACACGCGGCTTGCGTTTTGTATATATATACGCACACATACGTATCCCAGCCCCGACTAGGTGAAAAAACCGCGGTGATGCGCGCGGAGAGGCGGCTGGTTCGCGAGATGAATACCGAAAGAGAAAGGGATACTTCTGCCACCGAGCCTAAAATAATCCAGACGTCAGCGATCCATTCCGTCGGGGTGACCTGGTTCGAATCTCAAACATCTCAAACATCTCAAATGTGTGTGTGCGTGTGTGATCTTTGCGATTCGAATCGGATAATGAGACCTCTTATCTGAATACCGCGAGCGCGCCAGAGAGAGAGAGAGAGAGAAAAAAAGAAGGGAGGGCGGACACTCGAGAGCGAATCCTCTCGCGACGACACACGCGATTTCGTACGTCTTGCGCGTCCTGCGCATCGATTTCCGTTAATCTGCGCCATGAATAAAAGATACAAGCGGCCGGGGGAGGAGAGGGAGGGCCGCACGCAGGACCGCTCCTGCAAATCGCGATTTAAGTGCGTTTAAGAGAATGACATTTCGCTCCCGCCGCCGCGTGCCACTCCAAAGTTTTGCCTCGGCCCCGATCGTCACACAGGTGAACTCTTGGACGGCATTATCCCCCGCGATGCAACGGTACTCGCGCGTGTACGTGTCGCGCGAACACGGGCGCGCAAACACAGCCGCGGTTATTTCGCGGCGTTCGCGTGCACGCGCCACTGCCGCCGCCGCCGCCGCTGCTGCTGCCGCCGCCGCCGCCGCCGGTGCAATTCAGACCCCCTTTTTTGTAATTTACGACAATACGTACGCGGTCGGGAAAATTACGGCGCGAGAGCGGCGGGCGGCGTCTGCGCTCTGGATTTGTTTAATCGTCCCTGAGTAGAACGAAAATTCTGCCCCGACTACTCTCGAGCTGCACCGAGAGGGCGGGCGGGAGGGAGGGGGGAGGGGGGAGAGAGAGAGAGAGGGAGAGAGAAAGAGAGAGCCCGCCCGCGTCAGAAAGTAATTTTCGTCGGCGGCTGTGCGGATGCAGGACGCGCCGCCGCGCCACCGGCGCGGCGAAGGCGCGTCGCCGAACAGGTCGAACTCCCGCACTGAATTACGGTATAACGAGAAATTTATTTCGCTTTCGAAGGAGACGCGCGCCGCCCGGATACGATCGCGGGGAAATACTCGCGTGACAAATGGCTACGTACGAGCGCGATCGGGCTCCGAACTCCGAATCGACGCTGAAAGATCGACGCTGAAAGATTGCCGCTTGTCTTGTCCGGCAAGAAGAGAGAGAGAGAGAGAGAGAGAGAGAGAAAAGGAGGGAGGGAGCAAAGGAAGAGAAAACGTGGTAGCGTCGAATTGTGTGATAAGTCATTTCGCATTTGTCAGGTGGAATGAAAGGATTGTATTTTTGTTACAATTTCGTGAAGCAATGCGTGCGGAGGAAAATCATAGATCATCGATCGTGGGTCGTTGATCACCGAGCGATCGAAACGGCGGATTCGTTGGATGGAAATGGAATTACAAGAGAACGCAATCGTTTCTGGTTCACCTGAGAAAGCCTGCGAGATTATTGGCGCACAAGCCAATATTTCGCGCCGCAAGAATAATCTCACGCCTGTATTATTAATACATCCTCGCTATACCGGGTGTCTCTGTTCGTCTGACAATTAACGACACATCGCTCGCGCGCAAGTGAAACTGCGGGTTGATCTGGACGGGAGAGAAAAAAAAAGTCTCTTGCCACTTCGGCAAGTATAATCGGCGATATAATTATTAAGGAATCGATCGAGAGGTACCAGCGAATCAGCGCGTGGGAAATGGTGAAACGAAGTTTCTGCGAGCAAAGTCTCACCCCCAAAGCAGCTCGAATCTGTTGATCGGCGGGGGGTGCTGCACACCTCCATTGTCCAGAATCATGCAGCGTCTACGTTGCCAAAAGATTGTCAACGAATTCGAGACACCTAGGGCGAGAGGTCGCTTTTCACAGACTCGTTTAATTAATCTGTTAATAATTATCACGCGACCCGCATAATGTCAGAGAACTTCCCCGTTCACGCGAGCGTCGCGCCGCTAATTGATTGCGTCATCATAGCGCGGCGAAATGACGCGTAATGTGTCCTAAGAGGAATACAAAGAAGAATACGCCACGATGTAACGTTCACTCGTAACGCGACTCGCATCCGATGTTGCGACAAATAATCCAAAATAATTGCGAAGACTAAGGCGACGAATATCTGAAGCCAATTTTGCAGAAAGAAAAACTATCGGACATATCAACGTGTCAACGTATTTCCGTTGTCATGATTCCGGGAGACAAAACGAGACCGCCGACTTATATATATCCACTAATAGAACGAAGGGGGCACCTGCGTCATTAGAGCCGCGAGAGATCAGTCCGAGTCATTATCCATTCGCGTCTCATGTAGAAATTTGTGTTCTCAGCTTCCTCTCGCTCCTCCGCACCTATTTATAAGCCCATTATCGCGCTTCTAATAATATATTCATACCTTCGGATAATCCGTTCCATCTTTCTTCCGCGCCTTCCGCTCGATTTCTGTTCGGCGGCGAAAACAACCGCCACCCCCTTCCCCGCCCCCACGATGCTTCGAGAGCAAGAGAGAGAGAGAGAGAGAGAGAGAGAGAGAGAGAGAGACATCCGTAATTATTTCAGTCCGCTCTTCTCATAAAACACGCGAAACACACTTCGTCAAGATCAACCGATTAGAGCGGAAGACGAAGCTGCGAGCGTCCGGCCGCTGGACGATGAAGCGGAGTCGCCCCGAAAAAGTGCTCGGGGAGGGTCGTTGAAATGGGGTCGCGTCGATTCTTGCGCCCGCATCCTGCCCGCGCCAGGTTCTTACAATTTTCAAGCTAAACCGACGCGGTTTACCGTCTCGGCCGCGGAAAACAGACGAATAAATCAGGAGACCAAGTCGTCGTCGTCGTCGTCGTCGTCATCGCTCGCTCGCTCGGTCGGTCAGTCAGTCGCTTATCCGAGCAATCCGGCCGGCGAAATCGAGAGAGCGTCGCTCTCGCCCGGTCGGCGTTCTTCGCCGGCGCGGAGAAGCCCTTCCGGGGCGTCTCGGCACTTGAGACTCTGACTGTTATGCTAACGCGAGTATGATAATCCGGAGATCGCCATCCGAGCGGGATCACATCTGAGAGACGGGGGGGGGGGGGGGAGGGAGGAGAGCGCCGTTACATCCAGCAGGCAAAGCCAAAGAACGGAAACATAGGGCACGCTGTCTCGCGCGCGCAGCCACGCGGCCATCCGGCGGAGCGGGCCCGGAGTTGAAAAAGTCCATTAGTATGAAAATTCGATATAACATGGGTTTGAATAAACATGCGCCGTCCCTTTCTTTTGCGACGTGTCTACATCGTGCGCCGCGAGGACGACGTGCATTTCACCCTCGGCCTCGTCTCGTCGTCGTCGTCATCCTCTTCGCCCCTCGTTTTCGCGCGTCTTTCCTTCCTTCCTTCCTCAACCGTCACCGTCTATCGCGCGACACGCCCGTCCGAGCGCATACAGACCGTGATTCTAAAGTTATTTTATTTAAAGTTTTATAATCCGCACACACCGCCTCTCCGCGCGCGCGGCCTCCGGACGTGTCGGTCGGACTGCCACCCCTCGCCACCCTGCCGCCGCACTTCGCGCTTCGATATCCCTGACGTTTCCGGACGCTGCTACGGAAGGGAGGTGGAAGGTGGCGGAGGGCGGGAAAAAAGGGAGGCGACGGAGAAATTCGATCGTTAGCACGTTGAACAGCGAGAGATGGACACCGGCGACGTGATCGATAGCGCTGCGTTTAAAAAATTCACATACGATCGCGTCGACGACAAACAGCGCCGGAGGTGGAACGGAGCGGGGCGGAAAATAGCGGGATTTTCCCCGTGGATTCGCGGACGCGCGTTTCTCTCGTCTGAGGGCGCCTTCGCGACGTCTTTGATTTTTCTTACGGTCCAGCCGGCGCGGCGATCTCGGCAGCAATGTTTATGCTCAGTTCGAGAGACTCGGCTCATCTCTCGAATCATCTCTACACGGCGGGCCACCTACTCGACTCCGCTGCGAAATCGGGAGCGGAAGAGCCGAAGGTTTGGACGCTCTCGAGGTTCGACCTCGAGAAAATCGATATTTTTCTTCAAATTGATTTTTCTTACCGATTCAAATCGGTGCTTCATGTCGGTATGTGATTTCTTTGTTGCACGGACGCGTGCAGTTGGTATAAAGATGCATGAGATAGAGCAAGACCCGAGGACGCCATTTTATCGCATTAAAAAAGAAATGATTGGCATTCGCAGTACGATCACAGCATAGTGAAGGAACTGCAAGCGGGGCAGCCATTTTTATTGCAGGTTTTACTATAGCGTTAGTGATAATCTTAAACGTATAACTGCTCATACTGCTTGCGTGTCAGAATAATGGGATATAGTTGACGCCAGAAATAACTATATAATTTTTAGCGAGATTAACTGTGCAATAAAATGGAAAAGACCGATGCACGGAAGGAGTTGGCGAAAATGTTGAAAAGGAGTAAGATGCAATAAATTGTTGAAACGTACAGGCATTATTGGGATCTAATCTTAAAGTCGAATTGCGATAAAACCGGCAGTGATTAGCGATTCGTCGTATTTTTCGCCACTGGAGCATCGAATTTAGAGCCAAATAGAAGTGTTTACTGCCAAATAAATTGCAAATGATTGCGCGATTGCGGACGTTCGAGCATTCGCGTTCAACGCTCGAATCCGCCTTAAGACGCGCTGCGCCGCAAACTGCGTTTCGCAGATGCGCACGTACCGTCGACGGAAAACTGGAGACCAATTTGGCAAACCAACGAATATGTGTGAAACTTGTGAAAAATTCGAAGAGCGTTAAGCTTCGCGGAGGACATCTTTCGTCGCACGGCTAATGAAACTCCGGAAGGACCTCGATCTCGAGAATTCGACTCGCCAAGTTCTACCACGCGCCGCCCCTTTCTGCGAAATTATATAAATTACGATTGTATCTTTATCACGATTGTATCTTATCGCACACGACGCGCCGCATCACGAAATTTCTCCTCGAAGCTCCGCCGCAAGTCGCAGATCGTCGTTTGGAGAGGAGCTTCGGGGGCGCTCGATTGAAGTGCGTGTGCAAAAATTGAGGGGGAAGATTAACGATCGGAATCAGAATTCCCAGCACGTACTCTTAATTGCGGAAAGATGCTCGAGACTCGGTGTGCAGCATTATCATATGCATCATGTAAAATTACAAATAGAATTCCCCGCGGAGTTGTGCCCGCCAGAGTTACAAACCGCCCAAAGAGCGCCGCTCCGCGGGCGCGCGTGGAAATAACAATAATAATAATGATGACGATGACGAGGATGATCATTTAATCAATACTGCAAATAAATACTCGGCAAGAATGCGCGTGTGAAAATTGCAGGGCGGGCAAACGTGAAAATTACACTAACGCTAAGTCTGCGAAAAAATTGTCAATGCGTGTCAATGTTGTACACGAGAAACGAGATTTGGAAATCGGAATTCCCGGCGGAATTCCGCCGCGAATTACAGATCACGGTCAAAGAACGAGCTTTGCAGTAGTAATAGTAATAATAATAATAATAATAATAATAATAATAATAATAATAATTCCATATTATTATTATTATATTATTCATTATTATATTATTACGATTATTATCATTACGGGAATGATCATTTAATCAATAAATGACTGCTCGACAAAGTCAATGTGAGAGAATTGCAAAGAGAAAGAGAGAGAGAGTAGAGAAAAAAGCATCGAAAGATGAAAATTACACCTCATGCCGCAAAAATCCCCGAATCCGCGAGATTACAGGTGAAATTCCCGGCGGAATTCCGCCGCGAATTATCGCGAGTTCACAAGTAAACCTCGAAGAACGTCAGACGCCGATTTGTTTCCAGTTTTTCATAGTTATTTTTAATGTCAAAATATAAAGAAATCTGTTATTATTTTTAGCTTAAATCAATTTTTTCAATTTTTTCGAAATTTCTCAAGTTTTTTGTTCATTCCTTTTTCTTGTTCATTTCTTGTTCATTTTTTACCATATTTTGACGTTAAAATGAGCTTGTTTGCTAGATAGTGAGCCGAAAGATTACCCAACGTCGAATGTAGCATAAAACTGAACACTTTTTCAACAATGACGTCAGCCATATCGGATCCGCCATTTTGAATTTTACAAAATGGTCCTGATTCATAATCGGCGACATGTGTGTGTGTGTGCAAGTTTCAACAAATCAGATAGATATATATCCATTTTTAAGAAACATTGTTTAATATTTAATTTATTTCAATATATATAAAATACTGTACTTGTGCAAAACTTGAGAAATTTCGAAAAAATTGAGAAAATTAATTTAACCTCAAAATGATAACAGATCTCTTCAGATATTTTGACAAAAATTTTGATAAAAAATAACTATAAAAAATTGGAAACAGTCGCCGTCTGACGTTCACCGAGGTTTACTTGTCAGCCGCGAGCGCTCGGACAGAGACGTGCTAGTGCGAAACTCGATCGCGGAGCCATATGGTCGCTAATACGAGCAAAGTCCACGAAAAGTAGTCTCATCCGCGAGCGTATCTCGCGGACGGCTGAGCCGCCGCCGCCGCCGCGCCGGCGACTCCCGGCGCGCGCTCGAGGACGCTCGTCGAGCGGCGCCGAGCGCGCGCCGGAAACTGCCGAGAGGTCGAAGCGCGCCAAAGGGTCGGCATGAGGTCGCGGCGGCCGCCCGCGTGATTGCCATTACGCCACGGAGCCGCGGTACCTGCAAGACCTCCCACGCTTCTCTCGGCCGACAGTTACTCGCTCGAGACACGACGAGCCGGTCGGTCGGTCGGTCGCTCGCTCGCTCGCTCGCTCGCTCGCTAGTTCCTAGTCCGCGCTCGCGTATCGGCTCGCGAGCACGACGAGAGTATCGCCGCCGCGCGCTACGTTGCAGAGGACGTCCGCGTGGACAAACCGAGAGAGAGAGAGAGAGACAGAGAGAGAGAGAGAGAGAGAGAGAGAGAGAGAGAGAGAGAGAGAGAGAGAGAGAGAGAGAGAGAGAGAGAGAGAGAGAGAGAGAGCGGGAGAGGGAGAGCAAGGAATAACGATAGAAGAAAAGTTGGGCGCACACTCGGAGACGGACGCTCGTGACGGCGGGCGGCGGTAATACGAATTCAAATCGACGAAGGACGCGCGGCAAACTTCACCTCGAGCGGGCCTCCGCGCTTCCGCGCGCCGTTCGAACGAACAACTCGCTCTCTTCTCGTGTGGTGCGCCAGCTGTTTGAATTTTGGAGCGACTGATCGGCCGGTTCCGCGGAGCGACGTGATCGCGCCGCGCGCGTGCCGCCGGACGACGCCGGCGGCGGGAAGTCCTCGCGCCGGCAGGACTCGCGGCTGTAGTTCGGTGCACAAGCAGTGAGTCTCCGTGAGAGAGGAACGCCCGTTCCAGGTGATCCGATGTTCGCGGCTCGTGCGAGTCCCAGGCTGGAAAACGCCGACGGTGTTTCCCCGCGCCGCCCGAGCTTGGCCGCTCTCTCGATCTTCGATACTTCGATACACTCGCGCTTCTTATCGCTACTGTTCGTAAACGCGTATCGCGTTACGAGACATTCCTCCGGCTTAACCTACGTGCTTTGTTTCCGTTCTCGGTCGGGAGTCGAGAGTCGCTTCCACTCGCGCGCTCGCGCGCGTAACGGCGCGCTAACGGAACGGGAGAATCGCGAATTCAAGGCGGACGTACGTCGCGGGGAAGAAGGACCTGAAGGAGAAGAGACGCGTCATCCTTTCTGTATCGAAACTCGCTCGTGTTTCGAGCTCGAACGGACTCGGCATGCTGCGAGACGACTAACTCGCCGAGCGGTGCCTCAGAAATCTCCAACGGAGATCTCTCGTCTTACTTGCAACTGCCAGAGCGCCGTGATTGAAATCTTTCGCTCCGACTCTCTCTCTCTCTTTCGCGACTCCCCACGGACTGTTTCTCTTCGTCCGGCTGTAATCCGGGCAAATTTTCTCGAACCACCGTCCCGAGCTTTCTTAGCGCATTTCAACACGCAGCCCCGGAATTTACGACGCCCATTCTTGCGTCACTCTACGTGTATATTTCAACGTGGCTTCCCGCGATGCAGGCGCGTCGCGAGGGACGGAAAACGGGCGCCAGGAAGCCTCCCTAATCCCGCGTCCAAAATTATCGGCACGTGAAGCGAAAAGCTCTCTCTCTCTCTCTCTCTCTCTCTCACTCTCACTCTCATTCTGTCCATTTCTCTCTCTCTCTCTCTCTCTCTCTCTCTCTCTCTCTCTCTCTCGCCCAATGAGTCGGACTGGAAACGCGGCTGTCGCTCGAATTCTTCCGGAAACGCGAGATCACCCTCGCTCATCCTCGACGACTTTCCTCGCGCCTCGTCGGGCGTTATAATTCCAGCCGAGGCGAGCTCTCTCTCTCTCTCTCTCTCTCTCTCTCTTTCTCTCTCAGGGCGCTTCCTCCTTCCCTTGGCTTACGCCCCTAGCCGAGCTCACACGAGGAGCCTGAGCCATCGGCGATGAATCGGCGCTGATGCGCCGCGGGTAGAAGAGGCGGCACGCAGGCTGCGCGCGGGGGAGAGCGAAGAAAAAATCCAAAGTAGCTTAGTGCCTCCCACGCGTCCCCCTACGGTTGACAACGTGGCGGTGGGGCTGTTCTATGCTCGGACGGTTCTTCTCCTTCGGTCTACGACGGCCAACGCCGGCATGCCAGTCCGTCAGGTTCGGTCAGCGCGACGCCTTCGTCCGGCCGCCACGCTCGATCGCGCGCTGTGAGGATCGACGTTCGATTCGTCGCCGTGTCGGCAAGAAGATAGAAAGAGGGAGAGAGGGAGAGAGAGAGAGAGAGAGAGAAAGAGAGAGAGAGAGACTCTGTCTCCCATATAGCTTCGTAGGTGAGATCCGCCCGGGTGCTGATCACGGCAACAGAGAGTAACGTTTTTAATTAGCGCGACCGAGTTTCTCGTACTGTCCAACAATATTTCTTTAACCAAGCCGGACCGCCGCCGCAAATTTCGAACGTCGAGAGAGCCGGCCGAGGGAGTTTCGTGATCACACCGTTATCCCGTTTCCCACTTCCGTCGGCCCCCGCCCCCCGTCCTCCTTTCCTCCCTTGGCCCACCTCCGTCGTCGTCGGGTGGCCGTGGTGGACGTGCACTTGTTTTGCTCGAGGTGTAACGCGCGTCTCACGAGAGGCCCCGGAAAGCACCTTCCCCTTCGAACGCGATCGCGATTCGTGCATGATGCAGCTCTTGCGTTCTCTCGCAGGCGATCCGCAGGGTGGAATTAAATCGCTGATAAACGATCTTCGCCCCTTTCTTCTTTATCCGCTCCTTCCCTTCAGCCCCCTTGTCTCGCTCTCTCTCTCTCTCTCTCTCTCTCTCTCTCTCTCTCTCTCTCTCTCTCTCTCTCCCCCTCTCTCTCCGGCTTGCTCCCTTTTCTTCCGCACGGCCGTTCGCCGCGTCCGGCGAGAGAAGCGCGTTTACGTAATTTCTCTACATACACTGCATATTTCTCCTTTACGATCACGACGGACAAATCCGGGGCTGGGGGTTCGACGCGCGTCGTAAATCGCGGTTACGACCACGCGGCGGCGGAACGCCGCCGCCGCCGCCGCCCCTCGACGGTTTCTAATTCGCCGGGACTTCTTTACATCCGAAATGAAATCGCCGAGTAACGTTGCCGGGGTTAGGTTAGGTTGCACGGAGTCCAAGAGCGAAAAAGAAGAGGAGAAAACTCAATCGCGGCTCGGCCGAATAAATCCGACGAGGAGGCGCGTAAACGACGGCCCGGCATGCATCCTTCCAAGCGCGCGCGCGCGCGCTTTTATGCGCTCGCCTCGTTGCGCACCGTGGCGCTCGCACGATCTGTCTCCTATCTCTCTCTCTCTCTCTCTCTCTCTCTCTCTCTCTCTTTCTCTTTCTTTCTCGCATCGGAATTTCGAAAAGTAACAAATTCTCGCCGGTCACTTGATAATAATACGATCGAGCGGATCCGCGCCGCGTCGCCGAGTGATGGAAAACGCGGCCGCGCGCGCGCGCGCGCGCGTTGGTCGCGGCCGAGAAGCGAGTAAAACGCTCTCGCTTGTCGCGTGTGACGCTTCCGCGAGAAAAGCCGTGTGAACAATCCGAGATCCGTGACGAAGTCGTTAAAGTCGCGCCGCGAGCCCACGTAGACCACGAAGGAAAGAAAATCGAAGACACCGAGCAGTGTCTGGCGCGAAAATTTCACTGGTGCGCAGCGACGAAAGCAGCGGGAGAAAGCAAGGACGCGAGGAAAACGCGCGGGGCTCTCCCGTCGACGATCCGCGTCGATCGGAAAATCGGGCGAAAAGCGGGGACGCGCGGCTGGGAAAACAAGCGGGAAAGTCAGCGGAAAACGCGCAACGTATCGCTGGCGCGGCCGCGAGGGCCCGCCGCTCCTCCGACGGCGATCCTCCGATCGCGATCCGGGCGCGCTGGCGACGACGACGATCAATCAAACGCGGCCGCGCTTAATGAATCGGAAGCCGGCCCCGGAAGGGCGAAATAAAACAGAAGGGAGGAAAGAGAGCCGCGTCGCGAAAAATCGTGCGCCGCGAGGAATAAAAACTTCGACCCGACTTTCCGCGATCTATCTTCGTCGCGTGCCGCGACACACTCCGCCGCCGCAGCTTCGCTGCTTTCGGCGAACGACCTTCCCCCTTCTCCCTCCTCCCTCCTCTTTCTGTCCGCGTGCGAAACCCGCCGGCGAAGGTGCTTTCCCGCGGCCGTCGGCGCGCACCGACCGCGTGCCGACTGACCGTCGCGAGACCCGCTTCTCTGTGCTCAGTTCCCGAGGGAGAGCGACGCCACCGATCTACCCGGTCCAGCGAGAGCGCGTTCGGGGCGCGTTCGGGGCGGAAGAGAGGAGAGAAGGACCGCGCGCGCGAGGTCGCGTGCGCGGCAAATGAGTCGCTCGTAAAACCGAGAGAGACCGAGAGGCGAAATGGGACCACCGGCGAGGAGACTCCTGCCGATCCTCCTGCTCCTGCTGGCCCTGCCGCGATCGAGCCTCGCGCAGAGGCAACGAACGCCGAGTCGATCACGCAACCGAGGTAAATACCATCTAATTCAGCCGTACCTGTCACGTGTATCTCTCTCTCTCTCTCTCTTTCTTTTTCTCTCTTTCTCTCTCTCTCTCTCTCTCACTCCCTGTTTCTGTCTCTGCCTGTCCGCGGCGCATTAAGCTCGGCAGTGGCGATTCGCGAGACCCGACGACACACACACACACACACACACACACACACACACACACACAGCGCGGTGGTCTTGCTTCTCTCCGATTCTTCTCTCGTCCTCTCGTCCTCCTCCTCCTCGCTTCCTCGCTCCCGTAGAGGAGGCCGAAACGCCGGCGAACCGCAGGCACGCGCCTCTCTTCGTCGCTCGATACGCCGTTTCCGCGTGTAATATCGTCCCGCAGTAACGCCAAGTGTCCGTGCGCTACGGCATTGTAATGCGCTGCCATTGCCGGGCTTAACGCGTTAAATGTCGGGTGTTAACCCTACCCGGGGCTTAAAACCTTCGCCCGCGTACCCGCGAGGGTATGTATGTAAGTGTAAGCGCGTACGTACGCGCACCGTAATCCCTTAAGTTACTTGCCCGTGAAGTTTCGACTTCACTTTCCCGCCCGTAATAATGCCCAATAACTTGTGCGTACGCGCGATATAATCCTCGCGCGAAGGAACGCGCGATTGATCCGCGATACCCTTTGTATTATTAACGAGTGCCGCGAAGACGGAGAGAGAGAGAGAGAGAGAGAGAGAGAGAGAGAGGATAATTCGCGGCTTTGCGATAAAGGGCCAATCTAAATGACGAGAAAATTGCCTATTTCGCCCGTACGAGAGAGTCCGCGTGAGTAAGAACCTATTATTCCCCAAGTTCGCGACAAGTGAATAGCGTTGTTTTACAAACGTTTGCGATAACAATTTTTCCGGGCGTTTCCAACCCTCTCCATCTGTCTTTCTTCCTATCTCTCTCTCTCTCTCTCGCTCTCCCTTTCTCTCCCTCCTTCCTTCCCCCATTCGCCTTCACGGCGTCGCCTTTATTTTCCTGTCTCGCTCCGGTCGACTCTCGCTTTCCTCCTTTCTTTCTTTCTTTCTTTCTTTCTTTCCCTCCTCATTCCCCCGTCTCTCTATCTCGCAGCGCAGTGCCGGCGTTTAATTGCATGATGTCGGGCACACGATGTATTTTCAGGATAAATCTCACGATGTTTCGTTCGCGCTGGAGAAAACGCTGGACTACACCTCGTAGTAAACGAGGGTGAAAAGCGAGAGAGAGAGAGAGAGAGAGAGAGAGACGGAGAGAAGCGAGAGGCGGTGCAAAGGGGAATAATGCAGGGAGGGGGCGACTTTTCGCGCGCACGTAGCCGGCAATGCGGTAGCGCCTGAATATCATTTTTTAAATGAAACAATCGCCGGGTCGCCTTCCTCATAAACCTCGGCATCCTTCCTGCCTTGTGTACGCGCGCAATTGCAGTACGCTCGCGCGTAATACGGGTATCGGATCCTCGCGAATATCCGACGCGCGAACGCCCGAGAACTCAATCTCGGCCGCGATTCGTCTCTCTTCGGAGACTGCAAAGAACTCGATCGGCAACAATCTCGACTCGCGCATTCATCACGTGTAAAACTGTAACGTGGAAACACGAGACTCTCCGTCCTCCCTCCCTCTCTCTCTCTCTCTCTCTCTCTCTCTCTCTCTCTATCTCTATAATTATAATAAAAGTCCGGAAATATCCAGACTGGATATATAAGACAAGCTCAAGCGAATTTTATTAGAACAGTGTGAGACGGCCCTCGTCGGCTCTTGATATAAGAAATATTTCTTTTTTAATAAATATAATATATGTGCTCTAAAAAAATAATATATATATATATGCTTTACAAACGACGTATTCGTATGCATAAATCCGAGCGATTCGAGCGCGAAGCGCGAGTTCGAACGTCGATTAGGACGCTAATCAAGGCGTCCGCTCGCTCGTCGCCCCGGGGTGTTTTAATTTCACGCTAGGGAGAGCAGGGACAGCGGGGGAGAAGGCGGGCGGGCGGCAGGTTGAGACACACGTTGCGCGCCAGGTAAAAAATATAAATAAAGCGGCGAAAAGTATTCACGTTGTAAACAATGAAACGGGTGACGATAAACGAGCACGTGCGCGCCCCCGCATACGCACACGCGTGTACGCGCGCGCGGCCGTTATAAAACGCACGCGATATAAAAGCTGTCGCGCGCTGTGCGCCCGCCCCCTCCGCCCCTCCCGGCGGTGTGTGTGTGCGCGCGCGCGTTTTTTTTTTCCCTCCAATTTCCAACCTACTTTCTCTCTGAGCGCCGCGGCCACGCGCGTTGAAAGCCCGCGGCTGTGCGCCGCATTATACCGTGGCGGTCTGTTTGTATGTCGCGGGATATAATATTCGCGGTCTCCCGCGCGCGCGGAACACAACAGAGAGACATTAAGCGCGAGAGATGGGGCTGCTTAAAACGTCGCAGCGAGATTCGCGTCGCGCTCGTCGCTTCGCCGCGTCCGTTATCGACCTCGCGATCGACCGTTAGCGGCGTCTGTCGCGCGCCAACAACGACGACTTCTCTCTGGTTTCTCTCCTCCTCCTCCTCCTTTTTTTTTCATTTTATTTCATCACAGAGAATCACTAGCCAACCGAGGTTAATGTAATTAGCACGAGTTGTCGGTCGAATGAAATAACAGCAATTTTTTCTCTGCCGAGTTATAGCGCCGTAGTAGTCGTGCCGCGGACAGTCCGGCTGCAGCGAGTGAAACGAAATCGCGCATTACGTCGCTCGATTAATTTTAATTCAAATTAAAAGCGATTCATTTTTGCGCGCCTACACACAAAGAACGCGAGGGCGGAGCGAGAGGCGGCGGCGGCGGCGGCGGCGGCGGCGGCACGATTCGGCCGCGCAAGCTGTTGCGAACGTGTAATTTTTCAGAATAATCGCACGCACATGCACGCCTGGGATTCCTCGATCTCTCTTCGCCGCGTCGTCGATAATCGCGCGAGTAATGAACGAACGCGTGTCAACGTGAGGCTACGCGAAAGCCGTACGAAGTCGAGCGCGATTATCGCGGGGCAAATGGCCCAAGCCAGAGAGCGAGAGAGCGAGCGAGCGAGCGAGAGAGAGAGAGAGAGAAAGAAAGAGAGAAGAAGGGGGCGCAAAGGGGAAGGTGAGAGAACGGTCTCGAAGTCCGAAAGGCGAAAGAGCGAAGAGCGCTGAGGCTCGAGTGTCGCCGGGGGGCGAGGGGGGGGGGCGGCGGGAGGGAGCGCGAGTTCGTTATTATTTATTAATACATTTACGATTGCGCGCGGTGAAGCGGCGGCTGGCAAGTTGGCGCGAGCGCGCGGCGACAACGAGCGACCGCTGCGGGCTGCGACGCTGCTAATGGGCAAGAAACTCGGAAGTTCCATAACCGGCGTTAACGACGCGTTGCGTTGCGTTTATGCGTCGGCGATCCCCCTGGCGCGCGCGATGCGCCGTTCGCGCCCGCTGCATCCCTCCTAATCCCGCGCGTCGATAAAAAGCGAGCAGCGCGCGCTCGGTGGCCCCGATTCTCGCCCTTCTCGCGTGCGCGTCCTTCTCTCCGAAATAGCGACTCGGAGCGGATGGGTGCTCCGGCTGGCGGTATGCAGCGGGGGGGGGTCCGTGTGTGTGTGTGTGTGTGTGGAATAGCCCTCTCAAATCTCGCGCGCGTGATTTACTACGATCGAGTGGATCGTTTTCGAAGAGAACGCGCGCTTCGCGCTGGAGCCGCGGCGCTTGCGAATTAGTCAACGTCCGCGGCCTGTGCATCGATATATCGCGTACTTTTGCGCGCGGACAAACGCCGCGCGTTTTCGGGCGAGGGCGAGCCGCGAGTCTTCATGCGGGATTGATTTTCCAGGAGACGCGCGTCGCGAGATTTTGCTTTTTGCCGTAACGGCTCGCCGGCGATTTGATTTCCCTGCGCGCTGCGCTAACGGTTCCGGTTAACGCGATTGCGGCCTTCTGCCGCGGTATTCCGTAACGGTGACGGATACAATCGTCACTCTCTGTCACCACCGCGCGCACGTAGAGCGCATGTATGTATATGAAAGTTTGTCTTGGGAGAGGAAGTTTGTTCCTCGCCGCGAGGAGAAGTAACGAAATCGTAACGACTCGTTACTCCTTGAGTAACGCTGACGGTGACGAGTTGCTTTTTCTTCCGCGGGCAACGTGTAACGGTAACGCGTCACTTTTCCAAAGCAACCTTCTAAACTCTAGTCGACTGCTTTACGATCGTACGGGCAAGCTTTAGTGACCGAAAGTATCTTTCGTCAGACGACGCGACGTCGCGCGTACGTCGATTCGAGCAAATTCGTAAAAAGTGCAGAAGAAGGTGAAAATATATATTATATCTTTGCAACTTCCGCGTCTGCGCTCGCGCGACAAATGCTGGAGGCCTTTATGACCGAATATAATAATCATGACCGAAATAACATCAATGTTGCACTGAGAGAGGAAAATGGTCAATTTTACGAAAAATTCCACCGAGTTGTGTGTAACGAGTGTAATTTCGAATATTTCCCCGGGCACAATCAATCAATTGTGTTTATCGTATCATAGCTTCTCGAGGTCGTCATAGTTGTGTGAAACAATATAGACGCTATTTTTATTTATTTATGACCGTCACATCCTTCACGTCACGTATACCGCGTTTCATCAAAAATTATCATTACTGTCTCGAGATTCAAGTCACAATTATAAATGCACATATAAATGAACACAATACAAACAATAATATAAATAAATTTTACGTCATTATGTCGTCACAAAATTATAAGAAAGACATATCATCGTTTCCTTTTGACTCCAATATCCGAAATTGCTTATCACGCGATGCAATACAGTTCTTTTCAGCGCCAACTATCTTCTTGTCGTTTCGGCCGAGAAAGTTACAGAGACAGCGGGACTACACACGTGAGATTATTGTCTCCCCTCTACCGATTCTACAACAACACTTGCTACAAAAGTGACGCTCCAGATTACAATTCTTTCGCTATGCGATCGTACAGCCGTAAACAACAAGAAGAACTTTTCTCATCGCGCGGCGGCTACGAGTAAAGACTATACGCGCAATCGCAGGGATTTACAATCGACATGTTGATATTTTAAACTCCCGTTTCCGCCAGCCCATCAATGTTTTATTTTATCTCACCGGTCCCAGTCGAGATAATTTTGTCCGCCGAAAAACGACTTCCTTCTTTAATCACGCGCAGCGTGTCCTTTCTCGCGAAAAAAAAACCCTACGTGAAAGGTTAAACAGGAATATCACATCGGAGCCAATGTGTCTATTTCCTGCGTCGCGTATACACGCACACACACACACACACATAGCGTCTAAAAGTTATCACGGCAATCGACCAGCGTTTCGCAAAGTGCGCTCATACGAGCTTGCGTGTCTTTTATTGTACTTTTGTGCACGGCGCTTTTATGTGCGCGGCACGTCCACACATAGCCGGTTATGCACAATGCCTACCTGCATCGGCAACAACCGCACCGCGCTCTATATCGATTAATTCGAGTAGCGATTTTTGCGACTCTGCTTTCCCCGGCGGGACGCGCAGCAAACTGCTTTCAATTACCTACATTTCAGATACGCAGAGAGAGAGAGAGAGAGAGAGAGAGAGAGAGGGGGGGGGGAGGGGGGAGTATACAGAACCCTCTCGCATAAGAACAATGCACCATACATTGTCGCCGATGGCAATTTCCCGATACACGCTGCGTCACGCGGAAGGACGTTGTTTTTCTCTCGAACGCTGCTGAATCGTCGCTCGCGCGCGACGACGGTCGTCGGAGAGACGGAGAGGAGACCGACGTCGAGGACGGACACAGGAGACGTGTGCGCTCCGCGAATTAAGAGATTCACCCTTCCCCGACGCATTTCGCCGGTGTTAATAGATTTTCCCCGGCGCGAGCGTAGATCAAAGCTCGCCGGGGGTGGCCTCGCAGTCGAGCGGGATTTTACGACGGCATTAAGTGCCGAGGGCACTCGATCTCGTCGGCACGACGACGGCTCGGCCGGTCGGAAGCGCGCGATCGTTAAGGACGAAGAATAGAAGCGGAAACGCTCGCGGCCCGCTTCGGCGCGCGCGCGCGCGCGCGCGATCGCTCGTCATCGCTCGGTCGAGACGCGGTCCTCCAGGAAGATAACTCGCCGCTCCGCACACCGCTACGTCGCTCGTTTCCCTTAAATTTATGCATCCACCGGATCTCGTAGGACTCCCGTAAAACCGCCCTCCCCCGCCCCCACCCCGCCTCTTAGCCCCGTATCACCTCGTTTTTGCGCTTTCTAATCGAGAGCGCCCGGCCCGCCGCGGCGATTTTTTAATCAAAACACGCGCGCGGCCGGAACTGCGCGAATCCACACACGCCGCCGCTGCAATTTTGATGGGCACACACGGCCGCGGTGCGCGCGCGAGAAAGAGAGAGAGAGGGAGGAGAGAGGGGTTGCGCTAACATTCAACCCCACCGCGCCGTACGTGGTCGGACGCGGTAATTTCACAGCGCAGCGCGCCGCGCTTTTTTCCCTCCGTCTGCTGCCACCCACCCCCCCCTCCCCGTTTTCCGATCTTATTCCCCTGATTTCAGAACGGGCTGAACGGCCGAAAGGAGAAGGACGCCGACGTTGTCGCGAAGCAGAATCCGGAAGCCGGTCTCGCGATCGCGTCGACTGCGCGCGTGGCCCCGAAAAGTCCGCTACGAATCCGAAGGTCGCGGACGGGTCAGGAAAGCAAGGACGAGCGTAAGGCTCATGAGAGCCGCGCGAGGAGTCTCCTCGCGGGATGAAAGAGATCGAAGCGCGCGGCTAGCTCTGACATTTTCTCGGCGTCTCGGCCGTCGAATATACGAACATCTCGACACGTCGACGTGTAGAATACTCGATATCAGGTGTTACTTTTCAGGCTTGACGACGAACGATTGTTGTTCATTGTTCATTGTTTAAGTTATTTCGATGAAAATATCTTCCACTGTTCGCTACTCCCCCCATCTTTCCGGCAATAAGCGAGCTCCTGATAAGAAAAGACTTGTCCTTATCGCCTAACCGTCAAAATTGAGCGAAGCACCGTATGTGGAAAATTGAAATATTCGAATTTCGAGATAATCGGAACGGTAAGAACGTTGAGAGTCGCGGCGTTGGTACTTGTACCTCGCTCTCGCTGAGTTTCCCACGGCGGAATCTCACCGGAGACGAGTGGAAAAAACGTCGGTATTCTCATTCTCGAGACGATAATTGAAAATACTGCCCCGCTCGAGATCGCGAGGATGAATGTGCCGCGCTCGAGCTTAGAGTCCGTACGAGCGAATACTTGGATCAATTAGAGTGAATGTGACCCGATGTGGAGTACGATTGAGGGGATGCTGATTGAGGGGGTGCCGACAATAGGAAAAACGTCGACAACGCAGAGGCGATCGTCACGTCGAACGTACGCCAACGCGAAGATCGCGCGATCCTCTTTCGTATTTCTTCGTACATGAAGATCTCTCGTACAAATATGCTGTATTCGCGCAAATATCTGTTTCGTCATATTTAACGGAAAATCCAATCACGCGTATACGCAGAAATTCCTCGGCAAACTTCTCACGTATTTTTCAGGGTTCGAAATTCGCTCGTGATAGCAGGTCCTTTGAAATTCCCCTGAGCGGAGCGCACCACCCTCCTGTGGTGCGTACAAGGAAATTTGTATCGAACGGGAATCTTCATGCTGACGGCTCGCGATATCAAGTAAAAAAAGAAATGAATTTTTATTTTTGTTTCGGCATACACCGAGCAACGCTCCGCGATTCGTTTGCCGTGCGTATTCTTCCACTGTGCGAGCGAAAGCATCTGCAATTCTGTGCGGCTAAAACGACGGAAAGTTGGGCCGAGGAAAAGATCAGTGTTCCGTCGGCAACATGTTGAAGTATTTTTCAAGGGTCGCGACAGCTCTCTTCGATGACGAGGTGGAAAATGGCGTTGCCATCTTTAATCAGCCGACTGCACGTCAGATTCACTCTTCGACTTCGAGCGAAGGTATTCGCTCGGCGGTTCGGAATGGAGGAGGATTCACTCCATACGAGTGAAGAGTCACTCGAATTCGAGTGACTCGAACGATCACCCTGCTTTTCGAGCAAAATTTCGCTCCGAGAAATCGACCATCGAGAAATCCATGTTATATCTTTTATTTGGCCCGTCCCAATTTGTCGCGATGCTAGTATTGCCATCTTGTGTGCGAGAAAGGGACAGTGATACTAACGGCTGTATCGTTATCCTGCCGCAAGAAAATTACCCGCCACCAACACTCTCGCGCGACTCTTACAATCAATTTCTAATCGATGAAAGTACCGCAATACATAATTTCGCTTAGATCGGGAAATGTCGCGTTGTCTCTCGTTATCGCATTACTTCAATTGCCAACCTTCGCATATGTGCGGAAATTTAAATCAAATCAAGAAGCAAATCAAGAAGGGGACAAGAAATATCAGTCTTTATCGCCAATTCTTCATAGACATTCTTCCTTCCTGAAAATTTGATGGAAACATCTGGTGTCGGAGAGGAAAAAGCGCTCTAAAGCGAGATAAGCTTCGGCGAAATCAGCGAGCAACGAGAATTTTATCAGTTTTACGATTATAAACGATTGAGGGGAGTGAGAGGCGGATTGAGAGATATTCCGATCAGCGTAGCGGACAGACGGAGAGCACCGATTAGCATCGTTTAATTAATTCAGCGATCGAATATTATCAGTTGCGAGAGAAAATGCGGCAGAGCGAGGAATGGAAAAGGCGCGGTCGTGCGGAGGGCGAAAAAAAAATTCGTATTCATTCCGCGACCATCCGGTCGGGCCGTGGGGGGGGGGGCGCGAGGGAGGAAGGGGTTGTATTTAAATTCAATGAAATTCACAGAGAAGAATTTCTCAAGGGAGAAAAAAGGGACACGTCGGCTTCGCTAAGGAAGTCAAAAGCGCATGCATAGGCAAAACGTCGTCGTCGTCGTCGTCGTTGTCGTGAGAGAAAGAGGTGGAGGGGCGGGATGAGAGAAAGAGAAAGAGAAAAAAATTCGATTATCTGGCGATCGCGCAATTAGAGCCTTGATATATTTCGCGTTTGTCGCGCGAAAAATTTATCCACTCGATTCCGCGTTTCCTGTTGTTTATTCCGATGTCACTCTTAATTTTGTGCCGAAGTCCGAGGTGCATGTCTGGTTCTCAAGCTGACGCCAAAATTCGCCGTGTTGGAAAATTCACGCTTCCAACAATGTCCCACAATGCGACGAAAGCCGTTCGGGATATTTTAACGTGTCGTCAATCGCGGACGCGCGATCGATGTCTTTAGTTTTCGAAGCGTTGAAAAACGGGGACGGGGGTCTGATATATTTTTCCAAGAGATTGGAACGCGGTACTTTTATAGATTCTGCACGAGCTCCCTTCATGAAGGACAGCATTTTAATGTAATATCACATTAAAAAACATTAGCAGCGTATCCATTAAAATGTATGTTTCAAGTTTGAATGAAGTACTACAGGTGTGTATATATATATATATATATATATATATATATGCGCTGCAAAATATTAAGTCCGTTAATAAAAGAATCCAATATTAATAAAAAGACTTTAGCCAATGTCCCTCGCGAGAAATCTACGCGTGTTTCGTCACGCTTCACCGTGCGAAGATCCTGAAACTTGAATCCTGCTTCCAATCTCAATGCTTTATCAACGTTGATTTCATACTCTCAAGCCTGTACCAATCTCTCCGAGCCGAAATTTTGGCTCTCGTTTTATTTCCCATCGCCTGAATCGCCTGATATTTGTAGACAGAGATTTAATTTATATAGAAATCGATTATATATCTGAATGCCACAATTTGCCACTCGTGGGTTCTAATCCAATTCTGGAATCGAAATAAGTTGACACGAGTCTCAGAGTATTAAATTAGACCTGGAATATTGAATCAAGTGGAATATTAAGGTCGGAAATAACGACTCGATTCGTTTGATTGTGCTCAATTTACAGCGTTACCAACACAGAAATTGTCTTAGAAACCTGAAAAGACTGCTTTTTGGCTCTCTCCTGCCACTCGGAAGCACCGAGCAAGCCTTTAGTTTCTGTCTTCGTAAATTACATATCCATCGATCCCCCGAAATCCGCAGATGATGGGCGGTTTAGATCGATAATAGGATCGACGCGACGTTTCAAGCGCGGCGCGGCGCGGGGTTGGTACAATTTTCAGAGTCTCAAATTAGCGTTAAAAATAACATTCAGGTCGAAAATGGAATCAAGATTTGATGGTACTTAAAGTCGATTTTTGACCGAGCGAGGCTTTCATATCCATCGACTTCTCTCGGAAAGCACGGATGTTCGACAGTGCAGTTAGGTCGGGAAATAGGAGCGAAATGTCGAGCCGGGATGCTCGCCTTCTCGGAGACGCGTCGGCGCGAATATTGGCCGCAGCGAGTGTGTCGGCGCGATCGGTTCGCCGGATAGTAGACGTCGCAGTCTGCCTCCTCTCGGGCCGATTCACTCGAACGATCTTCGGCAGTTCCGAGACGAAATCCAAAACAAATTTGCGCTTATCTAAATGAAAATGCTCGGCGTCTCGCCGTCGCGCTTCGGCTCTCGAGTAGCGCCGAGGATGTATGACGCGAGCGGGGAGGGGGGAGGGGGGACGGACGCAGAAAGGCGGCCGCCGGATCGCGGCCGTGGCGCTCGCATTCAGACGAACTTAAATGGTTTTCAGACTCGTTAGTGTCGTCGTGGAAGAGCGAAAGAGAGAGAGAGGGAGAGAGAGAGCCGGGACGGGGCGCGGGCGGGCGGGCGGGCGGAGGAAGACACTCCTGAAACTCCGTGCGCTCTCGCATCTCGAGCGCCCTTTTTGTCGAGATACGCAGATCGAGGTCGAAACGCCGGCAAAAACGAGGCTGTTTATCTCGAAAACGGCGTAAACGCGGCGGAGCCGCGGATGCGGATTAATAAACGACGTGCGCGCGCGCGCGCGCGCCGAATGTTCGGAATGGAAACCTCAGCGGCGCCATTATCCGCGAGCGGCTCGATTATTTTCAATTATGGAAACGATCGCACCGATGTCTGTTATTCGCATGCGATTGGCCGCACGTCGAGTTCGATTGTTGCGTTTCTGATTATATCCGAATACGGTCGGTCTTGCCGAAATCGACCGCTTCGTATTTAGTGCGGCCGGCTGCAACGTGTGTGTGTGTGTGTGTGTGTGTGTGTGTGTGAAACTACATGGTCGGATCGAAAATCCATTTCGGCGACGTCTATTTTCTAGTTATCGAAGGCTGCGTGTCTCAGGCGCGACAAGGCGCCGAATCGATCGCGCTATTTGCATGCTCCGTGCCGATGATGCTCCCGTTTCGCCGCTGCGACACGATGACACTTCGTCTTTTTCTGTGTGGACGCCACAAGAATAGCCCGAATCGAAATAAAAAATTACCACCGATTCGTTTATTTATACTCCCGCGCCGCGGGCTTTAAGCCTTAAAGCCTCGTGCACGGTGGTCGGATGATTTGAGGGGAATTAAAGGCGACATGATGCACACAATCGAGCAAGATGTACCGGTCGAGGCGGCACCACAGCAGGCTCGCGGCGTTCAACGAGGGTTCTCTCTCGCGAGAGATTTCAATTTAAATCGCCGCCATTAGAGAGTCTGCGAGTGATGCTGACATATAAATATAAAAAATTGCAATACTTGTATTCGATAGAAAATGATTGCTCAAGATGAAAATCAGATATCTATCAGGGACTTTGCGAGAGGGGTGTCCCTTTTCCGCCAATCGCTCCACCCTCCCCCTCGAGTTTCTCTTTCTAACCCTCTCGGCGAAATTTCACAGCAATAAACAATAATCCCCGGATAATCAATAAACAACGGCAAAATCCCCCCCCCTCCCCCCGCGCGCCTCGACACTCGGCAAGACCCGCGCAAGAGCGCCGGCCATATTGGGCGTTTCACGCGCAGTTGGCGCCGCGGCAACCATCATTATGGTAACATTAGCGACTCCCTCCCCCCTCCGTAGAATCCGCGCAAAATTCAAATATCCGCCGCATGACGCAACGCGAGCTCACGGTGTAATCGCTTTTAATCTGGCGCCCCGTTCACATGGCGGCGCGATCGAACGTGCTAAACGCCTCAAGATTTACGGGCGCGCACACGAGAGAGCTCGGCCTCGCCTGTCGCCGGCCGGCGAAAGAGCCGCCGGCGAAAAGCGCGCTGGCGCCGATAATTAATGCCATAAATCCGTGGCCATAAGCGCGCGCGAGGATCTTCGATCTATCGATCTCTCTCGGCCGCTCGGCGCTCTCGAGGAGGGTGCACCGCGCCGCCGCCGGCCGGAAGTGGCCGCCCGCTATGACGTAACACTTCCGACCGGCGGAGGATGCACACACACAGACACACCTCCACATCGCGCGAGTGCGCGCCCACACACACACACACACACATATATGCTGCTTCTCGCGCGCGATCGAGCCGCTTAAAACGATTCGTCAAGGGCCGCGCTACTCTCTCTCTCTCTCTCTCTCTCTCTCGCAGCCGAGCGCGTTTCTTCGCCTCGGTATCGATGGCTTCCTGTCGCCGCGACGGGCCCTCGCGCTTCGCCCGTAGCGGCCATCAATTCCTCGCGGATAGAGACAACGTTAGCTCCGCCGGGGAACTGCCGGAGATACTCGCGCGCGCGCGCGCGCGCGGCCCGACCGCCGCCGCCACTTTAACACGCTCTCTTTGGGAGCGGCGTTTTTGCGCCCCGCGCGGCTTCTTCATGCAACGGTAATTTCTGCTTTACGCTTTGGGGAAAAAGCGCGCGCGCGCGCGCGCGCGCAGCTATCATTGCGGCTCCGGTGGGCACAACAGTCGAGCGGCCGGCTTTTAGACGGTCGATGTGATTCGTCGGGTCTAGAAGTGCGCGCCACGCCATGCCACGGCGACGGGGTGGGCGGGGGTGGAAATTCGAAAAAATGGCCGAGCGGCGACGAGCGATCGAATTGCAGGAGGACCGTTTTGCGGAGGACTCGTCGTCCGACATCTCGTTATTAATCTGCCCTCGTTATCGCCGCACGAGCGCACGCGCGCGCGCGCGCGCGCGCGGCCGTAATTATCGCCGCGCGAAAACGCACGCACGCACGCACGCACGCACACAGAGAACAAGCGCGGTAAACGCCGCGCGGCTGATTGCAGTGGCTGGCGGGAAAAATCGCCAGATTTTTCGCGACGTACGGCGAGCCACGCGCGGCGATCCAACGACGGGGGAAAAATGTCGGAAATATATCCAGCACGGTAAAAAACGACGTTTTCCGCCGCGGAGATATTTGCTCTCGGGGACTTATTAGATTTGAAGCTGCCTTTCGCGTCCCTCCGAGTAAACATACTTTACCAAAGGCGCACACGTAGCCGCGGCTTTCCGCCGTCGCGCAGCCCCAACCCCCCCGTGCAGTCTATCAAATTCCGTTGTTCCGTCTCTCCCCCTGTGTCGCCCCCTCCTCCGGCCGCCGCCGCCGCCGCCAGCCTCCTTCCGTCGCTCGAAGGTCGACGAAAGCGAGGCACGATCCGAAGAAAGTGTAACGACCGGTCGATAGCGCGATCATTTCGCCGTCATCTTGCCGAGACGTCGCGTCGGCTCGGTAATTGTTCGCGCTCAAACTTCACCCCGACCAACGCGCAGCGAGTGAGCAAGAAAGATGGCCGGAGAAATGCCTTCCCGAGTGACATCCGCCCCGCCGCGGGCAAAGAAGCGCGTCCTCGACGATTAACGATTCTCCGCGACGGAGGCTCGCCTTTCGTCGCGAAGCCGATGATCGAACACTGCTTATTTATCAAGGCCGTCGCTTCCTCGTCGAGGAGCTTCGCCGCAAGCCTCTCCGAGCCGCTCCGAGAAGCTTCCGCCTTACGAACGTAATCAATCCCGGTCCCATGCGCGCCGCGATGCGCGACACACGCAATAATAGCTGTGTCAACCGCGCGGAGAGTAAAGAGGAACGCATCGCGCGGTCGATGCCATCATCGATCGCGCTGATTCATAATAGTTTCCGCGAGCGCGCTCGTGCCGCCCGGCCGCTTCAACTCGAATGTGCCGTCGGGGCGCGTTAAGCTCGTTAAGCGATTTTAAATTGCCCATGCCGCCGCTGTGCGTTGCCTCTCGTCGCCGCGTCATCGACTGCAACGGCGGCGGCGGCGGCGGCGGCGGCGGTGACGACGCGACTCGTTTAAAAGCTAACGCGGCGCTCACTTGAGCGCGTCGCGCGCGCGCGGCCATTTAAATTGCGACATTTACGCGTGACTCGGGCGAGGAGCGGCCGCCGACCTGAGGATTCCTCCTCCGTCGCTCCTTCGTCTCGGACTCGTCAGCGTCGCGGACCTCCGTTGCCTCGCGCGACGCGCCTAGATCGTTCCTTCTCTCATTTGGCTCGCTGCGCCGCGCGTCAATTAAGGTGAACTAGATCAAGATAAAGGAGCGAGCTCTCTCGTGGAAGAACGCGCTGGAATACAAAAGGGAGCCGCATGTATCGGACAACCACTCGTACGAGAGAGAGAGAGAGAGAGAGAGAGAGAGAGAGAGAGAGAGAGGGGGAGGGGGGAAGGCACGCAGTGAACGATTAAAGCGCTAATAGTGATTGTGGTTATTGCGACCTCGTGCTTCTTTCCCCCGCGTGACCTTTGAGTAATATGTAGATGCGTATTATTTATTCATTTCATTCGTTTCTTTCGCCTGCTCGCGCTCGGCTGATAACGCCCGCGAAATCCGCGGTCTTTTCAGCTTCGTGCGCTCGTTTCTGTTTCGTTATGCATACTTTATCGTTCGCTAAACGATCTTTCTATATTTGCACTTCTAAATGCGCTCGAGGCGACGTGCCTCCAGACAGAGAAAGAGAGAGAGAGAGAGAGAGACGGGAAAGAACGCATTAAAACGATTCAAACGTAATAAACGGCAACAAACAGGCGAGCAAGCGGCGTCTGCAAACCGTTGAACACCGTCAAGCTTCCGCGCGTCGCGTAATTAATTAATACTGTCTATTGATAGCGATAAAAATATCGCTAAGAGAGAAATCCGGCTCAGACCGCGGCCGGAGTGAATTTGACCTCAATTTTTGCACCGCACCGCGCGCGGAAGATAAAACTCGGTTAGCTCAACTGATTTTCCGTTGTCTGCGAGACAAGACCAGACGGGCGGAGGGAGCCGCGCGCGGTTATTGTAACAACAGAAAGAATCCTGTAGGAGGTCTCCAGTCAGTCGATCGTTTCCAGCCACCTCGACCGACTTCTAACGCGACCGAATGTTTTAAACGAACGTTTCCGGCCGCGCGATAGCGATAGCGATATCGTTTCTCGTCGCGGACTTTTCATTTGCCTTCCATTACGCGAGCCAGCCGTTCCGCCGTTCGCTTTGTTCTTCAACTAAGAGGATACCAGAGTGGATGACCAATCCTAAAAATGTCGATAATGTCGAGAAGCGGTCGTCAAAACGTCGTGTCAGTTAAATACTGACAAGTTTACGCTACACACACACACACACACACACACACATACACTTTTCCCGTATTTCTCCTACACAAAGACCTCACGTAAACGTGCGCATCTGCGTTTACCATATATTTAGCGAGGAGCATGACCACGCATATGTATATGTATAAATAGAAATCTTTCCGCAAACTTTCCATATATACATATTTTGAAGCTTGAAAATTCACTTGCAAAGGCGCGGCGCAATGTTCTTTGAAAATTTCCCAGGCAAAACAAACAGACTTTTCGGTACGTGCAAACTGCGCGAGTTTTCTACCAGACAAATATTTACACCGGCTGACACGACTCCTCGAAATGTCAATTTTGAGATATTTTATCACTTCCCCGTCATATATTGAGCAATGCAATTTATCTTTCTACGTATTTTTCCTCTCCACCGCGTAGAAGCACCTGCGCAATTCTCTGCGCGATCGGTACGATGTAAACTTTGCTAAAAAAAAGAACGTGGTATTCCGGCGGTGAGATTTTCGAGGGGCTAGGCTGAAGCGGGTAATGAATTTCCACAGTTTAATTCAGTCACGTATTTTGAAACGTCAAGCTACGATGCGATATTCCGTGAAATTTTCCCAAGGCGAAGCAAACACATTCTTTCGATTCTCAGCGTACGCACTCACGTACATTTTTCTCTTTTTTATTATCGTGCGAAAACGGTTGTAATTCCGTGCGAAGTAAACGTTTGCGGGAAAAAAAAACTCAACGTCTCGTCGGAGATTTCTACTAGCCACTCGCTCGTTTCCGGACACCCTGTAGAGATCCCCTCGCGCCTCCTCCCGCGGACTTTCCGCGCCATTCCCGTGGCGATTTGTCCGCGACCCTTGCACTCTTCGTCAATCGAAGCAGAAACTCGTGCTCTCCAGAAGGACAAGGCGCGACGGAGCGGCGCAAGCGACTTTCGCAAGCTTCGCAATGCGAAGGCCGATCAGAGGCGCGGATAGGTTTAGTTAGTTAGTCGCGGCAACGCGACTGAGCGAGGTGGTTAGTCTCGCGGGATCGCGAAGGCGACGCACCGAAACGCAGCGCGAACAGCGGACGGGCGGCCCGCGATATCTCGCGTCGCGCGCGACACAGCACGATAAATTATTCGTCCACGTTCACCTTGGCACGGTACGGCGCGCGCCTTGCCGACTTGCATATCGAAACGACGCGGTCGTACCGCTCGTGGGTGCGTACGCGCCGCGAGTTACGGTTTAGATGCCTCATCCGTGATGTAATCGCCGATCCGATCCACCGATCTCCACCTTTGTCTTCCCGCGCATTCGGCCTATCGCGCCGTCGAATCTCGAGTCGCGTCGTATCCTGAAATCGAGTCGCGGAATCTTCAACGCGGGGATGAAGAAGCGAGGACTCGCTTATCATCGAGGGGGAAGAGGAAGGGGGATTGCTGACGCGTGACACGCTATGGCGGTCAGCATACGTTGCGATACACGATGCGCTCCCCCCCCTCCCCCCCCCACCCCTCCCGTGTATGTTTGATTTAATTGATTGTTCATTTATGTGAAATGTAACTAAGCGCGTATGACAAATTAAATATATAGAGTGAAACAAGCGAACGACGACGACGACGCGAATTGCATTTATTCGCCGTACATTTGGCGATTTAAACTCGAGTTGAGCATTGAGGTAATTAGCGAGAATCAGCGCGGCGGCGGCGGCGGCGGCGGCGGCGCGAGGTGTTAACATTTTTGGGACGTTTGTTTTACGTACGCGTGACTTCATCCCGCCGGCGGTTGCCGTCGCTCTATGAAGAAGCATTTGTCGCGTTAATAACGGTCTTAATAATTATATCATTATGTAAGGCCGAAGAATTCGTCAATTTATGTACAGGGGGCATGACGCTCAATTTAACCAAATTTGGCAAGCTGAATTTCGCAAAAGTGTTTAAACTGGCAAAGAAAAAATGGTGTTTTAAAAGTCAAACGATGTCTGAAATTTTGTTTGTTGCGTTCGGGGATTTTTGAGGTCACTGTTTACGAACATAAAATCGAAGCTTCTCAAATTCGAGATAGCCGAATGGCGACTAAAGTCATAACTTTGTTTCATTGATTCAAAATAAAACTAAACTTTTGTTATGAAAAAAGTTAAATAATGAAGATACAACGGTCAATCAAAGATTCCATCCGAAAACCAACATTCGCTTTAATGTCAGGTCGATCATGTTACATCCGCCATCTTACACTTCGAGTATTCAATTTGAGAAAAATACTGAGCTTCCGAAAATATCAAAACGCAGCGTCGCGCGATTACACCAGAGCCAAGGGAATTGAACTCACTCCAAGGATAAATTTATTAGAATCTGAGAAATACAATTTCGTTTTAAGCGACACGATCAATTATGTAAGACAAGATTTCTCCTTCGCTCGTTTAATATTATAACATTATGATTACAATATTATACGAGGATATTTAATATTATATGAGGTATATTTATAGCGATATTTGTAAGATTTAGTCACAGTTATATTTGCGAAATTTTCACCGACCATGTCTGAATTAAACAAGAAAAATTGGAAAGTTAAACATAGCCCGAGCAGAGTCCCGAAACTCGTCCCGGCCACGAGCGAGAATCTTTCCGCGACATGAGATGCGGTCGTTGAGCACATTAACAACCACTCAAGCAAATCCATTTGTTTCACGGTGGATCTTTCCAGACTTCATGATACCAACACTCAACAAATTGCAACCCCGGAAATATTTATACTTTACGCGCCACTTTCGCCCTTATTAACGCCCTAGTCGCGCGAGTTCCCACCGCGCGAGACACCACCCTCTTTGTCCAGCGACGACCTCGGTTCCGATTCTCGCAGCTTCACAGCTCGCTGCCGTAGCACGGCGTTGCGTAACGCGTTGCGACAGGATTGATCTCATTAAGGTTCAATTCGCGCGAAGAAAGACACGACGGCGCTGAGAGGAAGCCGCGGAGAGCCGTGCAACCTTGCCGACTCCGCCGACAAGCTTCCTTCTTCGTCGTAGATTCATTCGAGGCCTTGAGCGCGGAAACACTCCGCTCACGTTCGCCGGAGCGGAGTCACGAGACACAGTAGGTGTTACGGCACTTCCGGTCAGAGAGAACAGATTCCGCGATGCGCGCCGACGCGCCTCATGTGTCAATTGCATACGGCTGGCTGCGCGGCACGTGGAAGCAGCCATCGAGCGGAACTCGCTCTCCGAGTTTATCCCGCACTTTCGCGATAACGGAGCGTCCGCGAGCGCTCGGGAGCCGCGATAAATATTTCATCGGTCCGTCGCTATTAAGAAGGCGATCTCCCTCGTTTGTCGCTAATGGCGTACGAACACGACCACTCGGCGAGTCGCGATCCTCGTAAACGCGGGCTCTCTAAGAATACGCGGGAGATGCTGGCCAGTTGTCTAAATTGCCCGGCCTCGTCGTGGCGGTAATCAACGTCAGAAATGGTCAATGGTCACTCGAAACGTTGAGGGAAGGTCGAGCTTGCGGCCGCTGACATCATCGCCGTGCGGAGACAACGAGCGAACGAGCGAGCGAGACAGAGAGGGGGAGAGAGAGAGAGAGAGAGAGAGGGCGAGAAAATAGACGGCGATTCTAAGTGGAGGCGATTCGTTGTCGGCCGCAAAAGACGTCGTAAAAGACGGGCGACATGAAGGCGAAGGTGGCGCGCGGTGCCGTTGTTGGCGTCACGCACGCGGATGATGGTCGAGCGCCGACGCCCGATGACCATAAGTTTCCGCGGCCGGTCGCGCAAGGCGACGCGCTTTCCCGGAATCACCGTGCGTTACATTTCGTGGCACCCGTTGTATACTCCTACGCTCTCGACTACTGACACACACACGCGTACATGAGCAGCTCTGCCGGGTCACCCACGTCCGCCGATCTCCTGCCGGTCTCTCCCCCCGGCCCCGCGATTTATCGAGGTGGATGTGTCACGGCGACGAGACACGGCTCTCCGTAGCTGTAGGGAGAGATCGCTGATGCAGTCCTAAATTTATCAGCGACGAGCTCTCTCTCTCTCTCTCTCTCTCTCTCTCTCTCTCTCTCTCTCTCGCGCGCTACACAATGCGGGGGAACGGAGCGCGCGGCCCCCGCGCCGGCACCGCGAAGGTTCACACTAAGTAACCCGAGAGCCCGGCGACTCGCCATCCGTATTTAGACGCGACGGCTGCATCGCTGATACATGGCTCGCCCGCGAGGAAGAAGATCGATCGAAGCGACCGCGCTACGTGGGTGCGAGACCGGTCGGACGCGCCCGTCCAAATCGGCCGCCCATAAGCCAGCCCCGCGCGCTTTTTGGCGTATACCGTAATCCGAGTTTTCCCAAGGCGCAGCGGATGCAAAGCGCAGCTACGCGCTCGTTAAACAGGCGTCCGCCTCACCGCCGGCCGCCTGTCTCTGTGGGGTTGTTCCGGTTGGCCCGCGGAAAGTCGCTTGCATCCCCGCGAGATTGATCGCCGCAGCGAGATATCGGAAGGAGGAGGCTGACTGACGCGTGTCAGCCGCGCGCCAGCGCGCTCGACGACGAGACGAGAGGGCGGCGAGCGGCGTTGATTATGTTGGAAGGCGGTAAACGTACGTCGCTAATAGCTGCGTGTGAGCGGCGAACAAAGGGAGAGAGGGAAAGGGTGGTTCGGGTGGCCGCGAAATGGCAGAGGAGACGGCCTCTCTCTGGCTTCGCCGGGCGTCTCTTTTTGTTTACGCGTTGTTTTCTTTTTTTCTTTTTCGGCTACGTAAAATCGTAAAACGCGGAGCATTTCGCGAAGATCGAGAGAACGCGGCACTTAGAGAGGAGAGAAATGTCTAGCCTGAGAGGAGCAGCCCACTCTATAAACTTCCGAGCCTTCGACATTTCTTTTGCTTTTTCCTTAACATTTGCCAGTGAATAAATTTTGTAAATTGAAAATAAATTTTATGAACTTAAAATAAATGTTAGATAAATTTAGAATAAATTTCAAATGAATCATTTTATCAGCGCGAGGGGAGAAATATATCGGCCGTGTTAAAAGCCGCCTGGAGATGATCGAAAACAATCGATGAGGAATCTTCGTGAGTTTCCGCCCCGCTCTTCGCAGACGCACAGCAAATTCGCCGCGATGGGAATTATTCCTTTGCCAGGGCAAAAGAAGAAAGCAAACGGGCCGAAAACGTGGAACGGTGTTTATACCGCTGAGCGAGCAGTGGCTGCAAAACAAGCGGGGCTGTACGCCGGTAAACGCTATATCGCCCGCTAATGAGAGTTCCCGTTGCCGAAGCCGGGAGTTTCGCTCATGGTAATTGCGATAAGCCGTATTTCCTTAGCGCGACCAAGTTGATACAGTGTGTCGTGGCCACGTAAAACCGGCCGGGCGAGCTCGCTAAAAGTTTCACGACATAATGGATTATCGGCAGAGCGGCGCGCGTAACCAAATATTTGTATGATCCTCATTTGGTTGACTGTCGATACCGGCCGTTCGTCCGTGAATTTTTCAGCGCGCAGTGTACACGTTGCTGTTTAAGTATTTAACTGCAAGAATCGATGCGTGAGCTGCTATGTATAGCACGCGCGCGCTCGTACGTTGTACAAACTACGCGCGAAATAATGCCGAATTCTGCTCCTCCGGCTGCATATCGCGTCGATACGCGATTCCTCGGAAGCGACTTAGCGGCGACGTACCAACTCATCCTCGGCCGCTCAACATCGCCGCGTTACCCACGTTCCGACTTGCGGCGCAACGAGGCCACGCGCGCGGAATCTCTCATTGCACGTTAGCGATCCGCGATGCGCGCTTTTCTCCGGGCGACCGCGAATTTCCGACATTGACACGGAATCCGCAATACACGCCGCAGAGCGTGTCTTCTCCGAGCTCCGGAGGAACGAGCGACTCTTGCCCGCATACGCATACGCATACACACACACACGCACGCGTGGGCGACTGTCCTTCCGAAGAAGAAAGAGCTGCCGCTCTGGGCTCGTGCGAAGAAATCATCTCAGCGGTCGAAATGATGTCGAAGGCAAATTGAAGTTGCGTGGAAATCGCGGCGATCGATTTGGATTAAAAAATCCTGCAATTTTCCCATCGCGAGATGTATTTCATATACATCGACTATCTATCTGTTTCCGAAATATGAAATCGACGCGATGTGGGCGAGGGGATTGTCACCGCGGTGTCAAGAAAGAATCCAGAAATCATCAGTGACATCTCGATTCGATCGTCGGCTTGCCGACTCGGCGGACGCGGCGAGCCGCTTGACATTTTGTCGTCCAATCCAATCCACGGTCTCATTGCGAGAAGGACAAATCGTTCTCAAGGAATACCGCAGCTCCAGTCGATTAGCCCAGTCGTTGGCCTACAAAGCGGCCAGGCCGGGCGGACGGCCCGATCGAAGCGTCTCGCCCGCGGCTATTCGCGAGATGATGATTTCCAATTCACGATAGCGCGTTTTAATTAAATGCAATTTGATCATAAATAGATTTCATTATGGATGCCCGATGGCCCACGTAATACGTTTTACGTATGCGAATGAATAATAGAAACGCGCGGCGGCCGCGCTTTTATGAGCGGCGGCGATGCCATGCCATCGCCGTGAGCGACGAGATTATCAAACCTTTCGCCAGAGAGAAAGAGAGAGAGAGAGAGAGAGAGAGAGAGACACACACAGAGAAGAGGAGAGGAGGAAGAGGTGAGGAAAAAGGGCCAGATTCGGACGTGGCCAGTGTGACGCTGGAAACATAAACGGCGAGATTCGCAACGATCGGGTTTCAGCGAACGTTGCGCGCAACATGACTTCACTATTTTTTCCGCGGAGCGCATCTCGATTTCCCGCGATGAACTCACCGCGCGAACGATCGAGCGAATGAATACGCACGCACACGTGCCGGTGACATAACTCGCGATGCACGCGCGTTAACTTGACCATTTGCGCCAGGCGCGTCGGAGAAGCACGAGCGAGACCGAGAAAAAGAGAGAGCGAGAGCGAGAGCGAGAGAGAGAGGTGAGAAAAAAAAAAGAACGAAAAAAGCAGCGCGAAGCCGCAACGGCGCGCAACCGGTGGAAGTGCACTTTACGCGGGGAGAATGCGTTTATCGGGCCTGACAATGTGGGATCGCTACTTTCACGCGCGCTCACGCGCGCACACCTCTCGTTTCTCGTCTTTGACGCGCGAGTTAAGCGAGATTAATTACACCCGCCGGGATACGAAGGCCGAGAGTGTTTCGAAGTCGGTGCCGCGAGTAGAGCGACGCGCCGGCGGCGGACGATTTACATCGACGGTAATGTAAAAGCTATCAGAACGGGGCGGGGGACGCTCCGACGTTTCTGTCGAAAGAAAAATCGATTCGGGATTAATGAAAAAAATTTCGTCACACTCGTAGGCGCGAGGGGGAGTCGGAGGGAAGGAGGGGAAGGTGGAAGAGGGCGAGCAGACTCGCGGGCGCAGTTCGCGGTAGCGCGGGGGCGCGAGATTTAATAATGTAATGGTCGGCGCAAATTGCGGCCTTCTATTTTTCTTAATTAACGATGCGCACGAGAGAGAGAGAGAGAGAGAGAGAGAGAGAGAGAGAGAGAGAGCGAGCGAGCGAGCGCATCGCGCGTTTATTTTTGGCGCGCGGAATAATCATCGGCATCACTCTCGCCCGTTTAATAACCTCAGCGCGTTACGATTATTGATTAGCGCCAGCTGAAAAATCCCGCGGAAACGCGGGATTTATTTAGGCCCGCAAGCCGCGCAAGTCGGCGCAGTGTACATTTTTGGACAAAAATCGCTCGCCAGCGTAAAACTCGATCAATCTTAATGAATTTTTTTTTTTTTAATACGGGGGAAAATTCCAGCAGTATCGAGGTATTGCGGAAAATTGGGTACTTACGAACCTAACTTATGTAAAAAAACGTATATAATCCATATGGGATAGACACTCATAAACTTCAGGATCTTGCAACCCAAACATTTAGCTAGAAACCTCAATCCATAAAAATTCTGAAATCCTCGAACATTAAATTTGAGAATTTCCTCGTTTAATCCCATATCACGAAACCCTCTAACCCCGAAACCCCTTTCAACCTTTCAACTTTGAGTGCTCAAACCTTCGATCCTTATGTTGTAATACTCCAGTGGAATATTATCGTGAAATCGAATCCGTGAATGCATACTGTGCCATCATGAGGTTTAGATAATGATTTGACTGTCTTTTGTTCCATTGTTACATTTCATCACTCACCCTAGAATGGTATCATAAATACGAAAGTAATTTCAACTATCGATTAAGCAGCATGAAAATATAGGTAGACTTGGGAAAGTTCAAGGCTCTAGTATTGTAAATACTAAAAAATACGTTTTTTACAGGTTAGGTTTATAAGTATCCAATTTTGCGCAGTACTTTGTTATTGCTGGAGTTTCTCCCGTATTTAAAAAAAAAATTCATTAAAATTGGTTGATTTTTACGCTGGCGAGTGATTTTTGTCCAAGAACGTACCACAAAAACGTGCGGCGCCGGCTAATCGTCGTGTACCGATAATAATGGCGAAGCAATCCGCCTCGAGCCGGCGCGGTGTTTGTAAAGAAACGCGGAATACATGTCAAGGATACAAAACCGGCAGGCGTGAGCGCGACGAATGAACGGCCGGCCGGCGTCGCGCGTCATCTCGCCGGGCCTAATCTTATTCGGACTCGCGCGGGAATTCCGCACGCATGCACGCACACACGCGGGGAGGGGAAAAATCGCTCGGCAAAATTACGCATGCGATCAACAAGTGCACACCCGCCGTAAAGTAAGCACGAGTTACGACTCGCGGGGCTCTGCGCCTCGCGACACTCCAACAGATTATTTCCTCGATACAAATTATTTCTCTGGAAGCTGGTCGGGGAGAAGAGAGAGAGAGAGAGAGAGAAAGAGAGGGGAGGAAAAAGAAGCGTCTCATCACACGGCCGAGGCTCGTAATAAGGCCCCGACGCGGGGCCTTGCGGGGTTTAGCGTACGTGAAGTATTTCCACCGCTCGGTAATTCCCTGTCACTCACTTCTGCGTGAAAAATCGTTATAAACAATAGCTGCGAAAGCGGCCTCGTCAAAGTATCCAAAATAGACACCATTATATGCGCGCATATTACGAAAACATATCGAAGTGCTCACGAATCGTAAGATTCACACATTGGATTGTTCCATCAGGCCGCGGCGAATGGAATTAACGGAATTATTTTCAACGGAAAAGTTCAAGCCGATTTCAACGATCCGTTATCGCGAAAGCATCGCTAAGTTATCGCTAATAAGGCAAGACCAGAGCCTTGCGTCCAAGAGCCGAGTGTGCGATAGCGTGCTGCTCCGACTGATATCGGCCGGCGGAGGCCCGGCGAATGGAATTAACGAACCGTCCGACGTGCGAGACGTGTTACGCATTAAACGGCCGATCGATTATTATTAAACGTCCGCGGCGTGGCGCGATTTTTCGGGTGCGAGCGAGCGCGCGCGCGCGGCGGCGGCGGCGATTCTCCAGCGTCGATTTATATGCCCGGTAAATTCGTGCTCATGACGAAGGGTCACTAGGGCCGGCCGATAGAGTTTGACGTAACTACGATGTCCGGCGTTCGACCGTGTTTCGACGACGATATGATAACCGGTGGCCCGGCGCGGCCTCTCGCTCGCTCTCGACGCCGCTGTCGCTCTCTCGCTCCCTCCGCCCACGAGTGCCGTAAATAACGGGCCAGGTAAAACGAATTGTCGATAAATAAATGTTCGGGTCGTGTATACGTGTCACGTTGTGGACCGACGAGCTCTGGCGATCGTTATTTCATAACCGTGCACTGCGCGCTATCGTTTTCCAAGCTCGCCGTTCGGCCGCGGCAGCCGCCGCCTCCTCTTTGCCGCCATTTATTTGATAACTGACGGACGGCCGCGTGTTTTCTGTCTCAGAATCGTATTTAGAATTCGTCTGGCCTGTCCGTCGCTTCTCCCGGCCGTGCGAACTCTCTTGTCTATCTTCTTCTCTTCCTCCACCTCCGCTTCTTCCTCTTCCTCCTCCTCCTCCTCCTCCTCCCCCCTTGCCCCTATCGCGTTTGCTGCTCGTCCCCCGACACGATCGATCGACTTTTTAAACTGTCAAATATAGCGGGGGTCAATAAACCGGACGAGTCGCGTGTACGTCCGTTACATGTGTCGCCTATTACGACAATTTAGGTCACCCCCATAGATTTGTCCCGCCCTGATCCCAGCTGGATCTCCTGCGAATCTCGCTTTACGAAACGCTTCCCCCGCGAGACAAAAGGACAGCGCCAGGGGGAGGGGGAGTAATTATCGATGCCGTGTAAAATGCGCTTTCGCGCGGCCGGACCCGCGGCAAAAGAATCCGCTCCGCTCCGCCGGGAAGAGCGGCCATGTTTTCGCTCCTCTTCCGCGTCTCGTTCCCGCGCGACTGACGTTGAATATCCATTAAGAGAGGAGGTAAACTCCAACCGGTGGAGCCAGCCGCGTCCCATCGCCATGGAGTTTTGGCGAAAATGCGACATCATCATGTGTCGCGTGAATGCCTTCAAATGGATTTCCAGCGACAAACAGGTTCGGTGCGAAAGAAGTTTAAATAACGTTGCGATTTCGCGATCGCTGATGATATCGCCGCGCCGCTCGACCGGACGACAAATCCGCGCACCATGATGGCGTTTGTATTTGTTCACCTAGTCAGTCGCAATCACCTAACTTTTTATTGAAAGATAAAAAGCAACTATATATATATGTGTACATTGCAACGAGTTGCTTCGGAACAAATATTTATCCGCCGTCATGTACGCTGCGACTACAGCGCATAGACAAATCTGGGAAATAGCGTAACATTATAGCGTCATTGAAATCCCTTTGGCACCGAACTTCTTTGTCGGTGAAAATTTATTCAAGGGCGTCAACTGATAACGATACACGATGTCGCCTGAATACTCCTGGCACCAAATTTATAGGAACTGGACGTGGGCTGAGGCTTTTCGGGAGAGTATCCAAAGGAAGGAAGGAAGGGAAAAAGGGAAGAAGGGAAGAAAAGCAAAGGATTCGCATGAGAAATGAAGGATCGCCCGGGCGATACATCGCGATACGAACGAACGCTCCGAGGCGAGCGATTCGAACCGCTCATGGAATCGCGGCGGGGCGGGGATGGCTTTTTTTTATTATTCTCGCGGCGAAGATTAGCGAAAGCGGCCCTGCCGAACGCGTGCGCGCGCCCTCTCGCCCCTTTGCCCTCCCCCCTCCCCCTCCTCCCCGCGCGGCATTTCTATATCTCACGGCCCATAATTCTCGGACTATATTTCTGCCTCTATAGTCGTATCGTAAATACGGCGGACGTGATCGTAAAAATTTTTATCGGTCGCGCTCGTGCTCGCTCCTCGCCTCGGCACGGCCAGAAACGTAACGCGATGCTAATGGACTCCAAACAAATCGCACGAAATTGAAAATGGGACAGTGGGGACAGCGCAGGGGGAGGAGAAGAGGAGGGCGAAAGCGTAATACGCACCATTGGAAATTTTCTCTTCTCTCCTCTACCTTTTTTCCCTTCTCTCTCTCTCTCTCTCTCCCTCTCCCTCACTCTCTCCCTCTCTCTCTCTCTCTTTTCGCCCTCCCCCTCGTTCAATCCTCCTAGTCGATGTAATAGTTTGCATATTGCGTCTCACGGATTTTCATTCCTCTTTATGAGTGCGATGTAAAGTTTCGCTCGTGGCTCCGTCCTCCCGGCGAATATCTCGCTTGTCGCGATACCGAGTCACGTGATACCTCTTTATCTACATTCCAGGTATCCTTATTCGCATATTTCATACGACGCATCAGCTTTTACTGCACTCGTCGCATCCGCCAGAGAGAGGCCCGGTATCTCCGCCGCGCCGAGTCGGTGACGCTGAACGCGCGGCACACATAAGAGAGGCGGCAGAAAAATTAAATTATACTCTCTCTTTATTGCGGTGAGCGACGACGGCGGCGGTCCTTGCGCCCCCCTCCCTGTCCAGCCACCCTGCGAGATACCGTATCAGAGTGACTATAACGAGAGAGCATCGCAAGAGAGAGAGAGAGAGAGAGACATAATCCGTATATCGTTACAAGACAAGTTACCGCAACGGATAATTTCCGCGCTAATGCATCGCGAATGCGCCGGCTACCTGGCGTCTAACAATAAGTCCCGGCGTCGACACGTCACGCGGTAAGCGGAACGGGAGCGAGACCGAAAGAGAGAAGGAGAAAGAGCGGAGGGAATCGATACGTGCGGGGTTAGGCGCGCCTGGCCGCGCCGGAACAGGCCGGCAATTATTTTAGCGTTTAGCCGGAATTTGACGAAGAAACGTCAGGCGCAGCTGAATATCTCCGCGCACTGGAAAAGAGCGGGCGTCGGGCAAAAAGAGAGAGAGAGAGAGAGAGAGAGAGAGAGAGAGCAATGCCGAGCTGGCGTGAAAAGCACACTCGGTCGGTGCGCGCATCCTAATCCCCGTCGATCATTCGAGGGATAAGTGGATGATGGCGCGTTTATTTATGGCCTTAACGTGCGCGCCCCCGCGGACTGTTACGCGCGCTACAGCTCGAGCTTCGAGATCGAGTGTAAACGAGCGTGCGCGAGAATGGATCGCGCGTTATCGCGCGAGAGCGCCGCACCGCCCGGTGCGTTACCGCGCGGCTTATTTTTAGACGCGACGTAACCCGTATTTGTCGAAGCAACAGCCGCGACAATTTTTTTAAACGCGGCGCGCGCGCGACGCGTCAAGCCGTGATAACGCGACGAGAGTCGCGACGGGTAAGTCCGTGGGTCCGAGGAAAAAGTCCGTGTAGCCTTCGGGAAATGGCCTTTCAATGTTCAACCGGATTCGTCGGCCGCTATCGGGCTACCCGGATTAATCCACGATGGTAAATGAAAATTCGGCTTTTTCAAATTACACTCCCGGCTGCTGGAGACGGCGAGCCCAAAAATGCGAATCCGGATGTGAAGCGGTCAAAAATTTTCGAAGACGAAAGGGCGAAATCTCCGCCAAAGTGTCACGGCTCGGCCTCGAATTCGCTCGCCTTTGAACTCTAACTCGTATTTGAACATGGCGATTTATTAAAAGCCTACACGCGCGCTTGCTTTCTCAAATATCACGAAGAAAAGCATGCGGAGAGGGGGAGATAAATTATAAGTAAGGTTATAACATTCGTTAAAATCATAGTAGATAATAGGAATATAAATCACGGTTATTGTGTCTGTAAGACCTGTATTATCACATGAACGTTTAATATTTTTTTATATTTTTTTTATGTTGCTCAATATTTTTTTATATTCATTAGGGTCGTGGTAAAAGTATCAGGTCATGGCTGTCGTTTTCCGTCGAAGACACCATATTTTTATGTGAACGTTGCATTCTTTTCTTTTTAAGCACAGCATCGCGAATAGTCAATTTCTACTTGCCTCACTCTTGGCTAATAGTTGCAGCAACGCGTGGAAAGTTGAGACTAACGTCACCGCCGCACAATTTTATGTGCATTCTGACATGCACACGCCGACCGACGCCGGGCCGCAAGAAGCTCGGTTCTCACCGCATGGATCACTATCGCGCATTGAAAGATTTATGCGACGAATTGAGATTCTTGCAGCGTGCCGGTCAGCACACGCGTGTCAGAATGCATGAAATCGTGCATCGTGTGACACCAGCTCGAGTTCGCAGCGGGACCGGCTGAGAGCGGAGACACGTCCGAGACGCGGCGATCCAAGCAATCCGTCTCGAGAGCTGACAATCGACAAATCGATCTTTTTTCTACCGCGGCTCAACCACTTGGCCGGCGGATTGGACGCGATTGTGCCTACCTCCATCTCGGAACAATTGTTGTACTTTGGACGATTTTGGGCTGTCAACTGACCGGCGTTCCGTGGCGCTCGTATTTTGCGCGGCCCGTTCACGCAGAGCGGGCCGTTGTTAAACCCAAGCGTGTTATTTTAGCTGAGGTTCTCTCTCCGTAAGTTACGCACTCGAAGGGAGAGCCGGCTTCGCGCAAGAAGAACGCGGTTACGTTTTTGCAAGTTGCACGTCGCAGGAAAAGCCTCCGAGACAAATGTGATATTCTCCGACGTTCGTGCAAAAATTACACACTCGGATTTGGCGCAGTGATCCACGCATAAACTTAACGCGTGTCAAATAACGCGCCTGGCAATAATTTTACGCAAGTTCACTCGGCGATTGTGTCTCGTTTTAAAGCCAAAATATCAAACGGCCTGAACGAAAAGTTCGGCGTGAACAACCACCGGTGGCCTAGCACGGGACATTATCGATCCATTTTTTATCCGATTATTCTGGATTCGATTCTCAAAGCTAGTCTGAATTTGAGTCCGAATTGTCCGGATTACCCAAACGGTGCGATTTTTTCACTCGGATTTCACACGCGATCTCGCATATTCAAACGCGCATCGCCTTTTCTCTCTCTCTCTCTCTCTCTCTCTTTTTTTTCAATCGAACCAAATTCTGGATCGACTTCTCAAACCTAGACTCAAATCTCTTCTTACAGCCTGAACTTGGGCCCGATGCTTGATATTAACATTTCAGTGTAACATTCATTTTGTACTGCAGAACATTTATCTGCATTTTTAATTACAATGTTTTACATTTTGGCGTTATGTCATTTCTATATTACTCGGCGAATTTGAAGATCAAGATTTGAAGTTGCTGCAAATTGTCCGAATAGTGCGGAAATTTTGATCCGGAAGTTTTAACCGGGAACCGATCTCGCACAGCCGGATACATGCGAGCGCTTGGGATTTCTGCTTGTAAACAACGCAGAATCCCGAAGAGAACGACTTCGCCTCGACGTTCCACGTTTGACGTTATACGCTAAACGCTAAACGCCATTCGTGCGCGATTTCGCCCGATACCGATGGGCCGTGCGCTATCACGCAGCAAAAAACGCTGGACGCGACAGACGCGCTATGAGCGAAGATCCCACTCCCCCCCCGTCCCCTCAAAGATAAGCGAGGAGATACGAAAGCGTCTTTTTCGCTAATGGCACCGCTGAGAAGGCCGCCGGGAATTGCATACCCGCGAAGAAACGTCGAGCGAGGAAACAGAAGCCGCCGGCGTGTCATTTTTATCTCCCGCACAGTCGGCGTCTAGATCTCCTTTCGTCTCGAGAACTGATCCCCGCGTATCCGTTTCCGCCGCGTTCCCGCGATATATCTATTCGCTTCTTTCTTCCTTGCTGTTTTTCATTTTGTAATCTCGCCAAGCATTATTCGATCATCGTTGAGTGTAAATTTTTATGACTCACCCCCTCCGATTTAAAACTTGTATTTCATTTTTACACAGGTGGATGGTCTCTTTCTTTTTTTGCAATTTTTAAAAATTTCTCCCGTAAATAAAAAAATAAATATTTCTTTTGCCCCTCAAATAAATAAATAAATAAATAAATATATCGTCTCCGCGTATCGAAACGCACGCGTACTCGTTTGTATTTTCCCTCGCCCTCTTTCTCTCTCTTTCTCTCTCTCTCTCTCTCGCTTCTTCTTCCGCTGCCGATCCTGACTCTCATTCGATTGCTGATCCTCACAGGGATCCTTGAGTCCTTGACACCGCCGAGAGCCGCCGCGAATCCTCCGAGCGCGGACTTCGGAGGGAATCTCGAAACAATATGCGCGTGCGTGGAAATGATCTTCAAATTCGCCGGTTAATATAAAAGTGATATAACGCCGAAATGTAAAACATTGATCATAATTGAAAATGCGAATAAATGCTTTGTAGTACAAAATGAATATTACACTGAAATGTTAATATTAAGCATCGGCAATCGCATTGAAACATTGAACGTCGAAAAAGCTGGATTTATTTCCAACGGTCAACGTGGTCTCTCTGTATGTGTGTTATGAGGGGGTGGTGAGAGGGGGCTTAATTTTCCTACTATTTAAATAATTCAATAAACTCCCAAGCTCGTTAATAATTTTATTTTTATCCGGCCGATTGCACGCACACGCGTGAGTGCGTTCATTTTGTAAACGAGAAAGAGATCAAGAGAAGAGAGTGAGAGAGAGAGAGAGAGAGAGAGAAAAAGAGAGAGAGAGAGAGAGAGAGAGAGAGAGAGAGTTAGTAAACGAGCATGCAGCAAGCACGTCTTAATTGCACCGTCGGCGATGCAAATTACACGCGTTAACCGTCACCGCCGTCGTCATCGCCACGGGATATTCGGGGAAACGAGAGGGGGGAGCGAAGGGGGAAGTGAAACGTGCAATTTTTATATCGGTGTCCTTTCCACCCTTCCTCTCCGCGATCCCGCGCGCGACATGGTCAGCACCTCAGCGAGGTACAACGTATCGTCGTCTCCGTTAATTAATTAATTAAGATCACGCGAAGCCGCTGCTCGTCGTCGGTTAACGATCCTCGCGATTGCACGCACGCGCGATCAAACGGCTGTGCGAAAACGGCGGCAGGACTCGGCCGGGAAGCGAGAGTCGCAATTCTTTGGCAGTACTTAGGATCCGCTGCCGCGACGTCGTCAATTCGCGGCTAATTAGTCCGCCCGGATCAGAATTAGGTATGTTAATCGGTTGGGAAATTTTAGTCGAGTAAAATGGTGATAATCAATGGAACCGCGATGAAATGTAGCGATTGCTTCGGTCGATTTGACTTTGATTTGTTTTAGTCGACTAGGATTTTTATTGAGCATCGACGTTGAGAAATTCACAGTTTTTTAATTGCATTTATGTTATTATGGCAAAAATGTACTGCAGTGAGTAATAAGTATATAATAATATAATTTGTCATAATAATGCGACAACAAATTTACTAAAAGTTACTATCAGATTTTCATGTTACATTTGAAGGAAAACGCGACCCCTGTCGCGTTATTAACGCAGCACATCAATTAATATTAGTTGCCGCCACAAACTTATCTCTTTGTTTGAATCAATTCTAAGCTGATGGCTTCGACAAATTTCACGCTTATCATTTTCACATTTTGTTGATTCTACGATAGATTCCTCTACGGGCGCTTTCTAAATCGCGTTCGCAATCGGACGACCGTCAGCCGTGTAAAAGTGACAAAAGTAGCTGACACGATGACCTTTCCGGGGACGGGTTTTCCTCTCTATGCAAATTTGACCCGTGAAATATCGATGAGAAGAACAGGTCTCGCGAAGATACTCAATTCGCGACACACGGCGCACCTTCAGGTAGACAGTCGCGTGTAAATTCGGCGAGAACTCTACTAGTCGGTCTGCAAAGGTCTTGCATTCCTCATAAGTGGTTCATACGTGGCAATCATATTTATAGTAAGTGGCGAAAATGACGAAATGGAAGTGCGAGAGAGGAATGCCGAAGAAAATGATAAAAATTTGTTCGAGACGGCGCGTCACGTACAGAGCGCCACGCGGAAATCTCCGCGAGTAACTTCTCGATCGAAGAATCTTTCGCTGTTGCGGCAGAAACGTCACAACGACATTTGCGACGACAAAAAATTTCATCTCGCTTCCCCGCAGAGTCAAGAATTCACCGCAAGTCACAACAGAATTAAATGACGAAACGTCCCGCTGTCGCAACAAAAATGTTCTCATGCTCGTTGCGATAAGAAGAAATCCTTTGACGGAGAAAAGTGCCGTTTTGTTACTTCGACTCGCCTGTGCAAAAATCTGCCGATTAATTCGGTATCTGCGCTTCGTCGGCGATCGACGAGCTTCGCAACGTCTACTCGCGTCTCGTCCGTCCGGCATCCTGCAGAAAGACCCGACAGAAAGTCGCAGTCGCAGCCGCACAAGATGAGGAACGCAACACCCCCGAAGGAGTCGCAGGACGCATAAAGTCGGCGCGCGCTCGCCGTCGCTCGCGTTTCAATCCCGGCCGACTGCAGCGCGCACTAAATCAGCGGGCCTCGCCTCGTTCATTAATGCACCCGGCTTCCGATCGCGATCGAGTTACGCCGCCAGGTGCGCGCCGTAAAATGCACTCTCGTCCGCGTTTCTTCTCTCTCTCTCTCTCTCTCTCTCTCTCTCGCTCTCGCTCTTTTTCTGCCGAGAGCGCCGCCTCGCTTTTCCCGAGAACAGGGAGGTGACGCGCGCGCAGGACGACGATGGAAAATATTTTCGCGCGACAGCAAACAACAACGCATGCGTGCGGAGAATTAACGAGCGGCTCATCCGCGGCTCCTTTCATCCCGCTAATCGCGCTCGCGCGTTTCATCGACAAATCGCATCTCCGCGCGGGGGTCGCGTGCAAAAAGACGCGTGTAATTTCCACAGCGACTTGAGATTCTTGGCACGTACATACGGGCTGCAAGTGTCCCCGCCGCTCGCGCGGTCTTTACGTAACAGCCCGCGGTAATTCGCCACGTAACGTCGTCGTCGTTGACGGTTAGGCGCATCGCGTCAGAGATATATGCCAGTCGCCGGCGCGGCGCGGCGGCAAGCGCGGTTTTAATCGAATCCACATTGAATCATTTCCGGAGGTCGCCTCATTCATGACGACGCACGCCGTCATTAGTCAACCGCCGAGACCTTTGCATGGGGGACCTGCCGACGAGGAGGGCGGCGAGGTAGAAATACCGAATCGCCATCGTCATCGGGCCGCGATAAATTATAATCGTCTTATCGATTGTGACACACCGTGCTCGGCTCGATTGTCGACGATGACGACGACGACGACGACGACGACGACGACGCGCTCGCCGTCGTTCCGTCGCGAGTCGTTTACGCCGGCAGGCAGCGCGACTCGATCACAGCCGCGTCCATCACCAGCGGCGGTGGCGGCGGCGGCGGGGAGGAGGAGAAAAAAAAAGAGCGTAACGGGAGGTCGACCGGGTTACTTTCTAGTTGCCTTATGTTGCGCGCTCGCTCGTGCTTACGTCTACACGCCGCCCGTGCTGTCGATATTTCAACGTTGTATACGTTGTCGCGATTATTACCGGCGAGCGCGAGCGTGCATCTTGTTACGCGAGATTCGCGTGGGTAATACGGGGCTTTGATTGCGTCGTCAAACTTGCTGCACGACCGCTCGCGACTGAAAGGCCTGAATATATCGGGCCTCACGGAAACTCGCATTCTTTGACATTTAATTAGGCCGGTAGCGCGCGCACGCGCACGCGCGCGCAGTACGACGACGCCGGAGGAATGCGCCGCCGCTTACGCGACATTCTCCCGCGCATCGCTGCGAAATCGATAATATCGACGGACATTGATCGGTATTATTTCTTCTGTGGTGCTCTGGATATATTTTTATGTCACATCCGAGGCTCGTCGAAATGGCAGCGGAAATTTCACGGCGGCGAGAGAGAGAGAGAGAGAGAGAGAGAGAGAGAGAGAGAGAGAGAGAGAGAGAGAGAGAGAGAGAGAGAGAGAGAGGAGGAGTCGATTGAAATCTCTCATTCATCGTCCTGATCCGTCGTCAACTGGAATTCCTATCAAGACGATTTAGAGAGACGTCGAGACGTCTCTATTATCGAAATTATCGCTTATTTTATTATCGCTAATTATCTTTCATCGCGCGCTGGTCGCTAAAAGGATTGTTCTCTCGGACTACTTCGGTGCGGTTCGCGCGCATCATTAATACGCCGCACGACCGCTTTGTTTTCTTCTCCAATTGAAGTTTACGTCGCGAGGAAGCCGGATCGTCGGCACACTCGAGGTGTGCCGAATGCTCCATCGGTCGCGCGGAAAACCTCGATTCGACTGTTTGCGGCCCCGCGCATCATTAACGCCGGCACAGCGTCCGGCCAGCGTGTAAACATTTAAACAGTAGAATTATTAAACGGATTAAATAACTTCGCGAGCGACGCGTTAATTATGCCGGCCAGTCGCAGTCGCGGGACCGAGATCCGCGGTGGTTTCAGGTAACCGTGACGCGAAAGTAATAATGTTAACAACATTCGTGCGGACGCGGTCCGCGCTTATGGATTTAAATGAAAATACATTACTACGATGCATTTGGCGCCCCCCGGGCGATCGCTGAGCTCGCTCGCTCTCGTGCGCGCGCGCGCGCCGGTAAGAGGGTATGGCGTTCATTTTTGTATTTCAAGTCGGACATTCGATACAATTACGCGTATTTTTAACCAGCGCCACTCTTGTTTTCCATTTCGTAGCTCGCGCTCGCACGCGCGGCGCGCGACGCGACTCGCCCGTCATAATTTATCCGTCCCGCAAAAATGGTCGCGGATCTTTTAATTTCACGCGCAAATTTCGCGCGCGTATATTTAATAACAACGACCCGACCGGGGCTGAGAGAGCAAGAGATGTATAAAGAGCGGTAAAGATAGATAGATAGAGAGAGAGAGAGAGAGAGAGAGGGAGAGAGAGAGAGAACTCTTCCATCGAGAATACGCGATGTTCAAAGAATAAAAGCGCCACATTTCGCGGATGACCCCCCGAGAGATTTCCGCGCCGCTCGATTTTAATCGAATACGAGCCGATTCCCTGCTTCCTGCGCGATCATTCTGTTTTCTCTGCGCTGCCTCCGCCCTTCCCCGCTCTCTCCCTCGCGCTCGCGCTCTTTTTTCAGCGCAGCGTTTTTTCACCACTTTTCGGCGGCCCCGCGCGCCGTTCCCGCGCCGCACGCATTGCGACGGGACGTCATTAATTATGACATTTAAATTGCAAATCGCCCACTAAAATATGTCGAATCCCCCGGCGTACGCGACCGTCCACACTTTACGTCCCGCGTTCACGTGCGCGCGCGAGATCTATGGTACGCGGTATATTTTATATGCAGCGATCACACCGTACCGTGCACTCGCGACAGGACCTGGCATGTGTATGTGTGCCCGCACATCGCTCGTGTATGTGTGTGTGCGCGTGCATATACGTGACGCATACGTGCGTCGGCGTACGTGCCGAACGCAAAGTGGCCGCGCGGCATGCCGAGGGGGGATTTTTCATGCAAATTCGCTTATAAAATCGACGTTAATTTTTATAAAACGATTACCGCGCGACCATCTATGTGACAATAATGTTAACTAAACTGGATCCAGCAGCCGGCCGGCGTCGTCCGGCGGCGCGGAACTCCTGTTGACTCTGCTTCCGTTCTTCGGCGTCCCCCGGGACGAAGCTCCGCTCAGCCGGCGATCGCGATCGACGGAGAGAGATCGCAACTTCCGGGAGAGACGCCGCTTAGAACCGCTCAGGTTCATATCTCATGCGTCCTGCGCGACACGTATCGTCGGATTCTGCCGAGTGGCCGGTCGCCACGAGGAGAACAGGACGGGAACAGACACAAGGAGAGAACGAGATTGTCCGTCGTCGCGCGACAAGTCAGATGTCAGGCTCAAAATACAACGCCACTTGGAAGCCACCGAAATATTCGCCAAGAGCGAATATTTCGGTCACATAAAAGTCATTTCCTTCGTCCGTGCGAGCGTGTGAAAGTTTCAGTCGATTCTGCCGCGTTCGTCCTCGCGAGACGGCGGAATACACGTCGCGCGTTCGCTGTTGAATCGCCCGTGAAACTGTTCGCTCACGACGATTCAGACTGCGGGAATTATTCTCCGTGTGAAGTCCGGGAAGTCACTCGAGTCTAATGGTCATCCACAATGCGTCATGATATATGAAATATCCTAAATGTCAGCCTTACGCGGACTAATATTTCTATTGTCGGTCCCGACGAGCGTCGTCGGGATGGCCGATTGGCTGTTACCGGACGGAGCACTGCCAACTTCCCTGCCATTTTCCCCGGGCATTCTGAAAATCCTCCATCCGCCAGTCGACCGGCGCGGCGGCGCATCCGACGGCTGAAATATTAGCCTTGAGCCAAGGATGCACCTTCGAGCCTCAGGATCGATTAAAATATCAAACCATATTCGCAGGATATGCTTTATTCCGTATCGCCCGTTTCGAATAATCATCATCAGACGCGGAGGGAGCGATAAAACGCCAAGGCTAAAAGGAGAAATAACATAGTGTTACGTAAGATACCCCCTAAAGCGGTCAGTCGACATTTGAATAACACGTTCCGCGACATCGAGTGGAAAATATCCCGATGTGCGAGATATTATTCGACATAAGTCCCCATTATCGCCGATTATTCGGCGATCCCAAGACGCGATTTGCGTACGTTCTAAAAGAGGGGGAGAGGCGGAGACACATCAATATGTGCATATCAGTGGAATCCCGCGGCTGATAATTATTCAAAACAAACGTCGGCCTCTGGTATCAGATTAATATCAACGAAACACAGCCTATATTAACTGATATTTCATCGTCGAGCGACGACGATTATCGTCGGAATGGCCGACCGCCTGTCGGCTGGAGCACTCCGGCTAAGGGCGCATTGTAAAAATCCTCCATCCGACAGCCGATCGACGTATCCGACAAACTCGTGGCGCGTCAAATGAAACATCGGCCTCGCCGCACGCATGCACGCACGCACGCACATGCGTGGAACAATCTCGAACCTGGCACTCGCATTTGCCTGACATTCGCGCGCTCCTATCATTCACCGTCGAAGCGCGCAGTGTCGCGCCAAATCTCCGCATAACTATTACACGAATGTTAATGCACGCACGCACGCACGCACGCACGCACGCACGCACGCACCCGTGCGAGCCGCTCGCCGAGATTTGCATCCGCCCGCGCATTGGCAAAACTCTCTAAAGTGCTCCGTGCGCGACACACGAACGCGTACGCGCGCCCATGTGTGCGTGTGCGTGTGCGTGTGTGTGTGTGTGTACATAAGCGCACAAAGGAGAGGGAACCTTTCCATCTTTTCATCCAATCTATGTCACGCGGTGCACATTTTGCGGGTGCATTAACGAAGCCGCGCGAGAACGCGTCTCCGCCGGGCGAGGAGGAGAGAGCGGGCGGGCGCGCGCCTTTTTCCCGACGCGTCTTACAGGATCTTAAAAATCGCGCGCACGCGTCCGGGAGCCGGATAAAGCCTCGGCGGGCGGATAAAAAGGCGGGGGACACGTGGAGCGTCCGCGGCGTCAGGTGGGACGAAACTTTCGCCGCCGGCAGTCCATTAGAAGCGCACGGACGATTTAGCAGTGCGCGCCGAGCGAGTCGCTCGCTCTCTCTCTCTCTCTCTCTCTCTCTCTCTTTCCCCCTTCCCCTCTCGCTCGCTTCTCTGGAGCCCCGGCGGCTTTTAGGTCCAGCAATTTGATGCTCGTTGCTTGTCATGCTAATATCCTCAGCTTTATACAGCCGCCGAGTTTTTCCCCGCAAGCCTTCATACTACACGTTACCGCGCCGGGCGGAGCGGAGCGGAGCAGAGCGGAGCGGAGCGGAGCGCCAAGACCGAGCACCGTACGCGTCGTTGAGCACCGTGGAGAATACCGTCGCGCTTGTCGCTGTTAAAACCGCGTCCCCGCGGCGAGACGAATCACCGGAGAAGTGCCACGGCGGCAAAGATCTCCAGCGCGGTTACCCTTCCGCCTCGCCTCTTACCTCTCCCCCGCGTTTCGCCGCGCTCGTGCCACCGGCCACTTTGTCGCGGATGTTCCAATTACATTCGCCGTGATCTCGCGAAAAGCCCTTCGTCGCGCTTCGGCCTACCGAGCGAACCCCACCCTTCCCCGCCCCCCCCAGAGCGGCGCGACAATTCGCGGCTCGGAATGTTGTTGTTGTTGTTGTTGTTGCTTTCCATGTTTCGCTCTCGTCGTCGCTTCCTGACGGAATGCGGTGACTGTTCGGGATGATTGATAGGAAACGTCATAAAACATATCCGAGAAATATCGATTGGTTTTGCGATCGATCCTGGAGTCGAAGGAGTGCATGGATGCGCGATACCTCCGAATTATTCGGCGACTCCAGGATATAATTTACAGGAGTGGATTTTAAGAGAAAGGGAAAAGCATTCAGTGTGCATACGGAGAGAATTCTGCAGTTGTCAGTTGCTTAAAATAAGCAATATTGCGTAAGATATCCTAAAGCAGTCAGTCGACATTTGAATAACATGTTCCACGATTTGGAGCCCGAAATATTCCGATGCGTGATATATTATTCGAGCTAACGTCCATTACCACCGATTATTCAGCAATTCGGAAACATAATCTGCATAAATTCCGAAAGAGAGAGAGAGAGAGAGAGAGAGAGGCATTGATATGTGCATATTGATAGAATTCTGCAGCTAATAACTATCCCAAATAAGCAGAGCGTTGTGTAAGGTATCCGAAAACAATCAATCGACATTCGAGTAGCACGTCTCGCGGTTTGGAATAAAAAAATTGCGCCGTTACGCGATACGCTGTATTGTTATTATTACACGATGTTATTCGATATAAGTTTCATTATTGCCGATTATTCGATCTGCACGTGATCTGCATAATTTTTGGGAGAAAAATGCAGCACACTTATATTTAAATGTGCGTGTTGATAGAAATAATATGATATGTCATAATGACGTTTCGCAAAGCCTGATGTTGTATATAATATCGGGAAACTATTGATCGGTATTTCAATAGCACCTCCGCAGCTTTGAAACCGCGAAGTTTCGGATACATGATATTATTCGATATACCCCCCGAAATTTCGCGTACTGAAATCTCATTCAAAACGAAAATTTATTCAAAAGCGATCGTAAGAATAATGCCGCTTGGAATCACGTGAGTGAATATTTAACTCTGAACGTCGCGGTAGATTTTCTTAATTCAGACGAATGTGTCGATATTTCAATCGATTAAATTGAATCTCTTCTTGTGACGGCGGAATCCGTCGCAGAACCACGTCCTGAATTTCTCACGAAAATATCCACTCAGAGACTCAGAATGCAGAAATTATCTCTCTACACGAGTGGGGAATCACTCGAGTTTAAAAATCCCGAATCTATCCACTGTCTGTACTGATTGCTAATGTGTGAGGTATCCTAAATTCTCGATTCGCATTTTAGCAAAACATCTTCTGGGACTTGGAATCGAGGTCGTCGCGATGCACGATATTTCATCCGATTATAAATGCCGTCGCGAATTACTCAGCAGCTCAAAGATGCGACTTCCGTCGCAGTTAAGTGGGAAAAGTACATTTGCATGTGCACATATTTGCACGTAAAATAATAAAAAAAAAAAAGTGTAGCCAATGTATCGGTTAAATAATTAAATGATATCGACCACTTTCGCAATTCATGATATCGTAACAAATATCCTGTACTAATCTAGCGCAATTATAATATAGCTCCAGAACGCGTCGTTAAACGAACGGTCAAACGTTTCGAAAAGCCTGATGTTGCATAAAATATCGGGAAACTATTGATCGGTATTTCAATGGCATCTCCGCAGGTTTGAAACCGCGAAGATTCGGATACGTGATATTATTCGATATACCCCCCGAAATTTCGCGTAGTGAAATCTCACTCAGAACGAGAACGAAAATTTATTCAAAAGCGATCGTAAGATCCTTTTTTCCCTTACTTTCAGTATTCGGTTATTAAATTCGAGCTGAACGCTCGAGCGATCTCAGACAACAAGCTATTATTACTTCCGCGTTAAAGGTCAATGCGATTTACCGCGCATGCACTACATTAACTGTGACACTCCGCGAGTGTTGAGATTCAACACTCACCATTTCTCGATGTAATCCATCGACGTCCACGGAGCCAGGTCCACCCACGTCCAGCCAGATACATCGTCCCAAGTCATCGCCGCTGCGTCGTCGTCCCACGTTGATTGCGCTTCATTTCACCTTCGTTCTACCGCACTCGCGACGCGATTAATATTCACATTTCGACGGCGCTTTAACGAATTAACGACGGCGCCGCGGCGCGCCGCGCCGCGGCGAGATTTCATTTATCCCGGCGCGGAAATTTGCGGAACGAAATTCACACGCGGTTGCGCGGTCAACGCGAGATAAAATCGAGATGCGCTCGCGGATTCTTCGGAATTCCGGTGTGCGATGCGGTTGCGAAACGCGACGAATCCGCCCGAGTCTACGGCGAATACGATCGAAACCGTACGCGAAATATGATCGGGAGAAATGGCGCGCGATATCAATAGGCGCGCGCGATGTCCTCGCGATATATCAGCGAAGATTATACTCCGCAATCTTGCCGCGAAGAATACCCCGCAATTTTGCCGCGAAGATTTACTCCGTGGTTTTTCTCCGCGAGGCTCACTCCGCAATTCCGCCGCGGAGACCACTCCGCGATTTCCTTTGCGAGGCTCATTTTCATACTAACTCCGCGATATTAAGTTAACGCGATATTAATCGGAATAATTTAACATGGCATTAATTGGAATAATTTAACGATCTTCCGCGGGGAATGTAATCACGACGCGAATAATAAGCATGTAAAAATGAGAACGTTGAGGGAGAAAGATGGTAATCGCGGCAATGGCGGAATCTGTCGCGCAACTATGTGGGAGTTTCTCCGCCGAACGTAATCGCCAACAAGAAGCCTCAACTTCAATATCCGCGACTTGTAATCCTTATGAAAGAGCGATCGGCGCTCTTTGCATCTCGCGCGAGATGCAAAATATACGCGTGTGAAATCAAACGCTGAAGATCTTCCTCGCAACTATCGCGACATCATCGCGTCCGAATGATTTCGCGAGCAACCGAACGGAAGATCCGAAGCAATTAGACGCATATACGCGAGATATAAAAAAACTGATACAATCGCGACCTCCGTAAAATTTATCAACGCGAACAAAGCAACGTAAATTTCACGCAAATTGGCATGATTTTAGTGCGCATGACACGCCGTTCGAAACAATCAGCGAATTCTCTGGGTAAATATTTCCCGTTAAACTAAATAACTTTGATCGAATACAAAAAGAAGTATACAGCTGAAGAATTCCGATAAATATATTTACTCGAGCCTCTAAAAATTTAAATGTTAAATTTGATATCAAGTAATTCGAGTATCCATCAGATGACACAGATGTCTTCGGAAAGTTATCCGCTAATTGTTTTGACACAGCGCAGAAATCTACTGGTAAATCGCATTGATTGAATCGCATTGATGTGCAAAAGGGAGAACACGCATCTCCGAAAAATCCACCATTTTTAATTGTTAACTTTGTTTTTGACTCACCGAACGTCTCGCCGTCAGAGTCGGCCGCGTTCAGCTACAAAGTCTGAAACAGAAACAGGAAACGGTCCAATTAATTAGACTCACGGACTCAATCTAATCGCGCGCGCATAGAGACGCGAAAGGAATGCAACCTTTGCAGTCGTGATGCGCCAATTATGCTGAAGGCAACATTACGAGACTCGACAAGGAGAGATCGAGAAAAGCAATGTAAAAATGTCTCTGAGCGTACCTTCGAGCCGACTCTGCTTGGCCCGAACCGGATCCTCCGGTTGCGGCATCTGCATCCACTCGAACCACCGCGCCTGCAAGCTCCGCCGGATCTGAAGCAAAAAGCAATTACCCCATTTGATTACAACGGCGAAAAGATTACACAATGTTAGGCAAAAGTACACGGATATTCGACTCGATTTAATCGCGCGCGCATAGAGATGCAAATGGATGAAACCTTCACGGTCGTAATGCGCCAATCATGCTGAAGGCTACATTACGAGACTCGACAAGTAGAGATCGAGAGAAGCAATGTAAAAACGTCTCCGAACGTACCTCCGAGCCGATTCTGCTTGGCCCGAACCGGATCCTCCGGTTGCGGCGTCTGCATCCACCCGAACCACCGCGCCAGCAAGCTCCGCCAGATCTGAAGCAAAAAGCAATTATCCCAATTAATTACAATGGCAAAAAGATTGCACAATGTTAGGCAAAAATACGTGGATATTCGACGCGACCGTTTCGAAAGTACAATAAACTCGACTAGTTAACTCGATGAAAAATTAATTACAATTATATAGAAAATTAAATTAAATTGTATAAAAATTACACACACACACACGCGCGCGCGCGCGTATAAAGTCTATTATAATACAATATATCTAAAGTTCACAGGCTACATAAAAGCTACATAAAAAATAAATAAAAATGATATTTTAGTAATTGTATGTTCTCGAAAACTTGATTTCTGAGTTTAGCTATATTGTTACTTGCACATATATTTTTCCAACGTCAAATTTGTCCCGTAAGTATGCGTGCGTATTTTACATTGTTTGTTTCGCTTATATATTTTCCAGTTAAAAAAGATAAATCTGTTAGTCACCTCTTAAGCTTCCAGACGCTCCCAGCGCTCGCGAAGAACCCGGCACGGCGGCGGTTGCGTTCGCATCATGTCGCAATATGCGTCGCGCACGAGAGCTCTAATCAATTTAGAAATATCGTGATAGCGCGCGACTTCGTACGATGTATTCACGTCCCAGTCAAAGACGACTACAAGAGCGAGTCCCTGCCTACGCGCGCGCGCCTATGTTGTCCGTTAGGTCACCTTCGGAGCACCGAGTTGCTCAGAAACACGATTACACGATTTATTGAATCGCTCAACGTGTGTCGTATGTTGTGTACAATATCGTTGTTTCACGTTGCGAAATACTCAATTATTTACCACGCGTTCCGATAACATCTGCAGCATTTCCATACGTTGTACAATTGCCGATTATTATTGATCTTTCAACTGCTGGACAGAGAGAGAGAGAGAGAGAGAAACGTGCCGGTCATTATCTCAGTCGCAACTCTCCTCGCTGATAAATGTACGAACTCGTTACCGAAACATTTAATTATTTATTTATATCCATTGTTACGTATATGTATCAATTTTTATCGAATTTATCTTAATTGGTCATAGTGAGGGAGGGACTGCTCGGTTTGAAAGATAAATACTTCAACGCGAAGATACCGATTCAACGTATCAAAAATCAAATTCGTGACTTAAGAAGAATGTATGAAATTGTTAGAGAAGCTAGGATACTCGACGATTGCGAGGTACCCGGCACAAAATCGTACGCATGATTCACGTAACGCGCAAATTCGAGCCAATTTACGAAAATCCGAGTAGCACGCGCCGCTCGGTCCGATGTATTCGATCGCAAATCAATAACTGTTGTGAAAGCGAGTCCCTACCTATGTATTTATATATGTTGTTCTATAGGTCATGCGACCTTCAACGCACCGAGACTCGGTCGAAATCACAGTTACACAATTTATATAATTATTTAATGCGCCATGTGCCGGAATATTAAAATTTCATGCTAATGAATATTTAATTATTTATAACGCGTTCCGATATTCTCTATCGCATTCCTGCAGCTGCTGATTATTAATTTTTGGATGCCAGAAATTTTACGTCAGAGAAAGTTATTACTTTAATTACTATATATAAGCGCGATAATGTAATATTACATTGCATTATCGCGCAATTGCATAATATCATTTTGACATTGATATATAAATTAATAATATATAATGTTATATTAATTTACTAGGCTTCTAAAGAAACTGCGTGAGATATAAATGAGATCTGAAAAAGTAACTCTGGAAGTTTCGACAGATTTGACGTCTGGTAATTAAAAAAAATGAACATGGCTCGTTGATTAAAAAGAAACCCCCTTAGAATCTACAATAAAATTAAAAGCTATTGGGCAAACCGATATTATATTTAATGTTGATTCAATAAAAATCGCAAATATTTCGACGTAAATTTTGCCAAACAGACGTCCGATCGACGTTACGGTCGAAATATTTCCGATGGTTTGTTTACTCTTTTTTCGGGTACCCAGCATCAAGCATACAATACCGATTTATGAGCGAACTGCGTACAAGCTTTCATCGTGAATTAAAACCCCACTAAACGATCCAGATAACTTTAACTACATCAAACAAATGAGTCCGCAGAATTTTGCGTGAATATATTTTCGAGATGTAATTCCGATTCAAATCCAAGTTCGATTCAAATAATATTCTTATGAGATGCCTTCGCGATGCCGCATCAAACAAACAGAAAATAAAAATAACGAAGGTAGAGTGATTGTTTTCACGTTAGTTTTGGCGATAAAGTTAAACACTGCTGAGCCTTTCTCGTCAAACTGAGAGAAAGTACGTGAATATTTGATACGAAGCTATCCATTTCTTTAATCCACTTGCGCATCAGAAACGGATTTATCGGTCCGTTTTGCTCAACCATTTCTAACGAAAACGGATCTCATATTGAAGACAACTCGAATTACAGAAATTTTTCTTGTGACACGTTTCATTGGGCTAGATCAAAATCGCGATATGGACAAGACCTCGCAAATCTAACGATCATACAATCGAGCCAATGCGAGTAAATACGATAACAAAGTCACCCGCAAAAATTTCCCGAAAAAGATCCAAGCGACATTTGGCAAAGATTTGTCAAATTTCCCAATAATAGCAACTGATTCTGTTGCATTCCAAAATAATACACGAGTATGATACCTGCAAAATTTCACGACGCTCCCACGGCGCTCACGACGATCGGCAGCTCGACGACCGCGAAATAAACGCGAAGTAGACTCTCATTCCTTCGCAGGCCGGCACTAAACGACCAAAGCTGACAAAGACGATCGACGCGTGTCGTCCGACCTGCGATTACAACTCGTCCACGTGAGAACCCGCTGCGGTCCTACGCACAACTGACAGCGCGCTCAAGTACGCGGCGACCTTTAATCAAAACAATACACGCGGCTTCGCGCTTCTCGACGATTCTCGACGTACAGGCCGTCCCGGAAGTATCGTGCGATATTTTTTGTACCGCCGTGTCGGATCAAGCCGCGAAACACCGTTGAGATACATACTCGGCGCGCGCGATTCTTCCAGAACAACATCCCGCACAACCGCCATGCGGAAATATGCGGCGGGACGTTTATACGCCGCGCGATATCCGCGAGAGTAAAAAGAGTATAAATCGATAAATAACTTCTCCACGCACGAACTCCCCGTGCTGAAACGAGGAGAGCGCTGCTTGCGCGCGCGCCGGGGCTGGCTAATTACAGGTCCATTAACAGACGCATCACCTCAGGAGTAATGCACAAGCGGGAGCATAATAATGACACGTAATAATAACAAGTTTAATATCATGGCCTCGCGGTATCCGCAATCTTGACGGTTACGCAACGCTAATTTAATGAAACACCCCGAGCCGCTCGCGCGGCTCGCTTTTTAATTGCGCTTTATACGCCGTAAAAAGAAGCATTCGCAGGGGTCGGTCCTTACGACATCATTTCCGGGATTAATGTACAATTTCCGGATCTTTTATTCCATCGCGGTCGATAGTGTTCTCGCGCGAGCGCGCGCGATAAATGAAAGTAACGCAACGCAACGCAACGGCCGCCGCAACGGATCTACCCTTTTACGATCGGTTAAACCGGTGCCGATGCAATTTGCATCGCTAATGAGTGCATCGGCTGGTTTCTAAGACGAGACGTATCTGCGTGCGCGTTGGAATTATTGCGTCTTTAAAGGTCAAATCTGCAAAACCTCCCGCCGTTCCCACCGCTTATGCTGGCTAATCGGCAGCTCGATGTGGTCGGTCGCTCCGCGAATTTATAAAAATATACTTTACGTAAAATAGAGGGAGAATTCTGCTTTACGGCAACGTTGACTCAACGGAGTCGGTCCGCGACGTGTCGAGCGGATGCCAAGGTGGATGGCGAAAACGAGAAAAAATGTCGATAACGGGCGAGGGATCGAGCGCGATCGTTGTGTCAAAAAGGGCACTAACACATTCACGTCGCTCTTTTCGTGTCTTTTGTGCATGCGGATTTCATATGAATGTGCGCCGTTTTGTTTTCGTCATGCTCAGCGAGAACTCTCAAGCTACAACCGCGTGTAGCTTGAGATTTTTCTACGGGCGCTTCGCACACGTGGAAGCTGCTAAATTCGGTTGCAAAAGTACGCAGCAATGTTCCGCGAAATTCTCCTCGACGCGGCGAACACGCGCCCTCGGTACGAACAAGCTGCGGAACCTCATTGTTAACCGGACCGGATAATTTACGTTTAAATAACTGACAGCTCGTGGTATTGATTTCTAGATCTTTGATCGTTTTCCTCGCCCGCACTAGCTTGACGCTCGAATTGAATTTTCCCTCGCGTATTTTCGTCGTGTAGGAATACTTGTCGCTCGGTGCGATCGATACGACGCAACGTTTGCCGAAGAAAGGTCAGTATCCCGTCGGTAAAATGTTTCAGTACGGCATCTCTCTCCTTATGCGGTGAGAAAGCGATCACGGCCGATTGTTCTTGGGTCATAAGGAAGAAGATAGTAAACTGCTGATTGATCAATTTGCTTGTCAATTGTTGCTTGCGGTCCTACGAACGCAAGCGGCGCGAGCCAAGTGACCTTCGTTATAAAATAATGCACGCCAATTTGTCACCGTCTAAACCGTTCATGCCGAAGTGATTAATTTCGTAAACACGATTCGAGATGTTAACCCTGCAAATTTTGTCGGACTTGAAGAAGCAGCGCAGAGGCTTGAAGTGAAACGTTACACAGACTGTCGTGTTCCCTAATGCTACACATTCTTACTTAATGCTGCTCGTTTCGTACTTCACGTTGAACAAAGACTCGTCACAGAATTATTTAATATCTAATTATCTCAATATTTCATTTGAATTTATAATTTTTGCTCTTAATCCTGACTGAGCAATTTGTATTAATTGCGTCATTCGTATTAATTATATAATTTATTTGATTGTTGACAAAATATGTGAATTAAGCAAATATGAAATAAATATTAGTATAAGTAAGAGTAATATAATAACGAGTATAATAGGATCGATAAATAAACGCAAAAACAATATTTCTCCATGACCCTTGTTATTATTCTCTTTTTGCGTCGAAAATTTTGATAGGACTTAAAAAGAATGAGAGAGAGAGAGAGAGAGAGATGAAAGAGAGTTGTTTAAAAACACAAATGGCAGTAATATGTCGCGCGCAGATAAAGATTTTAATTTTGTTTCCGCAAAACAAGTCTGAATAGAAATGAAAAGACGTCGGCAGGGGTGCAACAAAAATCGAACCTCGCAGCGCTGAGGAAAATCATCGGATCGTGAGAAACAATCTCGCGATATTTATATTACATTATTCTAAAGTTACTGTACATAATTGTAAATCATTCACAACGTGAACTGAGAGCAAAATTAATTAGTAATTCGGTCCACCGGACCGTTGTTTATTTAACCCTTTAGTTTATTTCTTTATATTATATGAAATAATTATACGTACGTTAAATTGTCTGTGACAATCGGAAATTCGTCAAGCTATAATTGTCCGTCGCGCGGTGATGGATTATAAACACCGTCCTAAATCTTGACTCGGCCAGTTCGTAGGTACGATTCGATCGAAGACACTCGTCATAAATGCACAACGTTCGATTAATACGTCGACGTCGCAATAATTCCCACTGATCAACTGTACAACGGCCTTTAACCGACGATCGAATTATCGAAGATATGGCATAATAAATATAATTTGAGACGCAGACACCTTTCATCGCGACTCCCTACTGGCCGCTACGGGGTGATTTTACAAATGCATTCAATTATACTGTATACGTAGCTTAATGAGGCGTGGCATAGTACCTGTCACCGTCACGGCATATTCAGCGTGTTAAAAGTTTCCAGAGCCCGCGAAATATTTTAATCACCCGACGAGAGGGATAATTAAAGCGCACTTCGATATACGTGCTCGACACGTGGTGTGCATGTCGTTAGCCATCTCGAAACCTAATGGAAATAGCCGGGAAAATATACCCGAGTCGAAATTTTGGATCCGCTTTCAACTTGAACTCATTTCTAGCATCAGGAAGTTCCGAAGGATCAATGGAGATTTAATTTACCGAATGGCGGAGAATGGCTTGCCTTCTTAACCCCTTGACCGACGGAAGTGCAATACTGCGTTTTGTAACATTTCAATTCAAGTTTTGTAATATTTATATTTAAAATTTACAGATGCCCCGCGTTTTACTTTGATAAAATACAATTATGATTTTAGTCGCCATATTGAATCCACCGATCTCGAATTTGAAAAAGTTTGGCTTTATATTCGCAAACAGAGGCCTCTAGATGCAAAATTTTAATGATACTGCTTAACTGCTTTTGAAAATCCATTTCTGACAGCTTGAGCACCTTTGCGACACTCAGTTTGCCAGTCAAGGTATTGAGAGGACCTTTCGGCGAAGCTGCAGTTTATCAATCAAAGTAGGTTGATATATAGAGAGGCTTCAGAGTATTAAATTCAGAGTGTTAAATGAATAAGTGAAAGTATGATGTTAATATATAAGTATTATAGAAATAGAATACTGAGATCGAAAGTGGGATCAAAATTTCGACTGAGATACGCTCGACCGTCTTGAAGATTCGGAATTTTTTTGCTTAAGTTTATTGTTAATTTAACTGTTCTCTTTTCGCTCTTTTTTTTCTATTCTCTCCAGCGTCGTGCTTATTTTGAACAGGTTTTTACGTTTCGAGCCGACGAATGCACCGTAACGCGTAGCACTATATTGGTACATTACTTGCAATTCCCGTTCCCGGTGATTAATCTCTTCAAGGGTGAATTTGTTAAAATCAGGAAAAATGATTGCGTTCTAAAGCGACATAAATATCATATTTGTCAGCCGCGCGATGAGATTTCTCTTGTTTCTTGTTCTCGAATTCATTTTCTCGTTTTCATTTTAGCGAATGTTTATTCACGATAGCGATAATAATAATGTTGTTAACAACAAAATACTGTGTTCGCTATATCTCTGTCAGCAATGCTTGAATTAAAAAGGAACATTTGAACGCATCGATATATATACATACACACACACACATATATATATATATATATATGCATGATATATATATGCATATATGTCACTATATATCTCTGTGAGCAAATTAAAATGTTTCGTCGGCTCTCGAAATATTTAATCAAACTCCCATCGGCGTCGTATTAATTAACACGTATTTCTATAATCAAATCGTCGTATCTATGCGATGTCAATGCTGCAAATGAGCTCCCGAAGGGGCTATGAAAAAAGCGTACAAAACGCCGAAACGCAGGCAACGACACATTGTTGCAGCATATTGTACTTTTAGCCGAATCGCCAAATCTCACTTGTCATACGAAGGCTTCCGTGTGTTTTGAACGAACATTCCGAAAACAAAGAGATATCCCAGTCGAAGTTGAGACCGACATTTATAGTCGTTACTTGACAAATGGTCATTCACGAAGCTCCGGTTATTCGTTGATCCGTGCCGTATTTATTTCGTGCAACAAGAAATATTGAAGCTGACGAGCAAAGAAAACAGCTCGTGAATGCCGAGCTCTGTATTAAATTGGGCTCTCGATCGGAGACGTTAAGGTATTTACAACAGTGAATACCCATGTTAGAAGCTCGCAAATGCAAATTTCGACGTCTAATGCTCCTTGAGCCGCGACATGATTCCCGTCCCGACGAATCTACCGACGATCCTCTCCGATCGAACAAATCACTAAAATAAGTCAATAAAAAACACGACGAAGATGGGAAATTTGTTATTTTGCCGAGCCATTGTGATCGCACGTGCACGCGGTAATCTTGATCAGATTGTTGAATGTTTGCTCATCGCACATACTCCAGTCACATCGCAGTTAAATAAATTACGTCGAATCGAATTTGAGATTGAAATGATTATTTTGCCCGTGGAGTTTGTTTCATCGCATCACGTATTAAAATTATGAATCAAGATTGAACGTAGGTATAGCATCGAGATGACGTCGAGCGTTAAATCATTCCGAAATATTATAATATAATATTCCTCCGCGACCCCCTCGACACGCGGCACACGCGCGCAAAAGTCGGGACAGTAATTGATGTCGCATCTGAAGATTCCCCGCTGATGCTTCGAGTCGGACGGCAAGGTTGCGGGGAAGGTCGACGTAACTCCAGGTGTGTTTTCCTCCAAATAGCGTGCCGACTCGGTAGGCACGGAAAAATCGAACTACGTACCGCGTGTTTCTTGCGTGTCTCGAGCATCGAACGCGCGTGTCGATCTCTCGACCTCGTTCATCTTGAGCGAGCGCGACGCACGGAGGGCCGGCCCGGAATACGAACGAGATGATAATTCGCGAGAGTGAAATATTAAGAGGGAAACGTCGCGTATGTAAAGCAGGCAAATGGCAAAGTTTCGGCCGCGCTTGGCTTTTTCATCGGCCGGCGGCGTTGCGGAGCGAGGGCGACGGCGAGCGTCCAGGTTAACGGGTCGTCCTCTGCTGAGCCATGTTTACAATATACATTTTTATGGGCCGATTCTTGCACAAGCTTCTATAATCTTAACGAGCTTAAACGGGAAAAGTTGGCAGACTGCGGTCTCCCTTCGTGCCGCGCCGCGCCGCGCCGCGCCGCCTCGTCGATTTTTATTCCCGCCGGTTGACGTGAAAATCGGACGAGCGGAGGAGGCTCTCCGTGCGGCACTTGATCCTTCCGCGGATCCGCCCGAATCGATTAATAAATTAAGCGAAATGGAGCGACGATGGCCGCGGCGTGCGTAAAATCCGGTTAGTCGGGAATTGGTTTAAGTGTGCTATTGTAAGCTAATCCTACGAACGATTTGGCAGGAACGTTCTCGCGGCCACGGTGGAACGAGCCGCGAATGATCGCGAAAACGCGACGGAGGAACGTTGTTCCCGATTTCGCGCTCCTTGCCGTTGACTAATTTCATAATGGGAGCGTTCGATAATTCGGGTTAGAGGACGATCTCCCCCCTCCACCCCCCCCCCCCCGCCGAACTCTCGTGGCTCGGGAGCTCGTGGCGCGAGCGATTTTCAGACAGTGAGTCTGATTCGCGAGCGATTGAGAAAAGAAGGCAAGAGAGGAAGGAGACGCCGAAATTTTCACGCCAGCAAGATGGCGAAGAGCGCCGAGGCGCGCGCGAGCGCATGCGGGAAAGTTATTCGTGTAATTTATGACCGGAGCGGCCTTTGACGAGACGAGTGCAGCGAAGATGCGGCCGCCGCCCCGACGTTCTTCTATTTCAAAGTGCGCCTCGGAGTTGCTGTTATGAAAATACGAGGAGCCGACGCCCGTGAGAGAGTACTCGCTGCGACCGGCAAACCGAACGCGCACCGAATTCAAATATCTCGAGAACAATCCGACGCGCGATTTTTGCTCATCTCCGATGGCCGAAAATCCGGCCGAGAGAAAGAGGGGGGGGCGGGGAGGGGGAGGAGACGTCGCTGTTGCCTGCCCTGCGAACTGCCCTCAGAATTTCGGAGATGAAACTTTCTTTTCTGTCTCATCATTGCGCTTGACCGCACGAACGAAGTAGCGACCACTCCAATTTTGTATGTTATTTCTTCTGATAACCTGATAAAATATGCAAACATTATTTCGAAGCTGGCCTGGCTGTACGTTCCCGCGCGTCTCGAGACATGCTTCATCGTTCCAGACACTTTCGTCTGACAAATGTTGCTTGAGAAAAAATGCAAATATGTGTTTTCGACACCGTCAGGAGTCGCTGCAGTGTCCTTCGGTATTTTTCTTCACATCAATGCGATATACGACGACTGTTGAGAAACGACGGCGGGCATCGATCCGTCATTTTTGACGTCGCACGTTAAGCTGTATTAAGCACGTATTTATCTGTCACAGCGAGACGACATGATCTCGTGCAGCCGTTCGCACTAATGTAACCTCATTTACGAGCATATACAGCGGCCGGCGTGTAATAGCCTGAACATTTTGTTCAGGGTTATTATGCCCGTGTCCCGAAAGGAATATTTCGCGACGTCGAGCCTCCCCTGCGACTGAGCTTCGGGACCGTAGACCGTAGGTGAAAACATCAATCAGCAGGAGAGAGGTCCAGGTGCAACAGCGCGAAGAAAATGAAAAGGAAGCCTGGGAGCGCAGGGGAGGATTTAGGAGAGAAAACTTTGGGGAAAACTCTCCGCCAGTACATTATCTTAATAGCCGCTGATTTACCACTTCCGGCGGCGGGGGTTAATTCGCGAATGCCATCGTCGAAGAAGCGGGACGCGCTCGCCTCTTCTTCATGCACGGAACGTCGCGTAATCCGGCAATCTCGTAAATGTGGCAAGCGTTCTGTCGGCTTAATTGCTTTACCCTCCTTAAATCCTCGAGGCAGCGCAAAACTCGGCTCGTCAGGCCGCGCGTGGGGGAGGGGGAGGGGGAGGCTGCCCGGCCGTCAGGGCCGGGGGCGGAGAGGAGGAGGAGGAGGAGGAGGAGGAGGAGGAGGAACTCGGCCGTACCGCCGCTTGTTCCTTCCTTCCTTGCTGCTTCCTTTTGTCACGAGCATCCAGTTTTTAGACAGTATCGTAACGACGACATTAGTATCGCGTGCGACGGCTCGTGCGGTGCCCGCAAACAGAGCCGAATGCAGCCGACCGCGGCGGCGGCGGCGGCGGCGGCGGCGGCCCTTTGCTACTTCTCGCAAGATCTCGCAAGGGAAAAATCTCGCTCGCAGGACGCCCGCACTTGCAGCATGCACCTTGCAGCCTCGCCACGCCGCGAATCAATGCGCGACCTGTCAAACGTGTCAGTCACGCCGACCGATGCGCCGTCATTACGGCGAAGCGTTGTTTTATCCGCCGCACGTGACGTGCGAATCGCGCCGGCGAATATTTTTACATAAATCGTCGATCCGTTCTTGTTTTTCTTCTCGTTTTTTTTTTTTCGGATTTTTCCTTTCTCCTTTTTCAGCGAAGTTAATTGAAACCCCCCGCTCTGGCGGCCCGGTCCGGTCGGTCGCATCGTTGCGCGCGCGCGCGCGCGCGTGCGATGACCCGTCGTACGTTTCGGGCGACTCAAACATAACGCGCGCGATGAAGAATGCATGAAATTACGAGTAAAAACAGCGCGCGCCGGATTCGTAATGCCGCCCATTGCATTTGCAATTTGCCTCTCGGCCGGAACGCGGTTGCAGCGCGAGACTCACGATATTTTCGCGCATGGCGCGAAACGGGATCCGACGGCGGATAGATATTTTCGACGCGTCGTTAATGCATATCGCGCGCGACATTATCTATCGCACTGCCGTCGGAGGACCCTGCACAACTCAGCGACCCACGGTTTTATTTATCCTGCGCGCCGTTAATAGCTGATCTGTGGATTTCCCATCGCGTTGCCGTCGCTATTCGCATCTCTCTCAGCCTCTGAATATTTCATCCGCGTGTGTCGCGGACTGCCGTGCCTTCTCCGTCGACATGCCGGCGGCTTCGTCGGAGATCATCGCCGCCCTCTCAACCCTTTCTCATCGCCGCTCGTGGGACAAATCTAGAGAACAACACTTGGCCCGAGCAATTCGCACATTCGCTCGCGCGAACCACCCTCTGAGACATGCCGTTCGTTATTCGTTATAACGTGCGCGCGATGCGCGTGTGGATATGAGGACACCTTTTCTTCTCGAATCGTCGAGACCTCGCTGCGCGAGCAAACGTGCACAGCTCGCCCAGCTCAGGAGAAGCGAGCCTCGAGTTTGGCCTCCTGTTGACTCTTGCTGCTCGTTCACGCTTCCGGTCCGCCGACGGAGCGAGGAGAGACAGACAGAGGTAGAGGGGTAGATGGACGGATAGATAGACAGGCAGACAGATGGAGATAGATAGAGAGAGATAGATAGAGAGAGAGAGAGAGAGAGAGAGAGAGACAGCGTCTGTTTAAATAAATAAACTAGGGCGGACGGTTTGATTTGCATCGCGCGCCGTCACGCCTCCGCCGCGGTGCGAATTTCAACGCGGTCTCCGCTACTCGGTGGCCACCTGAGTAACGTGAGATACCTGCGCAATGATGCAGCCTCCCTTCGCCCCTATTTTCCTCGCACATCCCCGGGCGCGTAATGCGCCCGAATAGAGCGAGAGAGAAAGGACTCTACAGGACATTCCTGTCGCGCGCCCTTGTTCGCGCGCGCGGCGCCTAGCGCGATTCAGCGTCAAGCACCGCCGTCGAATGACAGTCTCCGGTGTCAAAGCATACCTGGTAGCCGGTGCCAACCTGATCAATCCCCCGGCAACCTGCGTCGCCGCCGCCCGCCGCCGCCGCCGCCGCCGTCGCCCCGCCGCCGCCACCCTCGCACGCGCCGTCTTCTTCCACCGAGAGCCGCGCAATTCGAGCGGCAAATGCAATATTGTGGCCTCGCCGACGAGACACTCGAGACAAAATGGCATACCGCCGCCCTTTCTCTCTCTCTCTCTCTCTCTCTCTCTCTCTCTCTCTCTCTCTCTCTCTCTCTCTCTCTCTCTCTCTCTCTCCCCCTTTTTTTCTCTTTTTCTCTCTGTCGTTTTCTCTCTCTCTCTCTCTCTCTCTCTCTCTCTCTCTCTCTCTCTCTCGCGCGCGAGCGAGATTCGTCCCTTTTTTCCCTCCGGGCAATTTTCAAAGAGCCGCAGCACTCCTGGCTGCTCTCCTGACTGCTTTTGTCTCCCATGTTGGACGCTCCAGCTTACTAATATGTGCGTTTAATTAGAACGTTTTGGGGAACTCGGCCACGCTCGCTTCTCAGCTAAGCCGTGACTCTCGCGATACAGCCGGTCTTTTTTCCCTCCCCCCCCCTCTCTCTCTCTCTCTCTCTCTCAATGTCTGAGCCGCCGAGATTCGTCTCGGTAACGTGAATCGTGATAAAAATGGGACGATATTTGTTCCGATTGTCGCGCGATCGTAACGGCGAGTGGGATTTGGCAAGTGGACGGAATTCAGCAACTGCGTTGCTTACGCTCGCTTGTTCATGGAGAACATTTTTATCGGATAACGTACTGTGGTGTGTCGCGCAACTGGGATTTGTTTGCACCGCAGAGCCCCGCAATTTATACATTATGCGATATATATGTTGTACGATATTAATATATCCGACAATATTTATACAATATATAAATATATATATATTATTGTACGATTATTTTACAATATATTAATATCACACATGACGATATTTAAATATTTATATATTACCGCAACTAATTTGAGGATATTTATGCAATATATAAATGTTGTATAAGACAACATTTGCATATTTGAATATTTATATATTACTACGATTAATTAATAGCTCTTTCGCGCGGGTATTTTCTCAACTTTATTTGTGTGAACTTTATCCCATATGTAAAATGGCCTCGCATATTATCTTAAAATCATATTATCTTAAAATGTTTCAAACAATATGGGTATATGAAACAGTATGAATAGGACAAGCTTATAGTCCGCACAAGTACTTTCTCAGTGTATGAATTGATATCTTCCGGAGAAATTCTCTCCGAGGGTGATACGTTTATCAGGAAACGTCGTAGCGTCTCGCGCCAGGGAAATATTGTAGTAAAAGTTGCGTAAAAAATTAGATTTCCCCTTACAATATTTTTGTAAAGCCGGACCATATTGTGATGTAAATCACTATAAAAATGGTAAGCAATACAAAATAAAACGTTCAAGTAATCACGGCACTGCGTGTTAAAAAGTCAAACACACATAATATTTCTACACAAATCATTTGCATCGAAATTACAAAGAACATATTTGTTATACGTTTCATATTTGTTTTTTTTTTTTTTACATATTTGTAACACTTTTTTATTTTTCACATTGTATTTGCGTAATTTTTACTACAATTCCCACACGTTTCCCACACGTGACACAATAGTCACGCGAGAAATACCCTGCCGTGCAGCCTTTGCAGGGAGCAGCAGTGCCCTTCCGGCTGCAAATCGCTAATTTTTAGATAAATTGATTTCATCCCGAGAAACGTGTACCCTTCGAATTTCAGCCCAACGACGATATTATGCGACATTTCCCGCGGCAGCGTCATATCCCCTTGCTGCCTGAAATTACACTTTATTGAAGTGAGCGCGGGGCGCGCGCGTGTCCCTCGAATTTTATTATTCGTTCATACCAACGGCCACGCGCGCGCGTATCGCTTTACCACTCTCTGTCGCGCTCGACATTCATCGCGCCGCTTTTCCATTCGCGCCTCTCGCGATCGTTTGACGCCCGGAGGCCCTCTTGCGCATTAGTCGATGGGATAACTGCGAAAACGAGATGCCGTTATCGCGAGCGCCGGCAACGTGACTAGGCCAACACGCCGCCCGCTCGCCGGCCGGCCGGCCGGATGATCAGCAAGTGGAAGTGGACGAGTACCCGTCCGGCCTATGAAATCCGAGTCGGCCGCGCGCGAGAGCGCGGGCGGACGGATGTTTATTTGAAATAGGATAGCCGCGAACGATTGCACGCTCCTGATTTCGAAACCCGAGCGAGCGACTGCCGGACGAGCAACTAATGAAAAATTTGCATCCGCACAGCTGCGGTCTGACGGCCTGCGGGAGAGTGTGCGCGCGTGTGTGTGTGTGTGTGTGTGTGTGTGTGCGCGTGTGTGTGTATGTGTGTGTGTGTGTGTGTGTGTGTGTGTGTGTGTGTGCGCGAGCGACGCCCGACGGAAATCGCAATTGGCTTTGTGCAACGCGAGAGGAATCGATAAGTGCGCAGAATCGCAGGCAGGGAATTCAATAATGAGAACAACAGCCACTCAAAGACAACGTCGGCGGGTATTTTCGTGAGAAATTGACCGGTTTTCGCGGCGAGCTAATCCGCCGGTGGGCGGAACGTTGTCGCGCGCTCCATTTCAAGCGGTCCCGTGTTCAAATTCTGTTCGGACACTTGTCGGACAGGGTAATTAACCTTGCGAGTGCTGCGGATCGCGCGTATCGGGTGAGCGCAAAGGTTTTGAGGCAAAGTTTTTCTCATCCTTCCGTCACGAGGTCCGTTAGAACTTTTGCACTCGACATACGCGGTTGAGAAACGCCATCGATGTAACGGACGCGTGTTGGATTTCCTACGGCTTATACACTCCCGATACGAGCGACAATTGTCAACCGTTGCGACGAGTATTTGCGTTCGTGTTCTTCTTTCGTTTATCTCTTGTTTATCTTAGGCAGTAAATAATTTTTTATTTACCTTTTTATCTTTATCCTGTAGGCGGTAAGTAAAATTTCGTTCGACGCGGGCCATTTTTTCTCCCCGTTGGGGCTATAAATTATGATATCTCAAGCTTCGAGCGGCGTTATTTTCGATTAACGACGTTTCAAGGTGAAAATATTCGAGACTTCGGCAGCTCGAATAACTCAAGCAGCGCAAGTGAGTTCTATTAACAATTTCGACACTTCGAATGGAGTTCGAAGATTATTTTCTACGTGTGATTTCTTTGTATTTCTCACCTGTGTAACCCGTTAATAAATATCATCGTTATCGTTATCACAAACATCGAGCTTCAACGTCGAGGTGCTTCGAATCAGTCAACCAATCAGTCAATCGCCTCTGCTTTCCGCTTCCGCTTTCAATCTTTCAAGAAACTCTTTCCCCCATCGTTTGGCTCACGGCGGATCAAAGTATTTCGTCATCAGCGATTGTTCACGTCCAAAGCGCTCCGCGCGCGGTCAGAGAGTTAAGAGTCGCATAATCAAGAGACAGATTCAGTCGAGCGTTCGTCCTCGTATACTTACGCAAAATAAAGCGTTCGATTCGTGGAATTTAGAGCGACGGGAGCTAAAGAGCCGAACGAGAACTGCCGTTGTCTGTACTGCAAAGCGCCATCCGATCCCCAACCTCTTGTCTCGCAACCCTAGCCGCGCCCCTTACTGCCGATTCCACCTTTGAAATCTTATCCTCCGCTACGCGCATGACCTTCTCAGAATTTATATTAAACAACCGACTCCCATTATTGGCTTATTCGTACACGTTGTGAAGCGAGGTAGCTCCCGCTGTCATCCCAGCCGCGCCTTGCGAACGCTCGAAAAGGGCGCGACACGCGCGACGAATCACTTGCTCGATATCAAGCCGAACCCGAACCGCGACGGCGTTCCTCCTCGCGTTCCAGGGTGGAAATTAAATTTTACATGACGACCGAGTTCTCTGCGACCCGCGCGTGTCATTTGTCGGGAAGTGGCGGCGCTGCGTGCGCGAAATTATCAAGACCGGAATACGAACGCGGGCCGATTGATCGGTTCATTCGATCACGCACTGCGGATAAATAAGTACGGACAAATTTGCCGGGCGAAAACTTTGCTAACTACGAGGCTGTATCCCCCTTTGTGAGCGGCTCATACGGCGGTAAATTATTCAAATAATATTGCACAGAGGATCACGAAGTAGAAATGTAATTCAAATGTAATTTAGAAAGAAAATTTAGTCGGAACGATATGCTGTATAAAATATCGCGTATCTAAATGATATAAATTTAATGATTGATCTTATAAATATGTAACCTAAAAAACTGCCAAGTTTCCATCATCTTGTCCCGTCATGACGATCATGAGGATCTATCTGAGAGATGATTACTTTCCATTTCGAGTATTTAACAGACCCTTATTATCAACCTCCACGTTTGCAATATTGCAATATTCAATATCTATTAAATGTGCCATTTGGCTGCACAGCTTATTGCATCAATAACCGAGAGATAAAAATACGATTAACAAAGAAGGGAAATAGAAAGATGAAATTAACGAATAAAAGCTTCGTCTGTGGACCGTTAAATGCGTTCCATTTTGACGTACTTGATTGATTGATGTGAATTTTTTACGTGCGCTATTGTACAAGGTGTGCAACTTATTATTGCCCGATAGATAAGAGCCTTGCCCGTAGAGACTCTCAAGTGTGTTTCATTTCGCTACACTTGATTATTTATAACGTAAATAATCACAAAATCACACGTGGCGAGCTCCGTTTCTCCGTAACGAGTTCGAGTGGATTAGTTAGTCGGAAATGCGACTTTCGACCTGTGTAGATTGCGCAACGTTAACGGTATAACGCTCCGCGCAACTGATCGTACTACTAACCGGTATAACTTTCGGGTGTGTGTTTGTGTGTTGCAGCTTGCTCGCCGGCGGAGTTTATATGCAAAAACAGGCAGTGCATCGACAGGGACAAGTACTGCAACGGCGTGCAGGATTGCTACGATGGCTCCGATGAGCACAACTGCCGTAAGTGTCGTTCCCATACTTGGGCAATACTCGTTCGCATTCATCGTGTATAGTTATTTGCATGTTACTCGTATGTATCCGGACTGTCGCTGTGGCCTCGCGGTGGTGGTATCGCTCGTCAATGGTTTCACCTTCAGGATTCATCAGCTCCTCCCTGAGCTTCCTAGACTCGCGTGATTCCCCAACGAGACTCACCGAGACTCGTCCAGTCTTTCGAGAACGATGAAAATCGAACGTATCGTTGGCTCATTTCTTAGCTCGAGAAAGCTACGCGAGTCGAGGAAGGTTAAGGTATACTCTCGTGCTGATGAAACTTGTTTGACGATACTTCTGGGCTACGATAACATTCTGACGCTTCTCGCAGCACTCGCGCCGTGATTCTCGATCCGTCAGTCTCCCCCGTGCGAGGGAGAGCGGCGCGAGGCGCAACTTTTCTGAATCTCCCGAGAACGAGTTCATTATTGTCACACTCGACTCGGCAAACGTTAACCCCTCTGACGCAAGAAATTCAAACGCGACGGGGCGACTACGCCGTCATCGTCGTCGTCGTCGTCGTCGTCGTCGTCGTCGTCGTCGTCGTCGCCGTCGTCGCCGTCATCGTCGCCGTCGTCGTCGTCATTATCGCGAGGGAATATCAAGGCTTCCTCCGCCGCTGCTCGCACGGCTCGCTCGGAGGGGTGGGATCCCAAACAAGAATAAATTCTGTAACGAGATCGCCCTCGCACATGTGAATGCGCGCGCGAGGCCCGCGTGTGCCGATAGAAGTATCTTCGCGTAGAATCGTCACTAATGCCGCCGATGTTCTCGCACGTAGCGCGGCATTATTTATCGTCGGCCGGCTGGCCGCACGTCAGCTCTGCATGCGACCGCGCCGGAACTAATCGCGAATGGCTTCTACGACGTATTACGATGAGCTCAATAATTATAATAGCTGTGACAATAACAATAGCGTGCTCGCGGGGGAGAAAAGAGCGGTATATACCGGGACGGTTAACGGCAGCGGCAGCGGCGGCGGCGACGCTGCTGGTGTATAAGCGGTAGCGATAACAGTGACGTCTGGTGGTGGTGGTGGTGGTGGTGGTGGTGGTGGCGGCGTTCTTCGGCCTTGCGTTTCAGGCCGTTGCACCCGCGACATCGGCGTATCCCTTTCCCCAGCCCGCGCCATCGAGCCCATCTCTGCCAACCCCTTTCCAATTACGTCAGTTTATTATTTCCGTCGTCTTTTGCGAAGGCACGCGCTTCGTGGCCGGGCCCGCCCGTGTGCATCGCTAACTACTACGCCTGGTCGTTACGGCCTAATTTTTTTCTTCCCAAGCCCCTCGGAAACAAGGGGAATATTTTACGACCGGCAGATCGGCGGATCGCGATACGAGCCGGGCTGAAAGTGAGCGGCCGACGGCGAGCGTCGATCGCCAGCGGAGATCCGGAAGGTCGGGCCTCTCGCGTGTTCGCGAGAAGCGCGAAAATCGAGTCGCGGTTCGCGGCTGCCCGCGAGAAACAGCGTTCCTCTCGTTCAGTCCCGACGCGAATGAGGCCGCGGGAACGCTCGCATCGTCGAATTCTCGGCGCTTCGCCGTGCAGCGTGGAGCGGATTCTTCACGCGTGTCGATTCCGCGCGCATTCAACGCGGTGTTCCAGCGCGGAACGCGCTTACGCGTCTTCTATCCTGAGAAAGCACGTGAGAGGATCGCCGATGGAATCACATCATCACACGCCGTTCCACGCGCGCCTCCTTATTAACGCGGCGGTTAACGCCGCCGAGGAGCGCGGGCGGAGGGCGATTAAAAAAGGGAGAAAAGGGAAAAAGAAGAGCGTAATAGACGAGGGCTGGGGCACACCCCCGTGCCGGCGCCAAATCCGCGATGGCCCCGTGTCGAACGAGATTTACTCGCGTTTATTAATCCGCCCTAATAACCGGCCGCAATTTTAATCCGACGTTAATCTCGACGGGCCGTTCGTTCGTTGTTGGCCGAACGTCGGCGACGGCCTCTCTCTCTCCCTCCCTCCCTCCCTCCCTCCCTCCGTCAGCTCTCCGTCGGCCCGGAATTTCGCATTTTCACCACTTTAATCCAATTTTCATTCGTGACAGGAAGCGTCGCGCCGAACTTCGCCCGGCGAGTGCGCGCGCGCGCGCGCGCGAAAATCGGCCCGGCCGCCGAAATCGCGTCGGTTAGTCCGCTTTGCCGGCGTTGTTTCTCATCGCTGTCGAGACGCGCGTCACTTGACGCGCGCGAGCGGCTTGTTCGAACGCGAATTTCAGAATGGCCGTGATAATGAAATTATTGTCGCGAATTATCGGGAGGCAGCGTAATGAGATAATTGGTCGGACGCGGAAGGTGAATGCGCCAGCAACCGTTAGCGACCGCCGAGTAACCCCCTCGTCGCAAAAATAAATATTAACAAAGCGATAATGCGTACACGTGTCGTGAGCTAAGCGCGCAAAGTTGTCCCGGCTGGGAAGCTTGAGCATCCGGAGTTGGGAAGATTTGCGTTCCGCGAATCCGCGTTTGTAATGTTTTCTCAGAAACGGTTCCAGTCTCACCATTCAACGGCATGACAGTTTAGTTTCGCTTCTCCGACTTGACGATTTAGTTTCGGAGAGATTAACGAGAAAATAGATTCGACAAACGGGCGTCTGACGTTAACGTCATATCGACTTCTAAGATGGCGGCGAGTGGCTGTTCGACTTATAATTGTGATGTCGCAGCGTTCACCGCGCTTTCCGATTTTATTCAAAATCTTGTTACGACTAACAATACGTCAGACGTGCAAATTTGAGATACATATGGAGCCGGCAAATCAGCTGATTTGATACGAAGCTCCAAAAGCGTCGATAACGTAGGGGCGACTGTCGAAACGTTGCGTCAAATGACAGCATTTTTTTCTAACGCGCGATCACTCTCTTCGTATTTCTTGCACATATAGATCCCATGTATAAACGTCTGCCGCTCTGGCCGACCATATTTATTAGCGGGAAACCTCTAAGCACGCATTATAGAAACCTTTCTGCAAACTTGCCGTATACTTGGAAGCTTCTAAATTCAATTGTAAAGACACATAACAATGTTCTTTGAAAATCCTCTGGACATGCACGCCGCGGAACTTTTGTCAACCCGAGACACCGACTTCCAGATTTTTTATCGTTTCCACCACGTATCGAGCAATGTGCTCCGATTCCAGCGGAAACATCTGTAATTCCCTGCACAAGCAATGTGCAAACTTCCGCCGGCAAAGTCGCCAAGAGTTTGGCGTTCGCTTAAAGAAAACAGATGAAGTTGTCAGCAATTGGGTCAGCCCCGTCGCTAATTGCCCAACGTCTGCCCTAATTGAACGATGTAAGCAAATGGCTGCACGGCCACGATATCAAGCAATTGCCGTAAATTATTGCGAGACAATCACGCGACGGCGATCGATTTCACCGGCCAACGACGTGTCTCCGCTGTCGTCATCGTCGTCGTCGTCGTTACGACGCTCACGTAACGACAAAGGGAACCGCGGCGACTTCGCGTCGCACTAATGCGACGTTAATTCGACGTCTCCCAGACTCTCTCGCAGTCAAACCGCGGAACGGGGGATTGCTCGCAAACTGAATCTCACACCGCACACTCGAGAGCGAGAGCGCGAGTCGCCGCCGCCGCCGCGGGCGAGAGAGCTCGCGAACGGATTATTGAACTCTCGCCGGCTCGTTTGCAATTCAATCGTCAAATGGGCGAGGCCCAACGGGGCCTCGGGCCTTGAACCGAAGATGATGTCAGAAATCGCGGAATGTTCCCGCGGCATCGTCGCCACTTCGTCAGCCGGCGATCACGATCACCGGTCGAGCTCCGCGAGAGCGCGCGGAAGGTCGTAAGGTCGCGGTCGCGACTCCCGCGACCCGCTGATTGGACAGAAACGCGGCTGTCTCTCGCGAAAAGCGTCCCGAGGAAACGGGCGAATGTAATCGCGAGCGAATGTATTTAAGCCGCAAGCGGCGCGCAAAAGCGGCGGATGAATGTTTCAGCGGCGCCCACGCTCGCGATCCGCCACGACAATTAACGGGCGCAACGGAATCTTCGTAATTATTCTATGGCGCCGCTTCAGTCGACACAGCGCGGCCGCGAATTATTTATCGCGCGGCGGTTTCATCACTAATAAAGCGCTGTTTCATTTTTCCCCCTATCCCTCCCCCACACCCGCGGGGCCGCTCCTCGGCCCGGCTTTCGATTGGCTGCTTTTGGCCGCGCGCTCGAAGCAGCCGATATTAATTTTTCCGCGCGAACCAAAGTGCTCCGGCGTTAATTATTTCGATAGACGAGACCGGACACCAGCGAGATCGCATGGAAAGCTAATCGGCAGATCGCTGCTGCGAGATTTCATATTAAACACCTTCCAACCGGTGTCTCTCTCTCTCTCTCTCTCTCTCTCTCTCTCCCCCTCTCTCTCTCTCTCTCCCCCTCTCTCTCTCTCTCTCTCTCTCTCTCTCTCTCTCTCTCTGGCTGGTGAGCTAATTATCCAACTCGATATCAGTAGCCCAATTCTCTGTCCAAGCCAATTCTCTTTCCAAGCTTCGCGTCGATGACAGTTCGGTGTCCTTCTGGTCGGAAAAAGTCCAGCGGCTTTTCGCTTTGTCTCTCTCTCTCTCTCTCTCTCTCTGTCTCACAAAAGACTCGTCGCTCCCTGTGAATTCGTGTGACTCACGTTGCGTGTGTCCCCAAGGTATGCTCGTGCAATGGCGGCGGTCATCTACGTGACTAATTCACGCGGGGGCAACTGTTGATCGTCACGCGGTGTCCATCCGCGCGGCGCGTCCGTTCTTCGATCGTTAACTAATTGCCGCTTACGGCGGCAATTAGAGGTACGGCGGGGGCACGACGATCGGCCGTAACTCCTCGTTCATTTATAATCTCTTCCGTGAAATTTCCTCGAATGCGTGCTAATTAATGGCCCGGCGGCGTGGACGCGCGCTCCTAGCGCGCCTCGCTCGGCCGCTAATTAATTCCTCTCTCTCTCTCTCTCTCTCTCTCTCACCGGTAGCTTCTTCCTCCGCGCTGTGTGTGCTCTTCTTCTGTCCTTTTATCGCTCTTACGTCAGCGCGCGATGTGCGGTGGTTTTGAATTACCGTCCGACACGTCTTAACCGCATTGGCTAACGCACCGAAATATCGCTCACGGCTTGCGTCAGTCCTTGAGTGAGCGGTCTGTTTTCCTCAACTGCATCTTCGTGCATTCTCCGCGGTTGACGCGAAACAAGCGTGTATTTATATCCAGAGAGTGTCCCAGACCTAGTGTGTGACCTCAGTTTGATCCGGTGGTTCTTCTGAACCGTTCGCGAAGATTATTTTCTTCGTCGAAAATCGAGCGGGACTTTCCGCTTGTGTCATATCTTTCCAGTCGAAGTCCAGAGAAAAACTCTGTTAGAAATCCTAGTCGAATCCGCTTGAATTGATAGAGAAAATAACGCAGAAAATAACCTTCTTCTTGCTCATATTTAGCCACCCGCCGAAGATTGAGTTTGCAAAAGTTTTCTGATCGCTCATGAGCTGGGAAATTGCAAACATCGATGTTTCCATTCAGAGGAAGTTAGCTCTGCATCGCTCGGGGAAGCACTCGGTAAAATCAAAGTCGCGAGGACGTGGGAGACTCTGTTTATATAATCCATAATAAATACAATTCACCCAAGCACAAATGTAATTTATATAGAAAATATATTAGACTGTGTAACGCGTATATAAAAACATCTCACACACGTTTATACGGGCACGTTTACCAAGCACGACAATGGCAGCCCGAAAGAAGCACGCTCGCGAAATATCCATATCGCGTGATGTACCTTGGAATTCGACAATGTTTGCAGAAGCAATTGTCCAAGCTTGCTCCGAGCATAGAAGAGGCAAAAGCCTTGGAGCAAGAGAGAAAATTGTAGGAAGATGCAGCTGAATGGAACGGGCCGGAGATTAATTGGACGTTGCTTCCTTGGCTTTCCGTTCGCTTACAGACGAGAGCCTAATTCAATGGGAGCTGATCTGTTGTTAAACATCAAGCAGGAATGCGATTTCATCCAGTCGCCGATGAATCGTCGCCGACGATCATGGCGCTTGCTCGTCATTCGTGTTTCCCTCTCTCTCTCTCTCTCTCTCTCTCTCTCTCGCTCGCTCGCTCGCTCGCACTTTTTCTCTTTCTATATGTGCCATGTCCGTCCGACAGTTAATGTCTAATTCACGTCAACGTAGTAAACGTCATTCTCAGCTATGTGTGTACATGCCATCTCTCGAATTGACCCGCGTCAGTCGGGTCGTCGTGCCGTTCTCTCGGCGTAATAAATCTTCCCAGATTAGCCGGAGTGCCATTCTTACAGAGTGCAGGGATGACCAATTCGAATGCGCGGCTGGTTTTTGTGTGCCTATATCACGGCGCTGTGACGGATTCACGGACTGTATCGGTGGAGGGGACGAACAAAATTGTCCGAACACGAGTACGAATTGTCTGTACTGTTTTGCTACAACGAGCCAGCCGCCACACTTGCGCGAGGCATATGCAAATCGGCTGCTCGCGTTGGAATCTGAAACGAATCGCGTGCGCTCGCGCGCGCGATACCGGACTTTTAGCTTAATGCAAGCGGAAACTTGTGTTCGCGACATGTATATGCATACACGCATGCACACGCGTACATATGTATGTATGTGCGCGAGCACAAGTTTCCGCCTGCATTAAGCTAAGAGTCCAGTATCGTGGAAAAGGATATGTACATATATATATATATATATATATATATAATTTTTTTTTCTCTCTTAAGTAACACGAGGAAACGCCACGACATTTTTTCTCGCTTTATGGAGATCGAACTGCACGTGTCACGGGCAGGTATGTTAATTGACGATGTCCGTGAGATTCCAACGCCGGTAGTTACGGGAACGCAAGGCTCGGTCGAGAAGTTTAACACGTTCGCTGCGGCGAACGCTGCCCATCCCATAATTTTTTTTTAGCGAATCAGACGGTGCAACGAGAGTAATTTCGGGTCTCGCGGGCAATGAAACGAAACGATTCGTTCTTTTTTCACGAGGCAACGTATACGCCATCTTCCTTCGCGCATACGTCGTTTCGCAAAATTGTGACACCATACAAAGATGCAATCGTCACATTTGATCTCCGTGGAATCCGAAATTATCACACGAGCCGATAATCGCGCAAGATAGACCAAAGACTGATTCTCACTGCCCGGTTAGACAGCGGCAAACAGAAGTCTGTCGATCCTCCGTCAAAAGATTCCTCGACGCTTCTGTGTTGGAGTACTCGCAGGACTCGTCATCCCGCTTCGACGGAACATTGACGGAACAACACTCGACGGAATCCTGCTTGCCGTCGTCTAAACGGATAATGAAAATACCAACCTTTAGTCCGTCTGCGTAAAGACAGAAAGAATCACCGTTGTGACACGTGAGCGTCACAAGCGTCCCCTTGCCAGAGATCGACGCGTGCGAACGTGTTAAACGGGTTAAACGGTCCGTGTTAAATGGGCGCTTGCCCATTAGAGACAAAAGCAAAATTACCGTACGCTTTTGGCAAGGCGCTTCGCCTCTCGCCATTTTTCGTCGAATGGAAATTTTGTGATCGTGGAAATTGGACTCGATTGTATTTCGAAAGGCATCTCGCGGTCTCGTGTTCCCGCGTTTGCACGATTCCGCGTTGCGCAAATGCACACACACACACACACACACACACACACACATATACACACAACGGGACATCGCAACACACATCGACGGGCGAGAAGAGGTAGGTACGATTCTCTACTGGCGTCTTGGGGTCTGGCGGCGGGTAAGGATATGCCGCAACACGTACGAATTCCCATTCTGCGTGCCCGACGGTGCCTGCACGCGCAGCATGACGTTTGACCGCAACTCGCAGCTTCTAACTCGCCTCGGAAACGGCGCATGATAATCCACGCACGAGCCTGATCGCGGAGTTGCTGAACGCAGAGAAGCTTGCCGACGGGTGCGCGACTGGAATCGCGGCGGCGATTCCCCGCGCTTAATTGCTCGCGCACGGCAGCGATGTCGTCCGTTTCCTGGTGCGCGCTTCTTGCCCGACGCGGCCGCGGGGATTGATTAATTCGCCGCGAGGGTGGCCGCAGCGGAAGGAACTCCTAGGGAGATCCATTGAACGAGCACTTTTCCCGACGCCGAGGCCGTCCGAGACGCAACACGCGCTTGTGTACGCCCATGGACAATGATTCGTCCCGCACTTGAGGTCAAATTTTAAAGATGTCCACCCTAGAAAAATTCCCCAGAAAATTTCCATCCAGAAAAATAAATCCTAAGAATCGCACGGCGGATAAGCGACATAAGCGGCAAAACGAATGCGTTATCCTGGCACTTTTCACACTTTTCACGCTGAATATATCTAGATCATTGCGGCACGTCTTGCGTGCCGTCCGAATATAAATTTACAAATAGCTATATAGAGATAATAACAATAATAATTATGTGATAAATCATTTTCCCATCACATAATTGCGATACAAATTTCTTATCACTTTGCAATTACTTTTGTTAAACACATTGCGCTTGTACTCTTGTATATCTCTTATTATGCTATATCATACCCGTGAATGAAACATTTGGACTTCATCAGTGAATATTAAATATCAAGTGTGCTAAATTGTTCTCTACTGGTGTAATATTAATAACTTTGCGGCAGCTGATGCGTGACAGCGAATATTTTTGCAGCTGCAACATGGTGGGCATCTTCCGGGCTTGCCCGGATTCTAGATCAGGTATAGGACGAACCATGAGTGTACACACGAATATATACGCTCTACGTCATGTATAGAGTGTCTGGATTCAGGCGGCCAAGCGATCGTCCGCAGGTAGAACTCGTTAAATTGAACAGAACCCGTCCACCGTCATCTCATAAACTGCCAAAGTAACGATTGAAATATTAAGTCTCTTTCACGCTGAACTAGGCCGCGCTTTTTATCTTTAGGACGAGACGACTGGCAGCGTCGAAGAGAAGAGGAGCAAAGATCCAGTATGCGGTATTAATTCAGTTAAACATAATGAGCCCGTTAATAAAAGAGAATTGAGACCGATCAGTGCGCGCGATGTGGTGGGACGGATTCTTGACACGAAGTGTCATCCAAAATGTCTGAATCTGTTAGCCATCTCTTGGCAGCTCGTCGGCTGGCGCATAATGCTGGACAGTGGAAGCGCGCAGTCTCGTAGTGCTGGAGTGTTCTTCATCGCCTTCACTGTTCAGAGATTCCGACGTCTTGGATGAGACTCTGCCCGCAGGGTTCGTCCCATCGGGTCATGCATATTCATTTGCCAATTTTCTTTCGTTAACGTCTCGATAATTACCGTGCTGGTTAACGAAATGGCGGACAGAATGATAGTTTTCCATTAACGCCTAACGAATTCTGCCCGCCCACTGCGAGAACCAAGACACTTAAATCCAGACACTCTGTACGCTTGTCCATTATATTCAGGGTTACTCGAGTAGAAATGTAACTAGCTGACCTTACACAATAGCCGGTAGCAGCGGGTTAGTATTAAATTTTATGGATCGTTAATCTAGCAGCTTGTTACCGGCTAATTATTCACTGAAATGAATATCCACTGAAACAGAATCGATCTTGTGACCTGACTGTTGTCTAGCCATTACATAACAAACGGGAGAACAGAATAGGCGATGCTCTGTCTGTTCTGAAATATGCAATCTACCTATCATATCGCCATTTATTTTTCGCGTATTTTGGAATTGGCTGGCAGGTCAAATTGTTCGGAGAGGTCGTATTGTTTAGATAGAAATTAAAATAAAAAAGGTACAGACGAGCGTTATTGGCCGGCAACTATTTCTGACTTGTCATCGCAAAAAGATTACTGTGTAATTGTTGTTTCGCCTGGTCGTTAGCTTATTTATACAGCCATTAGGAGCGAACGTTACGTTATTGACTAAAAGCGACAAGTCAGGCACAAATTCCATTGCTGCTCGGAGACTTGTTGGATTGACAATTTTACACATATAAGCATAATATAAGCATAATCGAGAATCGTATGTACACGTAACCCTAATTACAATGGCAAGGTACACACTCATTCTCACGAATGCCGTGGCGTAGGTAAATCGATAGCTGCAAAAGATCCATGCAGCTAGCATCGTTTCTAGCTATTTATCTCTCATGACTGTCCAGAATAATCCAGAAAACGGATGTACGTCCAAAGAAAAAGTGACATTTTATCAGCTCGACGTAATAGAAATACAATCTTCATGATCAGCATAATGAAAATTAAATTGCCATCATATGTGTACAATTCTAAATTTTCATTACGTGCGTAAGGGGAATGCGTTAGGAATTTTCTTCATGGATACGATAAAAATCCTAATTTTATTATCTACACAAAGTCACACATAAATACACAACAAAAATATACATAAAAATTGCGAATTCTCATGCATGCGCTGGAAATTCAATTTTCATCATATACATATAGTGGAAATTTCAAATGTTCATCGTGAACATAATAGAAATACAATCCTCACACTGTCAACACAATGGAAATTCAATTTTCATCATGCGCGGAATGAAAATTTCAGATTTTTATTATGGACGTAAAAAATTCCACTCTCGTTACAAACGTAATAGCAATTCAATTTTCATTTTGCACATAATACAAATCCTATTAATGTTCTTCATCGAGAGACATAATCTTGCTCATGTAATTCTCACTCGACGAATCGTCAAGAGATCGAAAAGTCCTCGAAATGTCACTTTTTCCTCAAACATGTTCCCACGTCTTTAATCAGCAGTCACGAGAATTACGTGAACCGAAACGTCACGCGGCTATCCGACAAGTACTTAAAAATAATTTATCGACGGTAAGACATTCGCGAGACGCGCTGTACGCATACGACGTCGTGCGTATGCGACACATATATGTACGTGCACACAAATCAGCAGCAAATCGAGATCTTAGTCTCGGCGCGAACGTTTAAAAAATTCGATGACGATGAAGGGCGAGCGCGTCCCGGTCTCATTTAGCAGAGCGTGTAAAGCTTTAATCAGGTTTCATATTGATTCTTCATCGGCGTATCCGCTGACACATTTTCGAGTATCGCGTATTCCCGACGCAACGAATATCCAAAGTCACCAACACGAGCGTCGCGCCGGGCAGATGAGCAACGCGCGACACGTGTATTTACTATGGGTCAAGTGGGCTTCTGCAAACAGCTGCCGTTTTTAATTAACTAAAGCGGACCATCGAATATTTTCGAATACGCGGTGTGTATCGCGCGTGTATGTACTGATTACCGATATCGCGTAAACTGCACATATTCCGACGACAACCGGTTCAAACGGCGACAATAATTTGCAAAAAAAATACGAACGCATCACCCGACACCGCGCGGTCTTTTGCGATACCTCTTTTTCCCCCTTCCTCCGACGGAAAATAGAAGCCCCTTTCGCTGAATCAACCCCCGATGGTGGCGTCACCGGTGCGGAGCGCCACCATCGGCGATATTTAATTGGGGAGGGGGGGGGGGTATTTGTTCCGCGCATTTCTTTATCAGTTTATTCACTTTTCTACTCGTTATTATTTATGTGTATTTTTTATCCTATTTTCGTTCTCTTTTTTTCTCGATATAGCACGATGTCGAGCGGACGAGTTCGAGTGCGACAACGGCTCATGCGTCAGCAAAAGTGCAAGATGCGACGGCCGAAACGATTGTCACGATCATTCCGACGAGTATAATTGCACCGGTATATAATTTCTTTCTTTTCTTTAAATCTCCTCCGGAAAAATTGCATGTGCTTCACCGTGTAGTCATAATCATAATCTCGTCAACATACTCCGTAATATCCAAACTTAATCCAGTGCAGTTCGTTCTCTCATAACGGACATCAACTCGAGACGGACCGTTCCGTTCGTTACTCGTCTCAACCCGTACCGCGATATTTCCGCCATTCTTTATATTTTGTTAAAAATTTTCCCCCATGCCCTTTGCTTGTTTCTTCCGCGATTTAAGCCACGGACAACTCACCTTGGGAAAAATTGTCTCACCCTATAAAATCGTTGTCAAAAAATTTTGCAATATCCAAATTTAATAAATATGATTTCTGTTCTCTTCAAACGAACGTCACACGTCTCCAGTTCGCTCATTCCGTGAGAAACACCGTAGTACTTCCACCTTCGTTCGCATTCCGTCGAGAATTTCTCCTCCCCTCGTCCGCGGCGCTCCCCGCAGAGCGAACCCTCCCCTGGGGCGTCAATAAACTCATTTACCTGCCTATCTACACTTTGGCAAACCCCGCGAGTGTACCACTACACATTGATCTGACGCTTTTATCGTTGTTCTCAGTGACCACCTGTAGCGGCGATCAGTACCGGTGTATGGACGGTATCTGCCTGAGTATCGACAAGCGCTGCAACGGAGTGGCCGACTGCCGCAACGGCGAAGACGAGAGCCAGTGCGGTAAGCTAGCTCGTTCTCCTCTCCTCCTCGACCCGAGCGACTTTTCCACCGTGTGTTTCTCCCCGTCGTCCGCCTCTCCCTGCGAGAGGCACGAATCGCACGGGCGCGATCGCGCCAGCGGCGTCTTAATGAACATTTCAGCGAATTTCAGCGGAGCAGCGCGAGTCCTACATCGCACACACGCGGCAATTATTATTCGCAATTAATTGCCGAGCTCGACCATCAGCTTTGCAACCTGATCACTCGCCCCGTCGCCACCGGCTCGCGCGGCGACACCCCCGCGCGGTAAACTCGCGTCGACGCTCTCTCCGCCGAGTGTGGCGGTTATTCGACGCGATTATTCACGAGCGATCGAGAGGGGCGCCGCCCTGAGCTTCAAGCGAGCGCGACAAACGCGCCTGCAAAGTTCAACAGCGCGATTCTCACGAAGGCAGGCACGAGTGCCGCGCGGACAAGTCACGCAGCGTGGCGATCTCCCTCTTGCGGCGAATCCGCCATCTTGATCGGTGACGTCGGAAGAGCGAGAAAATGCGCTCCTCTGGAACACGCTGAAATAAAACGAAAGAAAGTGCGCTCGCGAGGAATCAATCCGCGAGAATACGAATATCTGCGATCGCGAGTGTCATTTCCCGGATGCTCGCGGAGAAAAATGTTTGGTCGGGTGAAAGAATCTCCTGCTGAGATACGGAAATTCCGCTTGAAGTTACCGGTCTGAGTGATCAAGATTTCCAGCGAACAGAACAGCTCTGGTATCTTCAAGCAGAAATTCCAAATCGCTCATACTCCACCGGGAAGTCGCTTCATTCGACCAGACATTTTTCTCTCGCTTCCGACGTCGTCAGTCAAGATGGCCGCAGGATAGAGTCGCCTGAAGATCGCGAGACAACATCGCGAGACGAAATGATCGCGCGAGATTTCTGTCGAAGTCGAAGGAATCTCCACGCCGCGCCGGATCCTCCCGGGGGCGGTTTTCACCGCGGCGCCGCGCCGGCGGCAACCCCGTCGCACGGTTCGCGAGCGAAATATTCGCGCCGCCTTCGGCAATTCGCGAGCTGCGAGAGATCGAGCAGTGCGTCTGCGTGTCGGCGGCGGTCCGAGAGTAGCCGGCCGCTGCCGGCCCTAACGCGAATAATATACGTAAACCTAATTTCCGCCGGCACGCTCCGCGTGACTTTCGATTTACGATTTTCCACGCTGACCGAACTTTACGCTCGGTGCGCACCCGTCGCGAATAACGTCTTTCCCGAAAATAGTCCGGCCGAGAGAGCGTCGTTGCAGCCGGCTCGCGAGCGGGTTTTATTGCGCGGGATCGGAGCCAACGCGCGGCTCGTTCGCTCGTGCGTGAAGAAAGCCGCCGCCGGGCGGCGTGTCTCCGTGTATCGGGACGTGTTGAATAATTTGCACAGCGGCGCTTCTGTTTCTCCCGGTAAAGCACGAAAGTGCCTCCCGGTCCCGTTAACGTCGGCGTCGCGGCTCCAATCGAGGGTCCGCTTGTTGACTCAACTGTGCGACGTCCTCGGCGCTTTCGTCGAGACGAGAAGAGCCGAGGCGACGAGGAAGGGACAAGCGTCGAAGGACGAACTTCTCATAGTCACGGGATAATCCAGAATACGGCTCGCGCAGTATCCTTCGCGCGCTTATACGCAGCCCGTGTTCGTTTCGCCGATGAACGCGAGACGGAGATATCTCTGCGCTCTGATTGATCCATTCTCCCGAGCGGGTACGCGCGCGAGCCGTCGCGCTTTCGCTCGTAAGAAGTCCCCCCCCCCATGCTCACGCACTAACCTCTCGAGCACTGCAGCGCAGCTCGAAATATCTCAGCAGGTAAAAAGGCGTCATCGAATGTCCGTTTCTACCGTCCAGCTGATTGTTGACCAGCACGAGGCCGCCGGCCCGCCGGCACGCGGAGTCGCGACTCCGTTCGCCGGCGGTGAACCATGTCGTGAGTCGTGAGTATCTCACCGATCTCTCCCGGTGTCGTCGCCTTGAAACATTCGCACAGCACCGATCTGTGTCCCGCTGGCATCGCATTTTGGACGGGAGATACGGTCAGGGTCGAAGGGCTTGCTTGAGCCGCGAGCGCGCGCCGGCTTGCTGCGGAGGGCCCTCGCTCGCGAGCGAGCGAGCGAGCGAGCCCCTCCGAGAAGAAGGGGGTGGGGAACGCAGCTGACAATGGTCAGCGGGGGGCAATGCATCTTTAAAACGCGCATGAGTGTGTGGTGTATGGAGCAGGTTGCGGAGAGGCCGAGTTTCGCTGCACGGATGGCCGCTGCATCGGCTACGAGTTGCAGTGCAACGGGGTGAACGAGTGCTCCGATGGCTCTGATGAGAGGGACTGCGGTAATTATAACATTCCAAGTCTCACCTTCCCTCCACCCAGTATACTCACACTCACTCACTCACTCACTCACTCACTCACTCATTCACGCACACCACCGACCGACCGACCGACCGACCGACTCTCCTCCCCTTTCCGCACGTAATCGCGCGTACACGCGCGCATTTATGTATTCATCGTGCGTGCGCGAGACGGGACGACGCTCGAGGAGGCAGGACGTCGTTCTTAACGTCAGATTATAACCGGCAAACTCGCGTCCGAACGTCGCTGCTTTCAACGTCGCGAGGCTGAACGTCGTGGTCGCTCGCGGGAACGGCAGCGGCAGCGTTCGCCGCGAAAACAAACTTTCCGCGCGACGGACGCTTCATCGATCGGCAAATTTACGTACGAATGATTAGGACGCATCTTGGATTATCTTTTTTTTTTTTTCTTTTTTTTTACTTTAAAATATGTCGCAAAGAAGACGGAATGAAATCGCGAGTCATCTGTACGTGTTTGAGTAACGTGGGCATTCGCTCCAAAGTTGGGCAGTTTTTTATCGTCGTGCATGTAAACTGCGCGTAGTTGCGCGATTTCAAAGATGTTCGTGTTGCTCTTCTTTATTTATATTTTCCATGCTTCATGAATGAGCTAGCTTTTTGTGGAAATGTTTGTCAGATCTTTCCCCTTTCTGTTTACGCGAAATTCAGAAGTCTATTCTACGCCGATGTGACGGATTCTAAAAGGATCAGCAAAGATCTGACAGGGTTGAGTTCAGATTCAGTATTGACGAGATTGATGAAGAAATATTTTAACGATACGTCGCTCGAGCTCGAGCGTAGACATCTCTTTGTGCTAATCTTTTCGGAATCTGTTATTTTAGTATACGACGGACTCATCATCAGATTTATTAATGAAGATTCGGCTATTTTCAACGTTTCAAATTCGTAAACTGAAACGTATTCAGAGAAATTCATCGGTCTTTCTTAATGAGCCGTCCGTGCAGTAATTATCGATTACCATAAATTAGCTAAAGATGTAACAAACAGGGGAACCGGCTATTTATAATTATTTACCTAAAAAGAAACACACGAGTACAAAAATGTACTCGTAATCTTATTATCTTTTGTTTCCAACCCCTACAGTTCTTTCTTTATAATTTCTATTTTCCATTTATTGTACGTTCAAAAGTGCGAGTCACGGCGCAAAGAAGGCAGTTGGTGACACGCGAAATGTCACACGCGTTTTCTATGCAAAATGCTGGAGAACTCGAATGTTGACTCGGCTAATCTACACCCGGTGGCGATTATCGCTCGCCAAACCAAACACGGTTGCGCACGAAAGAACGAATCCAAGATGCGCGCGAGCCTTTCTACGTAACTACCGCCGATCGATTCGCAATCGGCTCGGCTGGCGAAGGATCTCGAGGAACGTTCGCGAACGGAAAACCGAACGAAAGTTCGGCGAGATTCTCTCTACGGCCGACGCTGTCGTCAGCTGAAAGCGCGGAAAGGGCAGTCGTGAGCGCGAAACTGAAGAAGCCTGGAAATTCTCGTCATGATACTCGCCTCTCTTCCGCCGCGCCGCGGCGATCCGTCTTTGATCGCGCTTAACCGCGAAATCATGCGCCTCCCCCTGCCCCTGCCATAGAGAGACGAAAGTTTCATAACGCCGAAAAGTTGGCCGCGCTCGCGCGGACGTCGTCGGCTGTGGCCCCCCGCGGAAGAGGGGGACCCGCGGGACGCCGAGGGAATACGTCGCGACCAGCCGCGACCACCGAGAGCGGCCGTCAGCTCGCCGTCGGGCCGTTCGTGACGATCAGCGACTCGATGCTGGAGATGTTCCCGGAGGAATCTCAGCCGCGAGCCATCCCGGATTCCTTGCTGCGGAAGCCCGCGGTGTACCTGGCGAATATCAACGGCGAGTGGAGAGACGACGAGCGCGCCGCTCGACTTGGCGCGAAGGCCGGCGCGAAGAATCGCCGCGGCCCGCTCCAGCCGGAGCGACCTGGCTGGTCAGACGACCTCGTGAGGTCCGTCATTCTGAGGAAACACAATGGCACGCTGAAGAAAGCCGGAGGCGGCAGGCGAGAGACGAACAGCGCGAAGGCGCCGGGAGGATCCAGGTGTTCGAACGCGACGACGACGACGACGAGAGTGTCGTCCTGGAGAAGAAAGCCCGTGTCGAACGGCCGGGGTTCAACTCAACAAGGAGCTCGAGACACCCGGTCGAGGAAGAAAAACCGCGCGCATCGCGCTAACGCGTTGACGAAGACGGGGTCGCTGAAAGCGCACAAACGAGTGAGGAAGCCGATGGTAAACACGTCGGACGGAAGCGGTAGCGAAGGGATCGGCGACACGAAGAGGAAGACGGCGGTCGATGACGTCGGCCGACGAGCTGCTGGCGAGTCCTTCGTGGGAATCTCGCTCGCATCGCCTGGAGGCGCTTCGATGCGAACGGAGGCTTCGACCGACATGACGACGTCGGGTACAGCGGACGATTTCAGCTCGACAGTCACAAATCGGCTGGCGCCGGAGGGAGCGAAAGTCCGCAAGAATGACTTCCGCTTCATCAAGACGGAGAGTCTGGTGTACGAGTCCAATTCGCCGAACGTGGAGCTGCGTCGTTCTTTCCCGAAGCTCACCAACGACATCGACGAAGCGGCCCCGCCGGACCCGCCAAGGTCGAGCGACAGTCCAAAGCAAGGTGAGAGCGCCGAGAACGCTGGCCTGGAAAGTTTCGTCGACGGGCTCGACGACAAGATCGATTCCGGATTGTTGAGCTCCGACGAAACGACCGAGCCGACGACGGCGCGCGATTTCGCAGCCATGAGCGAAGCCCGCTCCGAGTCCAGAGAGACTCTGGAGGAGGAATCGAGGCGTGAGGATTACGACGTGCTGTTAAGCTGGACAGAAACGCCGTCGTCGACGACGGCGATGACGACGGTGACGACGGAGGACGCGCCGTTGACGCGGCAGGCGAGCGAAGATGAATCCGGCGAGATGCACAACAAACGCAAGCACAAAGGTCGCCGTAATGAGCGCAAGAACAATGGCTCGAAGAGACGCGGCAAAAAGCGCAATAAGAAGCGCAAGAACAAGCAGACGACCGTGCCGGCTGGAGGCGGGACGCCGTCGAGCGTCGACGACGATGAGCGTCAGCGCAACACGGAGGCCACATCTACCCGTAATGATCCGAGCTACGGCGAGGACGCGTCCTCGGACACGAGCGACCGGATGACGACGGAGGATCTCGGGACGCAGCACTTGAGCGTCGACGAGCGCGTCACGGAGGACTTCTCAAGCGGACCGCGATCGGCTGAAACGACGCAGGCAGACCTCAGCAGTGATGACGCTCCGTCGACTCCGTCGACTGCGTCCGACGAGAACTACCCGGACAGAGGAGGGGTCGCGAGTAGCACCGAAAGCGGTGCGTTTACGACCCGCTTCTCGAGCGACGACGAGGACGCACCGTCTCAAACGACGGGATCTCACGGTACCTCCGCCGACGACGGCGATTCTTCCGCGTCTGACCAAGCGTCGCCGAGCGTGGAGATGGTCGAGACGAGCGCTGAGGTTGCTGAAGAGCCAAGGAGCTCCCCGTCACCCAGCACCAGCACCGGGAGCAACGAGCGAAGGAGCGTGACGGGCGAACCATGGAGCGGCGGCCGTGGAAGCGACGAGGAAGAAGAAGAGCCGAAGAGACGGGCCGAAGAGGACACGACGGCCGCCACGACAGGCGGCACCATCCACAACGAGTTCTCCGACTTGGACAGCGAAGAGGAGTACAAGGACACGTCGGAAGCGACGCTTTTCCTCGAGAACGAGGACGCCGTGACGTCAGCCGGCGAGGCGGACTACGAGGTCGACAACTGCGATAAGAACCAGCACGCCTGCGACGAGTACACGTGCATCGACGAGGATAAGCTCTGCAACGGCATCGTCGACTGTATAAACGCCAGCGACGAGGTCGACTGCGACTACATATACATCAAGAGGCTGGAGCAGCACCTCAACGGACATTCTACCGTCGGCACGTTCGCGCCAGCAACGTCGAGGAACACGTCGATGGAGGACTACGACATCTTCAAGTTGTTGCACTTCTGCAACGACTGCATAAGAAAGCTGAACATCTGCGACGGTGAGAGCAACTGCGCAGACGGCAGCTACCGCAAGAACTCCAAAGGTACAGCGCGGTGTCTGTCGAGCGACACCTCGTCTCTGGCTTCGCTGTAAAATCTGCCGGGGTGAAGAACACGAGGAAACGCGCTTCTCGTCGTCTCTTTTTCTCTCTCTCTCTCTCTCTCTCTCTCTCTCTCTCTCTCTCTCTCTCTCTCTCTCTACCACGATCAGCACTTGGCCACCACTATTTTTCGCTGTACAGAAAATGGCTTCTTCGGACGCGCTGGACGTTCTCGGGGGAAACCGGACGCACCGGATGCTGGGCTTTGTGCGTCTCTTCGTCCTCTCACAGTCTCACTCCTCCGAGCTGACGAAAATGGCGCGTCTCGACGGCCGCGCGCGTAACGCTTGCCCGGGGAACGTTAACAAAGTGAGTTTCGCCGGGGCGAAACACACAAACATACACGCACACGCGGCGGGAAAGTTCCGCGTTTAATGCTGGAATCAAATGCACGCCGCACATTGTGTACCGTCCAACTGTGCTGTAAAAATACTGCCTATCGTGCGCGAATCCGGAAGCCTATCGTGCGTCGCTCTCTCTGGGAACGGCGCTCCCCGGCCGGAAGACGATGATCGTTCCACCTTGAGCTCGACCTTCGACGGATTCTCGTCGAGCTCGTCTCATTAGGCGCGTCGCGTCTGAGATTCCTCGCGCGCGATCCGGGAGAGGATTTGCACCTGGCTGTGGCGATTGCGTGCGCGCGGATCGGTGTCGGCGGCTCGTTAATCAACTGTCGCGGCCGTCAGCCGGTCGTATCTGCGGCGGGGCGGCGCACTCGCGATTAGATCGCCGATCGAGCGAGCGAGAGCGCGTCAGCGACGGCAAATTGCAAATCCTCCGCCTCGGGTACAGGAATGATCCTTCCCTCGTCCTCCGTCGATTCCATTCCTGATCCATCATCGTCCCAGTCACGCACACGCTCTTTTCTTCCTCTTTCTCTCCCCGCCCCCCCCCCTCCCTCCCGCTCTTTTGGTTTCTCTGTCTACCATTCGCTTCCCACAAGGATACAGAAATACACACCGTTCCCGGTCGTAAATCACGAGCGGGAGTAATTTTCAATGACGTTCTCAGAACTCACTTCCGCTGACGATGACGAAACGCGAGTCACACTACTCTCTCACCCCCACCCGAAACACTGTACATAAGTTACGAGTATAGAGAAAGGGGCGAAGGAGGAGGCGGATGAACACGAGATCGAACGGAAGTCTGAGGCCACTCGAGACAGGCTTCCTTCCTCCTTCATCGTTCTCGCGGCACAAAGTTGAATACGTGACAAACGTATGATTGCATTATCGTGTTGCCGCCCCCTCCTACAGCCTCGGATGATGATCCTAGTCACCTCTAAAGGGCTTCTTCACGGCGCTTTAAATGTTAGACAAGCTTCGAGAACATCCTGTGTAAAAAGTCCCTCTCGGGCGCGGAATTACCGCGCGATTTACCAGAGACGCTTTTCATGTACAGATTTACTGAGCCCTCCGTCGTGCCTAAAACTGCTTTAAATGTCTCTTCATCGTATGTTCATAGCTTGTACGTAATTTCGACCTCGAGCGCTCGCCTGCCTCGGTCGCCTGCACGAAAATATCGTCTCCCATCCGGCGACTTTTCTCTTCTCTTTCGGCCGACATTTCGAGCTTCTCGAGCTTCAAGATTGTCGCGTAATTTCGCCCCCTGCGTGAGATCCCGCGATTGCGCGCTCTTGGAAGAAGTAAACGCCACTTTCCGCGATCTTACTCGGCTGCCGACGTCACGACGTTCGCGTCTGCGCGACTCGACCGGCTATCCTTCATCCCCGAGCTGGTCGGCTCGGGATCGCGGCGACCGAGCGGCAGAATGCGAGACGCGAGTGTCCGATCAGGAGGGTCTTTGTTTTTGCCGGTGGCACCCTGTAGGTTTGGCCCCGTGCCCCTCTATGGACTTCACCTGCGGAGATGGTTCCTGCATACCGAAGAGCTCGGTCTGCGACGGATTCGACGACTGCCCCAGGGCAGAAGACGAGCTTCATTGCGGTACATACATAACCACGTACATACCTTTCACCGCTGACACGGCGCCGACAAACCGAAAAAGAAAGAGAGAGGGAGGGTGCAAATAGATGAGAGAGAGAGAGAGAGAGAGAGAGAGAAAAAAAAGGACAGGAGGGAGACAGAGCGCGCGCGCGTGGATGACGCCGCGACATAACGTCAACCGCGATGTTATTTTGACGTTTAACGCGATTGGAGGCTGCAGAGAGATAGAAAAAAAAAAAAAAGAGGAGAGACAGAGAGTTTCACAGCGGTGAAACATAATATTTTTGTTATGTTCCGTCGGTATCGTTACGCGATTGCAACAATAACAAGTGGCGCGATGGAATTTTAACTGCGTCGCGGTAGTATATCCGCGCGGTCATGGCGTTTCGATTCTAGAGACTGATACCGTTCGTACTCCGCCATATTCGCGCGCGAGATATCGCTAACACGTGCGCGCGCTTACGTCATTGCGCAACGAACGATCGGTCTCGCGTTTTGTAACGGAGTCTTCCAACAAGCCGCGAGGCGCGACGACGTGAACGATCGATACAATTGACTCTTGTCTCTCCTGCTCTCTCTCTCTCTCTCTCTCTCTCTCTCTCTCTCTCTCTCTCTCTCTCTCTCTCTCTCTCTCTCTCTCTCTCTCGATCTGGACCGCGGAGAATATTCGAGTCGCCATCGCGATTGGAGCCACGATATGCGACCGATTTTCTCTCTCTCTCTCTCTTTCTCTCTCTCTCTCTCTCTCTCTCTCTCTCTCTTTCTTCGGTCGCCGCCGCCGCTGCCATTCTCCACGTCCTTGCTTTGTGGCTTACGTCCGGTACAAAACGCTTGCCATTGAATTAATCGCTTGTTCGTCACACCTCATTGCGTCCGATCCCGGACCTGTTCCACACGTGGGTCAGACGCTAATTACAGAGGCTACTTAAAATCAGCGCGCCCCGTGATTTTAATCGCCCGTCTCCAGCTCGAATGTCACACGCGTCAACGTTCGATCAAGAGTCGCATCTGGAAGGTGACTCGGGCTTAACGGCTTAACGGAGTGACACAATGCTGAGGATCGTTCAGCATCCGCAATCGGAAGAAAATTCTTCATTACCGTGTCTCGTCATCTAATGATTATCTGATCGAAAGAATCGATTGTAGCAAGCAATGGAAGAAACGCGAGGACGAGATCTGCATGTAAAATCGCGCATATCATGGCCGTTTAAAAAAAGAGAAAAGCTGATAACAACGTGCGTCCTTCGCGTTCCAGCATGACTACCACTCCTCCACCGATTCTGTGTAGATCTCCACAGATATAAATATCGTCGACTATTTGTATGATGTCTCTTACAACCGACGGCGCGTCAGTCAAGAGCGGGATGATTCCCTCATGGAATGAAAGATCAGTCGGCGATATTTCAGATAAAATGTTTCCGCGCGAAGCGCCTCGCTCTCGGCGAAAATTCATCTTGCGGGTCGAAAGACACATTCTTCCGCGCTGTCTCGTGCTTTTGAGAGATTCTCTTCTCCTTTTAAACGCGTAAAATCGATGTATTTCCACTCGTATCTCGACAACCGTCGTTGCGACGGCTCGTCGAAAGAGATACGGAAGAACATTGTTAATTTTTCAATCGTCAACATCAGTTACCTCGCGAGCGGAATCACTCGTCGCACGAGACACAATTTGGCCACGGAATCTCCGGCGAGCTTTTTCACGAAAAGTCAATCCTTTTCCGACAGCATCGCCAGTTACGGGACACCCCGAGTGTAAACTGAGCATAACTTTTTCATATAATATCCCGCGATTAATTCGCGATGTAATTTAATAACTATCGTTCCAGGATAACTCACGATCTTTTATACGCATATATTTTTCTGACACACGCACACACGTGACGTTTTTATACAGTATCATAACGCATCGTGCGCGCGTGTGGGATTCATTCGCGAGCGGCGCTTCCCGCCGGATATCAGTCGCGGAAATATTATTTTCATACGCGTTCGAATGTGCGCAAGGCAGGTACGATCCCTACCGCGAGGTTTCGATTCTAAATACTGCCGTCGTCCGTACGCCCTGACAAACGGCCTCATAATAGCGTACCATTACGCACATTTACGGGGAGCTAATAATATCGTGTGTGCCTTGCGCCGCGAAACCGTAGCCGGTGCCCGCCGCCGCGGCGGCGGTTATCGTCACGACACATTTTTCGCGCGATGCACGCGACATCGTAATCCGCATTAGCTAATACCGCGAGAGTTATTTTTCACGAACATTTCACGTCCGCGAACGTCAATGCGCGGAATGGCTCGCGTTTGTCGTAAATGCGAGCCGAAATAATTTCCGAGCGCTCGCCGCTCTCGTTGCGAACTGTGTAATCGCTGGCTGATACTCTCGTTGCTCAAAAGCAGCTTTTCGCTTTCATGATGTGATAATAGCAGAAGCAGAATCAAATGAAATAGATTCCCCTTCCCTGAGGTAGGGAAAAAATATAACAAAAAAAAGCAACACCGACGACCACTGAAAATGTTTGGGAGTGTGCGTAGCTTTCGCTTCGTTGCATATGTATATATATATATATATATATATATACACACATGCGCACAATATATGCATACATACATATACACGTGTATAAATAAATATATGTTTATGTTTTTATTTGAGCGGACCTTCGAGAACCAACCGTATTCTATCGCCATGAATTTCGGCGAAAATGCCCCAAATGATCCCAAAAACGAGTGCTTTTAAATAGATTTTCACCGACCAACAAATTTAATGCCAAAAATGTTTAAATAATTTCATATATCGTCGACAATATGACACTGCCTCCCCAGATAAGTCTACATGCTGCAATTATATATCTGTTCATCCAATCACCCTTCTTTTCGGCCACCTAATTTTAAATTAAGAGATGGAGAAACTATGTAGTGGGTTAAATTTTGTAGGTCAGATTAGTTTAGGATAAATATCTATTTGTTATCAAATAAACACATAGAATCACAGCATATAGATGTGTGAAAGTAGCGTAACATTGATAGCGATACATAAAGTTACTTGCATGCTTTTGGCATTAAATTTATAGCAATTGAGTGGCTTTCGAAAATTTATAACACACGTTTCTTTCTTTCTTTATAACACACATGTATGATGTATACATATATGTGTGTGTGTATGTGTGTGTGTGTGTGTGTGTGTGCGTGCGTGCGTGCGTGTGTGTGTGTGTGTGTGTGTATGTATCGGGTCACTGTATATGTAAAAGATGTGTGTTCTCTGCGCATATGTCCGCTGAACAAAACAAAACACAGAGCGGGAATGCACGCCTAACCAGTTCAAATGCGCCACCGGGAACAAATGCATCGAGGACGTCTACAGGTGCGACGGCCATCCGGATTGTCCAGATCGCAGCGACGAGGACTGTGTCCCATCCGCTAACGACACCAGTACACACATCACATCGCCTGCCACCAGTACGCCTCTTTTTCAGTGTGTCCGTCGCTTCATTCATGATAGATTCGCGCAACCGTCGTCCGGCGTGCTCCGCTAATGTCGAGTGCAGAGGATCGATCTTTGGACTCATGAATCCTGGCGACTCGTTAACGATCGCCTCAATGAACTTTACGAAAATATCCGACGGCGACTTTCGCTTTGAACGATCTGCAATTCGCGACAAGCGTCTTGTCTGCAGGAAAACACCCGAGGAATCGAAATTACATGTTTGAGGGGATGTCAAAATGGATAATGAAAAATCCAAAAGTGTTGGTAACGTGGAGGCTGTCGTTTAAACATTACTAACATTAAATATGAAATGAACTGTCTGTGATACGATCATGCTCAACTCTTCGTATTTCTTGTGTATCTGTGGAATCCATAAAAATGTTTGTCACATTTAGCGGGGATTCTAACCAGGCACTCGTGAAGATTCTTACGCGAGCTACCCGTACATCTCTAAGCTTTGAAATTCAGTCATAATGGCGCGGCAATTTTCATGAACGGAGCGGACACACGCTCGATATGTCGACAAACTGCGGAACTTTTATATCGGACAAATATTTTCCCTAATTGATAGCTCGGGATATCAACTTTGAAACTTTTTATCGTTTACATATCGGACAATGCTGCATTTCATTATGCAGCAAAATCGCTTATAATTTCATGCGACCAGTGCGATGTAAATTTTGCAAAGAACAATTTTGTATCGATAAAATTTTCAAACATATCATCCCCTTAAGGTTGAATAATTTTGAATGTTCCAGTTTGTAACAGCCTGAATTTACAATCACATCTGTTTCTGTCGACATCAGCTAATGAAAATCCACATTTACCCCGAAATATGCTTTTTCATTCTTAATTTTGTTTTATTATCGATTAGAACAAGTTTCGAATAAAATTGAAACTCACGGTATAAATGCCGGAGCATCAAAATTACAAGTTTACTGCTGGCGACGATGATTCGAGCAATTCAAACGTCTTAGAAACTGATAGTTAGTATCGAATATCGATTTGTTATTTCTCCGATCATTCCCGAACCGAGAAAATTATCTAAATTAAAATGTTTCCCCACAGATTGGAGAAACACCGATGCGAAAGCTCCGAATGTTCAAGCTTTCTGAAATCCGAATTAACTTTGTGTACTCGACGCGTGTATTATTAATTTATTAATTTATTTTCGCGGTGGGATTATCTGTGATCACTAATTGGCACGAATTGGGATCCACTATCCAGCTCGAGGACACACGCTCGCACAGTTGCTCGAGTGTGCTCCATGTCGCACACACCGCATGAAATCACAAAGAGAATCTCGCGGCGGGTCCGTCGCGAGTTGCAGATCGGCCGGAGCGAACTGTTCCGCGCGCTGTTTTCTCCGGGCACATTGTGCTGCAACACACATTCATTCTGTCGTTCGCGGCGAACGACAGAAGTTAACGTAAAAATAGGAGATCTGAAAAATATTTCCGGACCGCGAAGAGAAGAGAAGTTTCTCACCGTCGCTCGGCGAGTCGGTAAAACACGAGTCTCGGCCAAGTCCTCTTAAGGAACTCTCTTATTTACGCGGAACAAATGGATGTACTCGACCGAGCGGATACATACGCTCGACGATATGGTTGCATCTCATCGCACAATTCTCACGATCGATCATTACGACCGCGGCCGAGAAAGCGGCTCACCGGCTCCTTCCGCGAAGACCCGACGCATTGTAACATTTGTTGCCGCATCGGCTTGAGAATTTCTTTACGCGCCCGACCGCGCTAAATTTCATTCGAGACAACTTATGGAACATGGAGAAGAGACTCGCGCTCCCTTCTCCCTCGACGTCGAGCAGCTGCAACCCCGAAACGGACGGTGCCGCTTTATCGTGCCGCGCTCGGCAGGGTCGGGAATATACAGGAAGCGCGGCGTTATCCCGCGTGAATCCCCCGTATGGAAGATTCACGGCGGTGACCGACGTGGCATTCCGCGGCCGTTTGCGCCGCAAATCGCGAAGCGATATAAAGGCACGGCCGGCGAAATATCGCTGTGTACGTGCACCGATACACAAGTAGCTGCACCACGCACGTGTAACCAACCTGTATTCGCTCGGAGACGCGACGACGTTATCCGACGGAGCCGACGCTCCCGATCGCGCCCTCGATTCTTCCCTCGCGCGAGCTTTATCGTTCCCAAGGATCTGTCCCAAAGGAACGATGAGGCTGGGTCCGTACCTAGCCGGCGACAGGCAGGGATTCTTTTATTTTTTTATTCTTTTCTTTACAAGGACTCGGGATGTCCAGCCTGCCGCCGTCTGGACGACTAGTGAGTGAGAGCTGCGGTGAGCGATCTCGGTTCGATCGTTTTCCTCCAAAATCCGATCTCTGGAGGAGGAAGTAAATTTTCCGAAAATCGTGATCGCTCATCGCTAGTGAGGATCCAGCTAGAGGCGCGACTGAAAAATTCGAGCGGCTCGAGCGGAGGAGCGCGCACCGTCGCTCGCGTCGTCGCGTCGCCTCTATCCAGCCGTGTCTGTGCGACGTTGCTTGCCTGTGTTGGTATACCTCGTCTTGGTCCTTGTTGCATCGTTGCATTGTGGTTTGCATTAGCGCAAAGATAAAGAATGAGTAGCGTTATATCCCCGCACCCCCTCCCCCCCCCAAACATGCGCCCTTTCAATCTCATCCCCCGGCCCGGTCGGCGACCGGTGGGCCGGCGCGCTTCTCCTTCCCGCCTCCTTCGAGAGGCCGCCTGAATGTGCCTGTATGTGCGATCAGACCCATCGAATCCACGCTGGCAGCCGGAACGCAGGAGGGAATGCGACCCGAGGACAGAAATGCGCTGCGATGACGGCGGTTGCTTTCTCCTGCGGCGTAGATGCGACAACGTCTTCGACTGCTTCGATGGCAGCGACGAGCGGGGCTGCGGTAAGGGCTTGACCTCGTCCTCTCGCGGTGACCTCGTCCTTCCTGCCTCTCTTCTTCTCTTGCCCTCGAGCACCCTCGTATTAATGATGGCGAACGCCGCTTGATCTCTCGTGAACAGCTAACGAATCTTTCGCGTGCCGAAGAGACGAAAGTCGCGGCGCGCTCCGCGCCAGTTCCGCGCCGTTATTTTTTGTATAGCGCGCGTCGCGCGGGTAACGGGCGATAACGTCCGATAACGTGAGACATATTTTTGATGACGAGCCGAATAATACAACGCGACTCGCGGCATTGTGCCCTCGTTAATGAGAACACGAGGACAGCGAACGTTTCGCTGCTTCATTTATTATTGCCGCTCAAGCGCTGTTACGGTATGCCGGTAATGAGGGATATTTTTCGCACGACGATCCAGTTTTCCCAATGAAATGTCCGTCCTCCGAAGAGCTCGTATTTACATATTAGCCGGCGACGTTCGCCGTCGAATCGACTGAAAAATTCACCGCTGGTCCTGTCAGTGTTCAAGTGTTCAGTGATGTCGTTACGCGCGGATATCAAAGCTAGCTATAGAATTTCGCAATCGATATGCTGAGAATACTGGTACCATATATTCCCTAATATATAACTTCGCTTTTCTCTTCCTCTCTTTTTCTCCTTTATCGTTTTTTTTTTTCTTTCTTTTTGGAGAAATTTGGAAGAAACGCGGCTTATTTTGGACCGTCTGAGTGCAGTCATAATTTATTTTCGACAGATTACTTTTCTGCAGGCAGTAACGAAAATGTGAGAAATTAAGTAGCTTTAAATTCACGAAGTTCCGTCGAAAATAGTTCTGGTCTCTTCAAATGCTGCATCCTGCTTGTTCGGTAACTCATCGTCAGAGCTGTCGCAGCTGAGAAATATGTCAGCAGCGTTTTCAGAAAGTATCTATAATGTCTTCAATAAGATATCTGACGTATTTCACATACTAAATAAGCAACATGCTAAAGACACAGCAATCCACACTCTTTCAAGGTACCATTTATAAATGCGCAGCTCAAAATTCTTTGACAATATATTTCGTTTTATCATTGCGTTTTCCTATAATCTTGACGTAATGCCGTGTCGACATCGACGTGTCTACATTATTTCAGTCTTCGAAAATACTCAGTTTTCGCTTGTTACTGTCATCACCGCGAGGAGGAGACTGTCCTAAAGGAAACGAAAAATAAATCTCGACGGAGAAGCTAAAAAGACGAACCCAAAAGTTTCAATGTCACAAAAATGAGACGCTGAACCCAGCCATTTTTTGCCTAACACCGACCGACAAGTCGGTTTCGCGCTTACACAGAGTTGACGCCTATAAAGTTTAAATATTCATACTCCATGATTTCATGTATGACTTGCTTCGGACGGTCCAAGACACTCGCGCAGAAAAACGCGAGCCAAGTCCTTTCCTCGCGATCACACAGCGAAATTTCAGGCACGGTCGCGCGTGACTTTGCGCAACGAAACGCTGAATGTCGCGAACGATACGCGGTAAGCAACAACGCGTGACAACACCACTGACACTGACGCCCTTCCCTCCCCTAGCCCGTTCCTCCCCCCGATTCTCAACCCGCTTTTCGCGGAAGCTTTCCACGTGTCTATGTCGCAAAGGGGTGTGCACACCTGCCGAGTGGAAGTGCGCCAGTGGCGAATGCTTGCCGGAAAACTATCGATGCGACGGGTTAAAGCAGTGCGCCGACGGCTCCGATGAGGATAGATGCGGTAATTATATGACAGCTTTTGCCCGCTATCGTTGCCCGAATAAAAAAAAAAAGTGGCCTTCTCACCGCGCTTCTCCGCGCGCTTTTGCGACCAGCTACTGTGCTCGTTCTCGAGACTCGGGGGTGCTGCTGACTCGCTACTCTTCCCGACACACAGATACCGGCTCGAATAATTATCGCGCAGCGACGTACACAATTGCGTAACACTAATCGCACTAATCAGCATGCGAAGCCCCGAAAAACTCGGGCTGTTCGAGTTGTCGGAGGGATTGCTCGGCGACGACGTGCGTTCCTCCGCCGTCGACTTTAAAACCAATGCCCGCATGGTGATGGAAAATTAACGATCATTCTCGTTGTCTCTTTCCATCCCCCGTGGATGTCGATCTCTTTCTTACGCGCACACGTACGTAATATGGAGTATCGTAACAATATCTATCGCTATTCTCATCTCATCCCTCAGCCCGGCCCCCTCCTCGCATAAGCCGAGGTTGCACTTGGATATCGTCAATCTATCCTTAAAATCGCAAACGGATCGGACTTCTCTCAAATGCGACATCCTGCACGCATGCGATTCCCTCGCCGGTTCCCGAGGTCGCATTCTTTCTCGCTGACGGGGAGCCGCCCTTGCATGCGTCGCGCGAAGCAATTAGCGCGACGTCGCATGTCTCTCGTGCACGTGGGGACGGATGCATCTCGCTTGTGCGTGTGTACGAATGCGTGCGAGTGTGTGTTGTAAATGGCGCACGTCTCTCCCCGAGAATATAACCGATATGAGTGCGGAAGTTTTCGCGCATGATGAGGCTGCCGTAAGTAGACCGTCGTGACACATCAAACGAACGCGACGCGAGGAGAGCGAGCGTCACGATCTCTCGTGACAGCTCTGAATCGTTCTCTCCCGCACACCCTTCCTGAGGAGAACTCGTTAGAGCAGAGTAGCCAGCAGTACTCGATACCATCAACGCGTATCAACTCACTCAAGGCGGCTGACAAGCGGCGCCCGTTGAACGGAAAACGCGCGCGCGCGCGCGCGCGTTACGATGTTCAGATAATAACACTTAAGTAATCGCGTAAATTCCTTGATGGCCCGCGAGGCTAAAGTTACAGCGCCGTAAAATATTGCAGGCAGGTGATCGTCAAGATCGCGAGGCAAGTTTCGTCCAACGCGAGCCAAATGAAACAAGAGCGGTTACGCGGTTACGCGCGATAAATCCCGAGGAGGCTCGCTCGCTCGCGAGAAACGAACGCGAGAAAACGAGAGCGAGTGGAAGAAAATTGTCCGCTGAAGCGCACGCGTCGTAAAGCCGAAGCGGGGGATGTTTCTTTCTTCCCGCGTCGCGCGATCAGCGCGATCGCGGGGATCGCGCACACGATTACTCGAGTGTTATCTGACGATCGCACACGCAACGGGCTGCGAGCGCGTTTCATCAGCCGATCATCTCGAGCGAATGCGAGACTCCGGTGGTAAGGCCATTTTTTCCACCCTCCCGCTCCCGCTCCCCACTCCTCCCGTATGGGTAGCATGCACGATACTATACTCGACATGGAACTTGGTAATTATTGTAGCAACCGAATGTCTGGCTGGATGGTTCCGATGCAACGACGGATTATGCCTCGACAATAAGAGACGTTGCGATGGTCGACCGCATTGCTTCGACGGCTCCGACGAGATCAATTGTCCTCGTAACGGTTATAATTTCGCTTTATTTCACACGCCCGAGAACGACACAGACCTAGTCACGCTCTTTGAGTGCGTTGAGGGCGAGTGCGGCGAGTGAAATCGCGGGCGGCGACTTTGTTAACGAACGCGCGCAGAGACGGTATCCTTCGCTCACGCGGTACCTGCATTTCACGCATGAAAAAAACGAGATGGAGATACGAGAGAAATGCGGGAAAATTGTGAGAATCTACCTCAAGAACAGGATGAAACTAGCCCCGCACTTTTCGAATTTTGTACTTTCTCGGATTGTGCTGCATCGTGCTACGTTTGTGCTACGTTTGTGCCGCAATCGGCAACTCTGTAACTCAAAGCGTATTCAAGAAAATTAAAAGAAACTAAATTTTTTTACATTTTCAAAATTTCGAAAGTTGTGCCGGATTATCAGGAGCAAGTCTAACCCAACAACTTTTTCTAATTGCAAAATGTCCTCAGATGGCTGGTTTTCGCAGTACGAGCATTCGAAGAAAGTAATTTTTAGGAATAATTTTAGGAATAATTTTCAGATCATTATAGTTTTTGAACCGTGATATATAGATATTCGAATTTTGCGAGTTATGCTGAATTGTGCTAGCCGAGTACATCTTTTTTCTACCGAACGAACGAAAGGAGATATTCAGTTTTTTCAAACGGCGCAACGCGGCACAAATTAGTAGGAATTAACAAACAAAAATTGAGTTCAATCAGATAAAAGTGAGGAGCTAGTAAATTTTTTCGTTTTTATTTTTTTCTCTAAATGTTATTGAAGCTATCGGTCTCGCGTTTGCGCAAATCAGCACAAACATAGCACAATACGGCGCAATAAAGAAAAATTCAAAATTCGAAAAGTGCGGGGCAAATGAAAAATTTAGTTTTTCTTAATTTTTTCTTGAGTACGCTTTGAGCTACAGAGTTGCGGATTGCGACACACACAATACGGCACAAACGTAGCACAATGCAGCACAATTCGAAAAGGTACAAAATTCGAAAAATGCGGGGCCAACTTCACACGTGGTCATCAACTTCGGGGATGAAACGCGCAAATCTTAGAGAGGCCCTTGGCGTATCGGTCGCCACGTCGTACATTGCAAATTTACGACGACCAATTCAGAAGGATACATTTGCTTCTGTGTAATTGAAACAAGTCTTCAAATTTACGCAAGTCGTGGCAATCGTGAAAGTAGAAAATAGAAAATCGTCCACCCGGTCCGCTGCACGAACGACGCGTTGGCGCGATGATACGTTAAGTCATCGTATACGTTAAGTTACGAAATTGCAGTCGTGAGTCGAATCATTTGGTGACTTTTCCTCGTCCGTGCAGAGTCCCGGCAGCTTTTGTCTCTTAGACAAGCGTAGACATTAGCACCGACTATACTTATAGCGTATAATTATAGCGTATACTTGGTAGTGGTAATGCTGCATCTTGCCGCGCGAAAGTTGACAGTCATCGGAATTATAGAACACCCCGGATACTTTTCGCTCTCGCTGGTCCCGCCGCAACTTAGGTCTGTGTCCTTCTTGAAGCATTATTTATATCGACCGATAGTCCGCCCGAAAGGAAGCTTATCGTCGAGTGAATCTCGGAATTTACAACGGCGTTTACAACGAACGAATTTGGTCGCAAGCTGCGCGATCCTGCGGTTATAATTAAAACGTTCCGGGTTCGACGCTAAGCTTCCTCCGTGCGCTATTTTCTTATTTTTAGTGTCTCTCTCTCTCTCTCTCTCTCTCTCTCTTTCTTTGTCCCTTTCTTTCTCTTTCTCCCTCCCTCTCTCTCTCTCTCTCTCTCTCTCTCTCTCTCTCTCTCTCACTCTCTTTCTCTCTCTCTCCGTGACGTTACTTTCTCTCCACTCGAATGACCTTCTATCAAGCATTCTCATCATAGACTAACACTTTCCGCGACATATGGCATTCTTGTTATGGGCATATGATACTTCTCTTTAGCGACTGAACGGTGAACGAGTGCAACCCTAATTTACTAATTTGTTTTGATCGTGTGTTCACGAGGAAGATGATCGGCGATGTGTATGTTTTCGTCTATCTAGAGACTTGCGATAAAAACGGGACTGAGCGCCGTCCCATCGGCCGCACTAAGCACTCTTTACGGCGCTCGGCTCGGTTTTTATTTCAAGGAGATTAGTTGTGTCACACATTCTCTCTCTCTCTCTCTCTCTCTCTCTCTCTCTCTCTCTCTCTCTCTCTCTCTCTCTCACTCTCTCTCTCTCTCTCTGTTCGCCGCCGGCGTCTCCTGCGGTCTTCCCCTCGAGGTTGACTTTCTCCCTGCGTATGTTATCATGAGACGAAGACCACGAGCTTCGTCTCCGAGCGGGGGGAGAGGTTTATATGCTTTATCTTGAGCATACACCTTGCCTGCGTAAACAGGCAAACCGCGGCGAAGGATGCAGCGTGTAAACCCCGCCGCTGAAGATCCCAGCCGCCGCGCCGGCCGCGTTAGGCAGCGCGCGCGGCGCTGTCAATTCGGACAAATGGCAGAGCGTGTCGCGAGCGACTTCTCCGAATGATCTATGCGAGAGACGTCGGCCGTCGGGCACGTCTGTCTGTAAATAACGGCCGACACGCGGCGGCGGTTTGCAGCGGCGACAGCGACCGCGCCGCAGCGCGCGGTGCATACGACGGCTGCGACGAACGCGGCGCGGCGCAGCGCGCGGATGCAGCCGCACGAACGGAACGACCGTAGCGCGCGAGGCGCGCCGGCATTCAAGTCGGCAATTAAGAGGCTGTGTAACTAATGCGCCCGCGGAGGCGCGTGCACGCGCACGCGGAAGCTGTTAATCTCGTTTCGTCGCGCTATATCGACCGTTCGTGTTCGGCCACGTCTCGCAGCGGCCGCCGACGCCGCGCGGCTCCATTTGTCGCAGTCGCCGCCGCCGCGGCGGAGAACGACCCTGTGGGAACTGGATGAATCGAAATCGAGGATTCTCTCGATCGTCGAGCTGTCCGTCGAACTCGAGAGCCCCCCCCGATCGTCGGGAAGTTGCGAAGAGGGTCGCTTGCTAAATGATTCGGCAGCGCGATATAACCGGCCGGCGCAGAAACAGGAAGAGGACATTCGTCGCGACACGTTCACACTTCATTCGTGTGAACGTTTTGTTTTCCTTCATTTTTTCTCCCCTTCGTTCTTCTTTTTTTCTTTTTCTTTTCTGTTCCCTTTAATTCTCGACCCCGCTGATTATAAAACCCGCTATTTTGTTCGGATTATTTTTAAAACTGTTCCTTTCTCGATTGTCGATTTTTCATGAGAGTAATTCGATAGAGCGGATAAAACGGAGCGGAGCAAGAAATAGCGAATTTTCAAGAATCTTCAAGTCGAAACTCGACCTCGACGATTGGAGAGCTCTTAGAGATTTCGCTCTAAGTGAATTTCCATCAACCGCGTCTTTTAATTCGTCCAGTTTTACACGTGATCGGCGATCTCTGTGTCTCTCTTTCTCTTTCTTTCTATGTTTCAGCATCATATACATTTCTCGTTATATCTTAGCGTCTATAGACACAATGAGACAAACACGGCCTAATAAGATACAGGAGATAAGATAATTATAATTATCGAATTATCAAGGTTCGATAATTATCGAATTAGGTGGGACCAGTTATTGGGGCTCGCTTGCTGCGAATTGAATTCTACCTTTGCTCTCTCACGTGTCGCGTTTCTGTCTCATTGTGTCTCGTTTTCTATGACTGTTTGTGCCTTGATCTTGGACATCCGATTCTTAACAATTGTACTTTGCGTCTATGACAATATATCTTGATTACGCTCGATGATTTTCTTGACATGCATTTTGCATCGATTAGATCGACTGGAACTAATTCTATTTTTGATATTAACCTTCATTTTTGTCTCTCTCTCTCTCTCTCTCTCTCTCTCTCTCTCTCTCTCTCCCTCTCCCTCCCTCCCTACCTCCCTCCCTCCCTCCCTCTCTCTCCATCTCTCTATCTTTCTTCCTGTCTCTCAACTTTCTCTCTTTCTTTCTGTCCGCCTGTTTCTATACTATCTGTTGTCCATCTACTTTCAGCACAGGTTGCCTGACTTTTGAATGGCGCATCTACCTGTATTATACCTGTATTATACGAACCTATACCTATTTATATGCAATTTTATGTACACGTTTCCGTGATATACTTTTTACCTCCGGTTATTTACGCCTCCGCAATTTTCCACGCCACGCGTTGACGCGTGCACAAACCGCGCTCTGTTGTTGCGTACGTACCGCGCAGCTCGCGGCTGTAACGTAACGTGAACTTTTGTAAATGTCACGTTTCGCACGATGTTCCGTCCCGCGTTTGAGAAACTAAGTTGACTAGTTTAATAAAAACGAAAACGAGAAAAAAGAAAAAAGAGCGAGCGGGCGGGACAAAATTTGCACGGAGCGCTCCGAAAAGTGTGCGCGCGCATTAGAGAAGAGACGATTCAACAACGGCAAAAAAAAGAAAAAAGAAAGAAGAGGAAGAAAACAATACGCTCGTACGCGTACGAATCACCGGAGGATTCCGGCGTGTAACCTCGCGCGATCGGATTCGCGAGCCAAATTGCTAACGGCCACGAGTAAAAATCTCTTCTTCCCGCCCGCGCCCGCGCCGGTGGTCTTTCGATTTGTTAATTAATTAAATTGAGTGCGCGCACGCGACATCGCGGCCGTCGTCCCCCAAGTTTCTTCTTTCCAGGTACGACGCACGGCGACGCGCACGACGACGACGACGACGACGACGACGACCTCGACGTCGACGTCGACGACGCTCATTTGACGAGCCGTCGCGCGCGGAAGCACCTCTCGCGGGACCCCTTTATCGATCGATCATTATCGAAGGCACTTGGTCAGCCTCGCGCATCTAATTTCCCCGCAAGGGTGAGAGCCGCGCACGTTACGTCGAAGCCGTTCGCAATTTTTCCCCGCTCGGCGACGGGGACGTATACGTGCGAGCGCG